>NC_036847.1:27932428-28157596 GCF_002910315.2 Salvelinus sp. IW2-2015 | reverse complement strand
TGTCTGTCTGTCTGTCTGTCTGTCTGTCTGTCTGTCTGTCTGTCTGTCTGTCTGTCTGTCTGTCTGTCTGTCTGTCTGTCTGTCTGTCTGTCTGTACCTCAGGTCTGTCTGTCTGTGTCCTGGCCTATCAGTAATGTGGCCCAGCTGACCAGATTGGTCTCAGCAGGGCCCAGAATTAGCCAAGTAAACAAGGGGGTGGGAGGGATATCTTGCAGAGTGTGGTTTAGTATCATTTGTCTAAACTTGTCAAGCCACTGAAGCCAGGGTAAAAAGCCCAGTAATACTTGGATTTCCAATTCCAAAAGAGCCTGACCAGGACTCAAACCTGGGTCTTCTCAACTGTCAGTCAAACAGCCATTACACCAAGAAGTCCAAAGCTCTTCATGAGGTCGCTATTGGTTTTGTACTAGGGTAGCTATATGAAGATTTCATCAGATCAAATGTATATGTTCCTTGCTGAAGGTTTGGTGTGTCTTGTTTGTTCACAGCTGAAGGTGACAGACTACCATGTGAGGTGTTCTGTCATGTCTCGCTACTCCCACACCACCATCCAGAGCTCTGTGTGGAACCAGCTACCTGTCACCAAGGAGGCAGCCTTTGAGGTGGACCTCCCCTCTGCTGCATTCATCTCCAACTTCACCATGTGAGTCAGAATCACACGCTTCAAGTCAAGTTTACTTTATTATTCTCTCACTAGGAGGAAATGCTGTTTTTTGTACCCCTCACTCACGCAAGCTCACATGCAGCAGGAGAGGCTATGAGTGAGAACCAGCCAGCCAGTTCTCTCTCTCTCTCTCTCTCTCTCTCTCTCTCTCTCTCTCTCTCTCTCTCTCTCTCTCTCTCTCTCTCTCTCTCTCTCTCTCTCTCTCTCTCTCTCTCTCTCTCTCTCTCTCTCTCTCTCTCTCTCTCTCTCTCTCTCTCTCTCTCTCTCTCTCTCTCTCTCTCCCTCTTTCCCCTCTTTCCCCTCTTGTGTTCTTATAAGACACCTCATCACAGGTAGTGGGCATGTAATCAAATTAATTGTTCTTTCCCTTGGAATGATATCCTTCTTGTCTGGGTCCCAGTTTGTTTCTGCTCCCTTGCCAACTCCTTATGCTTGACAATGAGGGACGAGGAGTTGGCATTATAGCACAAACAGACTGGCACTCAGGCTATTGTCCTTCAGGATCAAAAGGACTTTTATTTTCAACTGTGAAGGGGATCGTTCACATGCGGGAGACAGTATGACTCACCTCAGAGAGTATAACATTAAATTACATAGAAATTTAGAAAAAGCAGGGTAAAATAAGGTAGTAAATAAACTAAACAAATCCTGAATACCAGTCAGGTCAGTGGTTCCAAATAAAAACTTCAAAGGAATTATGTCAGGAACTGACATTCTGTCCAGTGTGGAAAGGAGACACATAATTTGATTACTAAGAGGGCAGAAAACTACTCTCCCACTCTCCTTTAAAAAAAACTAGAAATATAAACAAGATTAAAAAAGTCAACATTACAGACCCAACAAGGAACCGTAGTCTGTAGTTGGGTTTGGGAGGAGAAGCGGCTCAGAAGCTGTCTCTTATACACATCTAGATGTGTATAAGAGACAGAGTCAGGTCAGTGGTTCCAAATAAAAACTTCAAAGGAATTATGTCAGGAACTGACATTCTGTCCAGTGTGGAAAGGAGACACATAATTTGATTACTAAGAGGGCAGAAAACTACTCTCCCACTCTCCTTTAAAAAAAACTAGAAATATAAACAAGATTAAAAAAGTCAACATTACAGACCCAACAAGGAACCGTAGTCTGTAGTTGGGTTTGGGAGGAGAAGCGGCTCAGAAGGGGGAAGAGTCGGAGGGACCTTAGAAGCAGATGAATACCCGGCTTTATAAATGTACGTCGGAAAGTTATAAGAAAAAATGACATGAGGTTGGTCTGTTTTCTTCCCCCTCTCTCTCCTGCGGAGTTTACCAAGGCACTGAGCCAAGGTGCACGCTCACACATACAACTACATACTGACACACAGCCTACACACGTCACGCACAGACCCATTTACATGTAGTTTTAGTTTAACTAGTTTAATAATCTCATAATCTCTTTTACTGTCAGTCACACACACACACACACAACACACACTCGACACACTCTCGACACACTCGCCTGCTTGTCACCAACTAACTCGGAAAATAGCCGTGCGACTCTATTTTTTTAGTTCAGTGGCGTTTCTCAACGTGGGACTGAGGGCCTTGTGTTCTGTGTGTAGGTCAATCAATTGCAGCCGTTCCCAGTTCCCACTCCCTCTCAGCTACACATACATACAGGCCGCTATATTTTCCACCCTGATAAAACCAACATTCCACTCTGCTCTGTGTCTGAAACAAGACTTGCTTCAAGGATGCAGTTTATTTCGGTTGGTCCCTGTTGGTTTTTATTTTAATATATTTGTTCAAAGGACCTTATTTTAGCACAGAAACTATATGATTGGGATTAAGGTCTATGTGTGAGTTCTGGTCCAGTTTGATTGGGAAATGGTTGGGAAATTGTTGGGTGTAGATTCTCCAGGGGCCATGGATGGGGTTTCCGAGTGTTACTCGATCTCTTTCCAGTACTCAGGGTGGGTCCCAAATTCCACTCTATTCCCTATATACAGTGCCTTTGGAAAGTATTCAGATCCCTTGACTTTATCCACATTTTGTTACATTACAGCCTTATTTTTCCTGATAAATCTACACACAATACCCCATAATGACAATCCGAAAACAGGCCCTTTAGAAAAAACTGAAATACCTTATTTACATAAGTATTCAGACCCTTTGCTATGAGACTCGAAATTGAGCTCAGGTGCATCCTGTTTCCATTGATCATCCTTAAGATGTTTTTACAACTTGATTGGAATCCACCACCGGAATCCATCCGGCCAAACTTAGAAATTGGAGGAGAAGAGCCTTGCTCAGGTAGGTGACCAAGAACTCAATGGTCACTCTGACAGAGCTCCAGAGTTCCTCTGTGGAGATGGGAGATCTTCCAGAAGGACAACTATCTCTGCAGCACTCCACCAATCAGGCCTTTATGGTAAAGTGGCCAGGCGGAAGCTACTCCTCAGTAAAAAGCACATGACAGCCCGCTTGGAGTTTGCCAAAAGGCACCTAAAGACTCTTACACCATGACAAACAAGATTCTCTGGTCTGATGAAACCAAGATTAAACTCTTTGGCCTGAATGCCAAGTGTCACGTCTGGAGGAAACCTGGCTCCATCCTCCTCTGTGGAGATGGGAGAACCTTCCAGAAGGACAACCATTAGGATCGATCTTCTTTCGAGAATAAAACACACAGAGACGCATACAAAGCTCTCCCTCGCCTTGGCAAATCTGACCATAATTCTATCCTCCTGATTCCTGCTTACAAGCAAAAATTAAAGCAGGAAGCACCAGTGACTAGATCAATAACAAGTGGTCAGATGAAGCAGATGCTAAGCCACAGGACTGTTTTGCTAGCCCAGACTGTAATATGTTCCGGGATTCCTCCGATGGCATTGAGGAGTACACCACATCAGTAATTGGCTTCATCAATAAGTGCATAGATGACGTCGTCCCCACAGTGACCGTACGTACATACCCCAACCAGAAGCCATGGATTACAGGCAAAATCCGCACTGAGCTAAATGGTAGAGCTGCCGCTTTCAAGGAGTGGGACTCTAACCCGGAAACTTACAAGAAATCCTGCTATGCCCTCAGACGAACCATCAAACAGGCAAAGCGTCAATACAGGACTAAGATAGAATCGTACTACACCGGCTCTGACACTTGTCGGATGTGGCAGGGCTTGCAAACATTCACAAGGCTGCGTGGCCAGATGGATTACCAGGACGTGTACTGTGAGCATGCGCTGACCAACTGGCAAGTGTCTTCACTGACATTTCAATCTCTCAGTGTTCGAGTCTATAATACCAACATGTTTTAAGCAGACCACCATAGTGCCTGGGCCCAAGAACACTAAGGTAACCTGCCCAAATGACTACCGACCCATAGCACTCATGTCTGTAGCCATGAAGTGCTTTGAAAGGCTGGTCATGGCTCACATCAACACCATTATCCCAGAAACCCTAGACCCACTATAATTTGCATACCGCCCCAACAGATCCACAGATGATGCAATCTCTATTGCACTCCACACTGCCCTTTCCCACCTGGACAAAAGGAACACCTATGTGAGAATGCTATTCATTGACTACAGCTCAGCTTTCAACACCATAGTGCCCTCAAAGCTCATCACTAAGCTAAGGACCAATAGACTAAACACCTCCCTCTGCAACTGAATCCTGGACTTCCTGACGGGCCGCCCCCAGGTGGTAAGGGTAGGTAACAACACATCCACCACGCTGATCCTCAACAGAGGGGCCCCTCAGGGGTGATTGCGCCGTCCCCTCCTGTTCTCCATGTTCACTCATGACTGCACAGCCAGGCACGACTCCAACACCATCATTACGTTTGCCGATGACATAATAGCCTGATCACCGACAATGACGAGACAGCCTATATGGAGGAGGTCAGAGACCTGGTCGTGTGGTGCCAGGACAACAACCTCTCCCTCAACGTGATCAAGACAAAGAAGATAATTGTGGACTACAGGAAAAAGAGGACCGAGCACGCCTCCGTTCTCATCGACAGGGCTGCAGTGGAGCAGGTTGAGGAGCTTCAAGTTCCTTGGTGTCCACATCACCAACAAATTAACATGGTCCAAGCACACCCTCCACACAGACAGTCGTGTGGAGGGCGCGACAAAACCTATTCCCCCTCAGGAGACTGAAATGATTTGGCATGGGTCCTCAGATCCTCAAAATGTTCTACAGCTGCATCATCGAGAGCATCCTGACTGGTTGCATCACTGCCTGGTATGGCAACTGCTCGGCCGCCGACCGCAAGGCACTACAGARGGTAGTGCGATTAGCCCAGTACATCACTGGGGCTAAGCTTCCTGCCATCCAGGACCTCTATACCAGGCGGTGTCAGAGGAAGGCCCTAAAAATTGTCAAAGACTCCAGCCACCCTAGTCATAGATTGTTCTCTCTTCTACTGCATGGCAAGCGGTCATTTTGGACATTTTTCAAACAATCTTTAAAAAACGACAGAGTCCCACTTCTCTCATGTCACCATCGAGCAATGGAGAGGAACCATTATCACTGCCCGGCCATTTCACCAAGATGAAATTATTTTTTAAATGGATGGATGGGCACAACTAAGTTTGTTAATTTGTGTTTTTAAAAGGTTTCTAGAAGCGAAGAAGCAGGGTGTTCCATGATGTCATATCCTGTGTTTAATCGATTGGTTGCTTACTGTGTAATCTGCATTGCCATTGGCTAGTTATGACTGGTTAATCACTTTGTTTTTGTCATTGTTTTTGTTCATCGGGCCAGTAAATTTTGCATTTCTTCAGTTTTTTTGAGCATGTCAAATTCGTGATGGTAAATGCCTATTGAAACATATTGCAAATGGACAGTACATTTGCAATAAGATTCAACAGTGAAAAAACATCACCAAATGGACATGATGAAATCAACACAACGAGCGATGGAGAGGAACCACTATCACTGACCGGCCATCCCGAGTTCATCGGGCCAGTCAATTTTGCATTTCTGCAGTACTTTTGAGCATGTCAAATTCGTGATGGTAAATACCCATTGAAACATATTGCAAATGGACAGCCGTGCACCGGGTGATTGGAATGTGTTACCAGGAACACATTTTAAAATGTTTTTTTAATGCCTTTAGGGGGGCGCAAGGGGTCTACAGTTGGGTAGGGAGCACCCCCCACCCGGGCCCCTGGTCATTTTSGAGATTTTTCAAAATATTGTTAAAAAACAACAGAGTCTCACTTCTCCCTCATCATACATGACAAATAGACCATCTAGGTTGATTAATGGCTTAACATAGTGCTATATTTCATTTGGGCAGTATGAATGCCATTTGGACATGGTTCACTGACTTTTGGGTTTGGAAACCGACTTCCTGTGATCGTACGTGGCAAATGGACATAACATCCTGATTTGGCACTTTTAATACTTTCATATTGCTTTTGGACGTTTCTTATGGCATTTGGCAATGGTTCACTGACTTTTGACTTCGACTTTTGACTTCCTCATATTGCAAATGGACAAAACATATGCCTTATGGACAAGTTAAAAAAAATATGACAATAAAATATGACAATGGTATGTTCACACAGTTCTTATACATGTATAATTGACAAATAAAATCGAAAGAATTTCGAAAAGCTGTCCAGAAAGCACTTTTTTAGAGGGTGATAAATTATTACTTTTTTTCTTCAGATTTTCAATGCTAATGCATTCAATGCTAATGCAGTACGCCACAGGATGTTTTTGTGCTGGTCAAGGGCAGTCAAGTCTGGAGTGAACCAAGGGCTATATCTGTTCTTAGTTCTACACTTTTTGAATGGGGAGTGCTTATTTAACTTCTTGACGCTAGGGGTCAGATTTTAATTTTAATTTTAAATAACGTTCCCAAGGTAAACGGACTATTTCTCAGGTCCAGATTGTAGAATATGCATATAATTTACAGATTAGGATAGAAAACACTCCAAAGTTTCCAAAACTGTCAAAATATTGTCTGTGAGTATAACAAAACTGATTTTGCAGGCGAAAACCTGAGGAAATCTAACCCGGAAGTGATTTTTTTAAATTATTTTTTATCTGTGTTTCATTTCCCGTCTTTCTTCAATTTAAAGGGGTATCAACCATATTCCTTTTCCAATGGCTTCCTCAGGCTGTGACCAGGCTTTAGACATAGTTTCAGGCTTTTATTTTGAAAAATGAGTGAGATTTTTCAAAACTAGTCAGGTGTCCTTTGATTAGTTCCTGCGCGCCAGAGGGGTAGCTCTCCATTTTCTTTCTCTCTTTTATTGAATAGGTTACGGTCCGGTTGAAATATTATCGATTATGTATGTTAAAAACAACCTGAGGATTGATTATAAAAAACATTTGACATGTTTCTACGAACATTACGGATACTATTTGGAATTTTCGTTGAACGGAACGAGGCTGTAGTTTTCTGAACATAACGCGCAACCCAAATTGCGTTTTTTTGTTATAAAAGTAATATTTATCGAACAAAAAATAACATTTATTGTGTAACTGGGAGTCTCGTGAGTGCAAAATCCGAAGAACCGCTAGCCGTGGCTAACAAAGACTAGTAGCTAGTTAGCTGGCTAGCTCCTGATGGAAGTTCCAGTTATAAGAATAAAAATAGCAGATCCGTACCACATTAGGTGAGGCGGGTTGCAGGAAACTATATTTAGTTCATAGATAGAAAGTGAGATTAACCTCTAACGAGCCTCTACCCCGGGTCCGGGAGCACCCCCCATCCCCCCACACACTGATTAGCATAGCTAGCATAGCTTCACAAGTAGATAGTAGCATCTAAATCATTAAATCACAAGTCCAAGACACCAGATGAAAGATACAGATCTTGTGAATAAAGCCACCATTTCAGATTTTTAAAATGTTTTACAGGGAAGACAAAATATGTAAATCTATTAGCTAAACACGTTAGCAAAATACACCACTATTCTAACTCCATCAGTTTCTTACTCCTTCAGGTGCTATCACCAATTCGGCTCAACTAAGATATTGATATCCACTAACCAAGAAAAAACCTCTTCAGATGACAGTCTGATAACATATTCATGGTATAGGATAGTTTTTGTTAAGAAAAAGTGCATATTTCAGGTAGAAATCACAGTTTACAATTGCACCGACCATCACAAATCGACTAGAATTACTAGATAGAGCAACGTGTATGACCAATTTACTCATCATAAACATTTCATAAAAATAGACAAAGCATAGCAATGGAAAGACCCAGTTCTTGTGATTTCAGACCATATTTCAGATTTTCTAAGCGTTTTTCAGCGAAAACACAATAAATCGATAAGTTAGCATACCACATGTGCAAAAGTTACCAGAGCCGATTCCAGCCAAAGAGCGCTATAACGTAATCACCGCCAAAATATATAAATTTTTTCACTACCTTCTCAGAATTCTTCCGATGACACTCCTGTAACATCATTTTACAATATACAATACAGTTTGTTCGAAAAGGTGCATATTTAGCCATACAAAACCGTGGTTACACAATAAAAATACTAGGAAATCAAGCCTCAATATGTCTGACGTCATCTATCAGAGTGATCTAGTTTAATGAAAGCTAATCATATACTTGACTAAAAAATACAGGGTTGACAGCAATCGAAAGACAAATTAGTTCTTAATGCAACCGCTGATTTACATTTTTTAATTATCCTTACTTTTCAATACAGGGTTGGCCAAGTGAAGCTATACCAAACAAAATGGCAAATATGCGTTTAAAATATTTCGACGAAACACGATTTATCATATTAAATATTGCTTACTTTGAGCTGTTCTTCCATCAGATTCTTGGGCAATGTATCCTTTCTATGTTATAACGTCTTTTGGTCGATAGATGTCCTCTGTCCTTCGAAATATCCACTAACGATCGAACGGGACCCCAAAACGTGTCCAAACTTTCAGAGTGCACAACAAAGAAATTCCTCAAAATCGCACTAAACGGATAAAATTGCTATAAAACGGTTCAAATTAACTACATTATGATGTTTTTAACAACTATAACGACTGAAAACATGACCGGAGAAATATTGCTGGTTAGACAACGATTTGGAACGAGGCAAGTCCGATGGCCTTCACGCTTCAGGCGCACGACGAGAAGGGCGGTCCCTAAACATTTTGTGGTTTTATAATGGCTGGGATGTGGCAATAGATTTCATTCAAAACGTGATGACGTACAGACACCCAGAGGAAGACGTAGGCAGTGTCGGTTCTTCATAGCATTCACTGTCGCCTTAAAAACAGACCAGATCAGGGGTAAAAATTTCTGAAATCTGAACCCTGTCATGAAAAGTGCTGTAGAAATTGTTCTGTACCACTCAGAGACAAAATTCCAACTTCTATAGAAACTAGAAGGTGTTTTCTATCCAATAATAACAATAATATGCATATTGTACGATCAAGAATTTAGCACGAGGCAGTTTAATTTGGAGACCCAAATATGCTAATGCGGAACAGCACCCCCTATAGTTGCAAGAAGTTAAGATATATACGAATAAGACCGGCTATTTACACGGGATAAGACAAAGACAAACACACGTCCGACTGCTAAACCATCTTGTATGGCATTGTGTGTGTGTGCTCAAACACACATGCATGTGGGGGTCTGGGAGAGGAAGTGTGTCGATCTTATGAATGGGCATGTGCCTGAGCTCAATTTTATACACTAACTGTAGTCTCACCCATTCATTTCTAATGACCGGTCATTTTTGACCGGGAACACCACAGGTGTACAAAAGTTAAATAAAACACCCAACATTTTATGAAAATCATGAAAATGTATTTTGTGTGTTCAGATGCCCTTTGTGGACAAAGTCATGGAACATTATGACAATCAGATTCAATTAACTACATTTTTCTGAGAGAACTTGTAAATCAGTCCAATTTGACCGGAACACAGCAGGAGGGTTAAACTGCATTGTTGGTTCGGGGCTCGTAAGTAGCATTTCACTTTAAGGTCTACACCTGTTGTATTCGGCGCATGTGACTAATACAATTTGATTTGATTTGAAAACCTTCTCCAGAGCGCTCAGGACCTCAGACTGGGGCTAAGGTTCACCTTCCAACAGGACTGCGACCCTAAGTGCACAACCAAGACAACACAGGAGTGGCTCCGGCACAAATCTGTGAATGTCATTGAGAGTCCCAGCCAGAGCCCGGACTTGAACCTGATCTAACATCTCTGGAGAGACCTGAAAATAGCTGTGCAGCAACGAATAAGGCTGTAAAGTAACATAATGTGGAAAAAGTAAAGGGGTCTGAATACTTTCCGAATGCAATGTAGTGCACTACTTTTGACCAGGACCCATATGGCTGAGAAAGGGTTGGGTGTAGGTTGCAGGGTGCCAATGAGGGGGTTACTGGGGGTTACTGGATCTCTTTCCAGTAATCCCTTGTACCCTGGTCAAAAGTGCACTATAGGGAATAGGTTGCCATTTTTTTTGACGCAGACCATTATGTTTTCAGAGAGAAATGACTCCCTCCTCTCACCCTTTGTCTGACACCATCTTCCTTCTCTAGCATGTTTTGAACTTAATATGTAAACCAACATGATACATATAGTACCAGTCAAAAGTTTGGACACATCTACTCATTCTACATTGTAGAATAATAGTGAAGACATCAAAGTTATGAAATAACACATATGGAATCATGTAGTAACCAAAAAAGTGTTACACAAATTACACAAAAGATTACACAAAAGATTCTTCAAAGTAGCTACCCTTTGACTTGATGACAGCTTTGCACACTCTTGGCACTCTCTCAACCAGCTTCACCTGGAATGTTTTTCCTACAGTTTTGAAGGAGTTCCCACATATACTGAGCACTTGTTTGCTGCTATTCCTTCACTCTGCTGTCCAACTCATCCCAAACCATCTCAATTGGGTTGAGGTCGGATGATGTGGGGCAGGTATTGATGTGCAGATCATCACTCTCCTTTTGGTCAAATAGCCCTTAACCAGCCTGGAGGTGTGTTTGGTATTGTCCTTTTGAAAAAGAAATGATAGCCCACTAAGTGCAAACCAATGGGATGGCGTATCGCTGCAGAATGCTGTGGTAGGCATGTTGGTTAAGTGTGCCTTGAATTCTAATTAAATCACCCACAGTGTACCAGCAAAGCACACCAACACTATCACAGCTCCTCCATGCTTCACGGTGGGAACCACACCTGGAGAGATCATCCGTCTATAATCTGCATTCTAAGACACGGCGGTTGGAACCAAAAATCTAAATTGGAATCATCAGACCAAAAGACAGATTTCCTCTAGTCTAATGTCCATTGCTCGTGTTTCTTGGCCAAAGCAAGTCTCTTATTCTTATTGATGTTTTTAGTATTGTTCTCTTTGCATCAATCGAACACGAAGACCTGATTCACACTGAACAGTTGATGTTGAGATGTGTCTGTTACTTGAATCTGAGAAGCATTTTTTTTTTGGGTGGTAGATCAGCTTTAATATTGTAGATATTCCCATATATTTTTTTTGCAAATATATATATACACTGCTCAAAAAAATAAAGGGAACACTTAAACAACACAATGTAACTCCAAGTCAATCACACTTCTGTGAAATCAAACTGTCCACTTAGGAAGCAACACTGATTGACAATAAATTCACATGCTGTTGTGCAAATGGAATAGAAAAAAGGTGGAAATTATAGGCAATTAGCAAGACACCCCAATAAGGAGTGGTTGCAGGTGGTGACCACAGACCACTTCTCAGTTCCTATGCTTCCTGGCTGATGTTTTGGTCACTTTTGAATGCTGGCGGTGCTTTCACTCTAGTGGTAGCATGAGACGGAGTCTACAACCCACACAAGTGGCTCAGGTAGTGCAGCTCATCCTGGATGGCACATCAGTGCGAGCTGTGGCAAGAAGGTTTGCTGTGTCTGTCAGCGTAGTGTCCAGAGCATGGAGCGCTACCAGGAGACAGGAGCAGTACATAGGAGACGTGGAGGAGGCGTAGGAGCAACAACCCAGCAGCAGGACCGCTACCTCCGCCTTTGTGCAAGTGGACTATTATTCTACAATGTGGAAAATAGTAAAAGTGCAAGTGGACTATTATTCTACAATGTGGAAAATAGTAAAAAAAATAAAGAAAACCCTTGAACGTGTGTCCAAACTTTGAGTGGTACTGTACATATAGACACATAAACATACATACATGTACACTGTGGTGGTTAATTTCTGTTTTACACAATGAGGAGAGTTAAACTTAACACGAGCAGAGTTATCTTAAACTACCTTTTAATTAGAGCTTTGCAATAGCAATGACTTTCAATGATGCACCATTTCTAATGAACCATTGAAAGTGACTACACAATGGCTACTGAGATCTTTTATAGCAAAGATCCACCCCCTAGTCGACATAACAAACCACAGATATTAGGAACAATTCACAAAGGAAGAGTTTATAAATGGAAAGGAGTATCCGTAGCCAGATAGCATTCGCTATAAATTATCGTTCAGTTTGGTCCCTAAGACGAGGTTCTAATCTCGTTCCTGGTACTCATAGCACAGAACCATTACCTCATGTTCTCTGAAATGTCTTTAGGTTTTATCACCAAAGACATTGTAAATTCTCTCTGTCGTGTTATCTCATAGAGGCCCATCCTCAGTAGAACACACACACAATAGTTACAGAACACTCTGTTCTGTCGAATAAAACAACCATTATAATGCAATACAAGCATTTAACACAATCTTCCAATTTCCACGACAACACATACATACATAATTTATAAATACACATACATACATAAATATATAATATATAGTCGTAATCTTTTTAAATATATATTTTCCTTTATTACTTTCTAAACCTACCACTCCTCCCCTAATTGGAGTGAACTGGTGAACAACAACGCTTAGGCCTCTACTTCCAGCTTATACATACTATATACATTTTATGGACACAGTCTATTTTACAGTAGTTTTAGAACTCAACCTCTCCCATCTCTTTCTGATGTCCATCCGGTTTGACTTCTATTTGCCATATCTTTCAAACTGTGCTCTTTCACAAAAGTTCTTAACCTATATACGTTTTAACGGCACAGTATGTTTTACATTAGTTATCTTGTTATTATTTGTTGTTATTAGTCCCAACCTTCAGCTCCATTCAACCCCTCCCATCTATCTCTGAACACCATTCATATTGGATTTCTATTTGCCATATATTTTTCAACTGTGCTGTGATGTTTCACAAAAGTTCTGAAACTTTCTATTCTCATTATTTCTACAGATTGTGAATTGAAAATAAAAAATGTTGCTAATATTATTATATTATTGATTGATTGACTATGACTCTGTGAAGCATTTATTTGGGATGCAATTTCTGAGGCTGGTAACTCTAATGAACTTATCCTCTGCACCAGAGGTAACTCTGGGTCTTCCTTTCCTGTGGCGGTACTCATGAGAGCCAGTTTCATCATAGTGCTTGTCAGTTTTTGCGWCTGCTCTTGAAAAAACGTTCAAAGTTCTTTAAATTTTCCGCATTGACTGACCTTCATGTCTTAAAGTAATGATGGACTGTCATTTATCTTTGCTTATTTGAGTTGGACTTGGTCTTTTACCAAATCTTCTGTATACACCCCTATCTTGTCACAACACCACTGATTGGCTCAAAAACATTAAGAAGGAAAGAAATTCCACAAATTAACTTTTAACAAGGCACACCTGTTAATTTAAATCATTACAGGTGACTACCTCATGAAGCTGGTTTCGAGAATGCCAAGAGTGTGCAAAGTTGTCATCAAGGCAAAGGGTAGCTACTTTGAAGAATCTAAAATCTAAAATATATTTTGATTTGTTTAACACTTTTGGTTACTACATGATTCCATATGTGTTATTTCATAGTGTTGATGTCTTCACTATTATTCTACAATGTGGAAAATAGTAAAAATAAAGAAAAACCCTTGAATGAGTACGTGTGTCCAAACTTTTGACTGGTACTGTATTTCCCCCATCTTAGTCCAACTCGAATGCTGTGAAGTACAGTATATTATTGTTTTGTAACACGTGACTGATAATACAAATAGTTACCATAAGGAAAGTACATTTATGGTAAAGGAAAGTCTATTTACTGTCAATAAACCTTGACGTTTTCAATCTATGAGACCAAAGCATGTTTGTTCACATAGTCTGACCATTGTGAGTTACCCAGAGGGCTATTTTACTTTATTTCTGTCCTCTTATCCCACAGCACCTCCAATGACAAAGTGTACATCGCCCAGGTGAAGGAACGGAGCGCCGCCAGGAAGATATATGACGCAGCCAAGAAACAAGGAAAAACAGCTGGACTTGTTGCCACCAAGTCAGTCTGAAAAAGTATTTGATACCACGTTCACTCTTTGATATGTGTTTTATTCAGATTTCTATGTTTTGTATGAAAGAGTAACAAACTACTTCCATTTTTCTCTAGATTTTCTGCAGTACAAATCAGACATCCATCACCCACCCACCACATCCACTCACATCTTTCTATCACTTTAGTCTGGATCCTACTCCATTCCCTCAATGCTCTCTCAGCCATTCTTTCAGGTTCACCATAGACCACTGACACCATCACTCCAATACTGTCTCTCTCTGTTGTTTCTCCTCTGCTATGGTCTCAGAGAGAGGGAGATCGAGAAGTTCCGCGTGGCGATGAGTGTTCCCTCGGGGACCCGGATGTCCTTCTCTCTGTCCTACGAGGAGCTGCTGCCCCGCAGGTTGGGTCGCTATGAACTGACCCTGGGTCTGAGGCCTGGAGGACTGGTCACTAACCTCACCCTGGACGTCAGTATTGCAGAGAGGACAGGACTCAGCTTCATCAAGGTCCTCCCGCTGAAGACCAGTCGACTGCTCTCCAACACTGTCACAGGTAACATAGGAAAAGACAACCATCAATGTTCATTGTCAAAGTAGTGACTGATAATAGTAGTACTAGTTGTAATACAATCAGCATGTTTAGGGCATCAGTTTGAGCAAGTCAAGGCGCAGAATCACTAATGGCTGGTAGCCTAGAGGTTAGAGCATTGGGACGAGCATTGGGACGGTAACCGAAATGTTGCTGGTTGGAATAACTGAGCCGTCAAGGTGAAAAATATTGAGCAAGGCACTTAACTCTAAATTGCTCCAAGGGTGCTGTACTACTATGGCTGACCCTGTAAAACAACACGTTTCACTCCACCTATCCGGTGTGTGATGTTAGGTTCTAATTTTCAGAGTACAAACTCAACGGACACGATGGAAGCTTCAAACCAAGTTTATTCTGCCCAGAGGGTCAATACAGCTGCATTAGACAAAAAACATGGTTTCCCCCGTGGTAGTATGCATACCCCACTTTGGGTGGAGTCTCCTCCTTATCGCTAAACATTGCATCATTATTGCTAGTCAGGGAGCTGAGTGATATGGGCCTTAAACGGTTCTTCCCCTTGTCAGTACTTCCACATGTGACCGTGTTCCCTGCACTCAGCCCCTCCCAAGCTTCATTATGGCACCCCTCATGTCTCTTTTATAACTAATGATTAATAATAGTTAAAGCTCAGAAACCAAATCTATCAGTGACAATTAAACTTTAAAAAAATAATGAGTAGTTATTGTATAGTAGGGTGATTTGTAGTTGTGTGATTGTGTGCAGTCCGACTTCAACATACTGTAGTATACTGTATCTCAAACATGCACAATGACTGTCTGTGAACTGACTGGGTGTTCTCTGGCCTCCCTTCTCTTCCATCCAGGTGAGTCTGAGGCTCCAGCCTCCACCCAGGTCCAGCAGAACCCTCGTTGTGCCCATGTGCACTACAGCCCCAGCCTGCAGCAGCAGAGCAGTGCCTCTTCTAAGGGACTCAACGCTGACTACATCATCCAGTACGATGTAGAACTCAGTGACCTTATAGGGGACATACAGGTCAGCACACACACACACCCATGCATACACGCTTGCACAAGCACTACACACTGTCTAGGACCAAAGTCCTACACAACAAATACTGTACAAATGACAGTATCTAGTGAGACAATAATCTAATCAAGTGAGTTATTATTCTCTTCTTTTGGCCTCTCTCAGGTGTTTGATGGATACTTTGTCCACTACTTTGCACCTCGGGGGCTTCCTGTTGTCCCCAAGGATGTCATCTTTGTCATTGATGTCAGTGGCTCCATGATTGGCACCAAGATCAAACAGGTACAGTAGAAGTATTACAGATGTATTTATTTATTTGACCTATATTGTCACAGCAAAATAATGCAGCAACAGGATTTGAACATTTAGTCCATAATGTTGCTTGATCGGGGGTTAGGCTATTAGCTTGACAAAAGTAGGCTACATGAAAAGTGAAATATTGTTAATTGTGTGTTAGTGTGGGTTTTCAGTGAATTTGTGTAAATCACGAAGCTCATCTGCATTTCCTGCAAAATTCTCAGCTACAAAGAGTGATCAAATTAAGATCCTACAACTGTACCTCTTTCACATTGCACCCAGCTGCACCTCATTCATTTAGACAAGAATGACAACATTGACTCTACATTATATAGATCAATAATTGATCCTTTCTCTTCTCTCTGCATTTATGTGGACCAGACAAAGCAGGCGATGTCCACAATCCTGGGAGACCTGCGTGAGGAGGACCACTTCAACATCATCACTTTCTCAGACAAGGTCCACACCTGGAAGAAGGGTCGCACAGTGAGGGCCACGCGGAGTAACATACGAGACGCTAAGGACTTTGTCAAGAGGATCATCGCTGAAGGATGTGAGTGGGATTGAGTCTGATGTACTTCAATTGCATTATATCTGCCGCAACCTGACAAGACCATGAAAACACTGTCGGTATTTCTCTCTTCTTTATTTCATTCCATCTTCTGCCTACCCTTTTTCCTCCTCTTCTGTCTCCTCTTCTCCCTCTTCTTCTGCATCCTCCATTCCTTCCACCTCCACCCCTACCTCTCTGCTCCACGTCTCCTTCCCATTTGTCCCTCTATCCTCCAGGGACCAACATCAATGCAGCCCTCCTCTCAGCCGCCCAGCTGGTCAACCCTCCCTCCTCCTCCGGTGGCACCCGCCGGGTCCCTCTGGTCATCTTCCTGACGGACGGTGAGGCTACCATCGGTGTGACATCCGGTGACTTCATCCTGAGCAACGCTAAGAGCGCCCTGGGGGCCACCTCTCTGTTCGGCCTGGCTTTCGGGGACGACGCCGACTTCCCTTTGCTACGGCGCCTGGCACTGGACAACCGCGGCGTGGCGAGGATGGTGTACGAGGATGCGGACGCCGCACTCCAGCTGAAGGGATTCTACGATGAGGTGGCCAGTCCGCTACTGTCAGACATACAGCTGACCTACATGGACGACCAGGCCTTTGACGTCACACGCTCCCTCTTCCCTAACTACTTCCAGGGCTCCGAGCTGGTGGTCACTGGGAAGGTCAAGCCAGGGGTCAGGGACCTGAAGGTTTGTATCATTTAGATCATGTTGCTTGATCTGTGTTTGTGAATTGTTTATGCCATAAGATGAAAGGAAATGTCCACTTGAATTATTCATATTGTAATGGCAAATAAAGATGTATCTTCTCTTATCTTCTCTTCTCTACTTTTGTATTTTCCTCTCAGGTGTCTCTGACGGCCAGTGGCTCCAAGCAGAAGGTGAATGTGGAGAATGAGGTGTTGGTGTCTAATGGAGAGGGGAATAGGACAGTGCTCTCTATGGGCTGCCCTGGGGGCATGGATGGAATCCCCAGCTTCGTACGGCGTCTCTGGGCTTACTTCACTATCAAAGAGCTGCTGCTGGCCAAACTGAACACCACTGACACGAACATACAGAAACTGCTGGGAGAGAAGGCCACCAACCTCTCCCTCAAGTACAACTTTGTCACGCCTGTTACTTCCCTCGTTGTAGTTAAGCCTGATGCCGATGAAATTCCTACCTCAGCGTCAACTACAACGGTTCGACCCACCACCACCAGAGCTACTACAACAACCACAGTAGCCCACACACCTGTCACCAACATAGCCTCCCCAATCCCTGTGAAAAAGACCAGGATGATCAAAGCTAAACCAGATCCTCTTGTCACAAAGCCTCCACCTCTCCAACCACCTCAACCCAGAAAGGGCTCCACCCCACCAACAAAACCCAACCCAGCGAAAACAGTGGCTCCACCATCCCCCAAGAAAACCACTAAGACTAGCACCCCCAGCCCCAGTGCCGCCAAAACCGTCCATGCCCCTCTCTCAGGAAAACCCCCCACCCCTCCTCCCAGCTCTCCTAAAACTGCCCCTGCCCCTCCCGCCAGGATATTCTCTACCCCCCTGGCCAACTCGCTCAAAACAGCTGCCGCTCCTGCACCTGGGAAAACCACCACCACAACCCCTCCACCCACCACAGTGAAGACCATCACTACAACCACCACCACTACCACCCAAAGCAAAACAGTAAAGACTACAGTCCCTACAACTGTGAATACCACTACCTCCACTACCACCACCACCTCAGTCAGAGCCAACCCAACCCCTGCTCCACAGCCTGGGAAACCCACTACGCCCCTGCCCATCTCTGTTAGAACAGTCCTCCCGCCAGTTAGAATATCCCTCTCATCCTCCTCTTCCTCAGAAAACGCCACCATGTCTGCCGCTGATGCCAACCAACGTCAGGTCACCACACACCTGTACAGTCTTAAGTATGTCCCCCCTACTCCAGCTCCACAGGGCAGTAACACAGACACAGACCCAGATGTGGACCAGATTGCCACCTTTGTCTCTGCCACGTTTGCCCCCATGCCAGGCGTTACAGACGGACCAAAACTGTGGGAGGCTGCAGGACTATTGGGTAGGTCTTCCACTAATCTCGGAAACCAGAACTAAAATCTTGCGTAATTGTGCCAGATCTTCGAAAAGAAACTAGAATGGTAGCTCCTCCCCCCTCTCTCTCAAATTCCATGCAAGTCTATGGGTCAAATGTCCCTCCCCTTCCAAAATTGTAAAGATGCGAGCACCTGCAAAATCGTGATTTGTCCAAATGATCAGTGACAAAAAAACAGCTCACTGGAACAATGTTCTTTGTTAGTCGTCGCATCCCACAGTCTGTTGACAGATGCTACAATATCAATTATGTGCATCTGTGCACGAGAGATAAGTCCACTCTCTACTGTCTATTTCACTTGGAACTCCAAAAAGCAGTATGCAAAGTATAGGCGAGGATACATTTTTACTGAATACCAGTATTACATATTATATACATTTCTTTGTATCGGGTATTGAACTTACAGTCCATATTTTGTACCTGTCTATCAGAGAAGTACTAGTACAATAGCTAGAGGATAGCTAGAGGACTCCTGATATCGCCAGGAGTGATAAGTATAATTTGTTTTGTCTTTATCTGTTGTGGTCTAGTACTGTTTTTTTGCTAGCTATGGCCATCTACTTTAAGTGCTGCCTGTTTTCCAAGTAGAATACTTGGTGTATGAACTGCTGACTGCTTATAAGTTTCAGATAGTTTTCACACATCAACCAGGATCAAGGGGCAGGGCAGTTTGTGACTTGTTTTGGTAATCAGTGGCTGTATTGGGGGGGAGTGGTTTCACCTCTCCTAGGCAATCAGCAATTAGTACAGGGTGTTGTGTTCTCCACCTCTTCTAGGCAATTAGCAATTATTGTTACTTCTTCAGTCTCCCCTGGTTTCACAGCAGCCGCTCTAAGCGGCGGGTGTGTCAGTGGCGCTTTTGTCAAGGAAACAAAGGCGGTTTTGACGAATTGTTCTGTGGAGTTGTTGGAGGAAGGAAAGAGAGGGAGGCGCTACACCCCTCTCTCACTTGAGTATCTTACCTAGTTATTTACCGATTATCTAATTTTGCTCTTTTGTAGCTTATGTGTGTGTTTCCTATACCTGTTCGCACCACTCCCTGTAGGCTTTACAGATGTTCCACTTCTAATTTAGTGTACCCTGTGCGCACAATCCATGTGGAATTCCGGGTCTCTGGTAGTTTTTGGAACTGCTGATCGGCGGTCAAGAAAGTTGAGTTCATCTCAGCCTATGCTGCCCTTCAGACCCTTGACTTTTGGCCCTGAGGGAGACATGGATCACCACAGAGAACACTGCTACTCCAGCTGCTCTTTCTTCACCTGACTATGTTTTCTCTCATAGTCTGAGAGCATCTGGCTGTGGAGATTTTCTCTGTTCTCCCTCTCTGACCTGTCCATCTTCTCATTTGAATTCCATGCTGTCACTGTCACTTGTCATCTATCGCCTACCAGGTGCCCTTAGAGAGTTCCTCAATGAGCTTGACACCTTGATAAGCTAATTTCCTGACGATAGCTCACTGCTCTTTGTACTTGGTGACTTCCACCTCCTGACGTCTGCCTTCAATTAATTTATTTCCAAATCTCCCCTCCTTGCCTCTTGACCTCACCCTTTCACAATCCCCTCCAACTCACAAGGCAAGCAATATGCTCGACCTCATCTTTACTAGAGGCTGTTTGCCTACTAATCTCACTGCAACCCCCCACCCCACAGGTCTCTGATCACTAATTTCCTTTTTCCTTTTCTGTCTCCTTTCCTCCAACCCTAACCACTCAGTCCCTACCCAGATGGTCATGCGCCTTCACAATCTCTCTCTCGCTCTCTCTCCCACTACTCTCTCCTCTTCTATCCTATCATCTCTCCCTTCTGCTAAATCCTTTTCCCTTCTGCCTCTTTGCCCTTTCCGCATACTACGACTCACACTGTCCCCTTTCCTCCCAGCCGGCTCGGCCCTCCTCTCCTGCTCCATGGCTGGGTGACTCATTGTGAGTCTCCCTCCTCCCTATCTGCAGACAACTTTGTCAACCACTTTGGAAAAAAAGGTGGACCACATCCACTACTCATTCACTCAGCCTATTGAGTCCACTTGTCTCACTCACACAGAACTACCTTAAGCCTTGACCTCTTTCTCCCCTCTCTCTCCAGATGACAGAGAGAGGGGAGAAAGCGCCATTGAGCAAATCAAAGATGGTAGCCAATCAGTCTGTCCGTGTGATCCTTGAGATCAAATTTAAGAGTTATGTTTTAATGACCCTGATCCTGTTTACAGAACCAAATACTTTTGATGTAAAGGTGGATGCTGTATATAACTATTTTTAGATCTATCTCTATTTTACAAAATATACTTGTACAAAGATTTTGATTTTATTTTTATCTACACCTTTCTGGAGTTGGAACTCGCTGAGTCAGGAGCGTCTGTCTGCGCACAAGGCCTGCTACGCGAGCGCAGGTGCGCACTGAAGGCTAGGAGCGGAGAAGCGGTTATCAGATTGGAAAACCTGATGCACCTTGGGCGGTGGGAAATTCTACGTTCTACAGTCGTGGCCAAAAGTTTTGAGAATGACACAAATATACATTTTCACAAAGTCTGCTGCTTCAGTTTGTATGATGGCAATTTGCATATACTCCAGAATGTTATGAAGAGTGATCAGATGAATTGCAATTAATTGCGAAGTCCCTCTTTGCCATGCAAATTTACTGAATCCCCAAAACACATTTCCACTGCATTTCAGCCCTGCCACAAAAGGATCAGCTGACATCGTGTCAGTGATTCTCTCGTTAACACAGGTGTGAGTGTTGACGAGGACAAGGCTGGAGATCACTCTGTCATGCTGATTGAGTTCGAATAACAGACTGGAAGCTTCAAAAGGAGGGTGGTGCTTGGAATCATTGTTACCTGCAAGGAAACACGTGCCATCATCATTGCTTTGCACAAAAAGGGCTTCACAGGCAAGGATATTGCTGCCAGTAAGATTGCACCTAAATCAACCATTTATCGGATCATCAAGAACTTCAAGGAGAGCGGTTAAATTGTTGTGAAGAAGGCTTCAGGGCACCCAAGAAAGTCCAGAAAGCGCCAGGGCCGTCTCCTAAAGTTGAGCTGCGGGATCGGGGCACCACCAGTACAGAGCTTGCTCAGGAATGGCAGCAGGCAGGTGTGARTGCATCTTCACGCACAGTGAGGCGAATACTTTTGGAGGATGGCCTGGTGTCAAGAAGGGCAGCAAAGAAGCCACTTCTCTCCAGGAAAAACTTCAGGGACAGACTGATATTCTGCAAAAGGTACAGGGATTGGACTGCTGAGGACTGGGGTAAAGTAATTTTCTCTGATGAATCCCCTTTCCGATTGTTTGGGGCATGCGGAAAAAAGCTTGTCCGGAGAAGACAAGGTGAGCGCTACCATCAGTCCTGTGTCATGCAAACAGTAAAGCATCCTGAGACCATTCATGTGTGGGGTTGCTTCTCAGCCAAGGGAGTGGGCTCACTCACATTTTTGCTTAACTTCTTTGATATAGGGGGCAGCATTTTCACTTTTGGATGAATTGCGTGCCCATAGTGAACTGCCTCTACTCTGTACCAGATGCTAATATATGCATATTAGTATTACTATTGGATAGAAAACACTCCGGAGTTTCTAAAACTGTTTGAATGATGTCTGTGAGTATAACAGAACTCATATTGCAGGCAAAAACCTGAGAAAAAAATCCAAACAGGAAGTGAGAATTCTGAGTGTGGTCAATGTTAAAGTCATCGCCTATTCAATTCCCTGTAATATATGGATCTGTTTGCACTTCCTACGCCTTCCACTAGATGTCAACAGTCAGTAGAACGTGGAATGAAGCTTATGCTGTGTTGTGGGACCGGATGGGAGGTGTTTGAGTCAGTGGTCTGGCAGAGTGCCAGTTCTTGGTCACGCACTTTTCTCATGATATCGCCATGCGTTCCATTACTTATAGAGACTGAAAAGAATGCTCCGGTTGGAACGTTATTGGATATATATGATAACAACATCCTGAAGATTGATTCTCTACTAAGTTTGACCAGTTTATTCGACTTCTAATATAACTTTTTGAAGTTTTCATCTGACGTTTGCCTGCAGCTGCGCRAGCGTTTGGACACGTGTACTACACATGCTATCAAAATTAGCTAATTGGACATAAGTAATGGACATTATCGAACAAAACAACGATTTATTGTGGAACTAGGATTCCTGGCACTGCATTCTGATGAAGATAATCAAAGGTAAGGGAATATTTATGATGTAATTTMGTATTTCTGTTGACTCCAACATGGCGGAGAAATGTTGTTAAATCTGAGCGCCGTCTCAGATTATTGCATGGCGTGCTTTTTACGTAAAGTTTTTTTTAAATCTGACATAGCGGTTGCATTAAGAACAAGTGTATCTTTAATTATATGTAAAACATGTATCTTTCATCAAAGTTTATGATGAGTATTTCTGTTATTTGACTTGGCTCTCAGTAATTACTCCGGATATTTTGGATGCATTTCTGAACATGGAGCCAATGTAAACCGAGATCTGTGGATATAAATATGCACATTATCGAACAAAACATAAATGTATTGTGTAACATGATGTCATGAGTGTCATCTGATGAAGATGTTCAAAGGTTAGTGATTCATTTTATCTCTATTTCTGCTTTTTGTTACTACTATATTTTGCTGGGAAAATGGCTGTGTTTTTCTGTGGCTGTGTACTGAGCTAACATAATTGTTTGGTGTGCTTTCCTTTTTGAAATCAGACATGTTGGCTGGATTCACAACATGTGTAGCTTTAATTTGATGTCTTTCATGTGTGATTTCATGAAAGCTAGATTTTTGTAGTAATATATTTGAATTTGGCGCGCTACATGAATAAAGAACGGTACTGTCATGACATTGCCCTATTTGGGTACAGCGAGCCCCATCCCCCTCTCCCTGCCTCTTCCTGCCCCCTACAACTAGGCTGCTGTGGTCAGAGAGGTCGTAAATTCCTGGAAGAGATTGCCTCTATACTGTGTGCATGAGGAGACGGTGAGCTTTCATAGAAAACAAAGGAATTTCTTCCACCTCACAGAACTTGAGGTCCGAACAACATTTACGTTCCGGAGAAGGTATAAAAGATCGGTGAAGAATCCAGCTACGAACTGGTCCGTTTGTTACAACTTGGGGAAGCTCATGGGAGACAGTGCGGCCACATTACCATAACGCTGTTTATATAATAGACTCAGATATGAGGTTTACATCTAATTGTTGTATAAGATGAATGAGTGAGTATGATACTGTTTGTAAAATGGTGTAATGTGATTTTGGACTGTTTTAATGAAGGAAACTCCAATTCCCTTTTGAGTTGAACTAAATCAGAGGACCGCCCATAAGCCCAGTTAGGGTCAGGCATCCTGGGACAGCCCTTTTTCGGCCCTTCCGAATAAAACCCCCACTCGGGTTTTCTATCACCAGACCGAGCTTATCTCAATTACGAGATGGCTAAAGGTTGCGGACCAGCTTACCTCGATAACGAGAGGGCCAAGGTTTGAGACCAGACTGCTGAATCTTTTAACCATACCACGTGGTTAAACTCGTAGACTAATGATACAGACAGAATAAGAACAAGTCTTTGATATTAATTACTTGTCTGCAGCTATGAATTCGGTATCATTGAACGCGTAGAACGACAACCGCCGAAACATCCATTCTACAACAACACGAATGAATGTCACTCTGAACTATCCACTCTAACCACGACAGAGAGAGAGAGAGGACGGAAACTCTCCAACAGAAACTAACTTTTCAACAGCGATCAAGACGACACACTGAGCGTAAATATATATATATATTGATTGCAATTGTTCCCGAATGAGTGAGCGTTCATGTGCAAAGGATTAGCATTTCAATTGTTATAATTATTAACTCTGTAGTGACTTCTCAGTCGACCCCCACTTCCCTTTGGTCTAACAAGCCGCCATGCTGGTTTAGCCCACTAGGGCACATTCTCCTATCATTTCTTGTAACCATATTTACTTTGTTTGTTTATGCATTTCTGTGAATTACTTAGTTAGTAATAAATAAATTATTTAAGACAATTGATGTATGGATGACTCATAGGGAAGACTGGGTTCGTGCAGATTTACGATGTTTGGAATGAGACTAACGTGAGGTAAAATAAATAATTCATTAATCAGAAGACTATTGATCAGATATGAAAATATCTGAAAGGTTATATTAGGAAATTATAACTTTGTAATCTGAATATTTTCCTTGGTGCCCCGACTTCCTAGTTAATTACAGTTACATGATTATTCAGTTTAATCGCGTAATACTAATTACAGGAATCTTTGATTAAAAACTAAGTCTTCAATTTAATGATAGTAAAGACACGACAGTACCAACACATCCTCCGAGAGCAACTTCTCCCAACCATCCAGGAGCAGTTTGATGACGGACAATGCCTTTTCCAGCATGACGGAGCACCTTGCCATAAGGCAAAGGTGATAACTAAGTGGCTCGGGGAACAAAACATTGATATTTTGGGTCCATGGCCAGGAAACTCCCCAGACCTTAATCCCATTGAGAACTTGTGGTCAATCCTCAAGAGGCGGGTGGACAAACAAAACCCCACAAATTCTGAAAAACACCAAGCATTGATTATGCAAGAATGGGCTGCCATCAGTCAGGATGTGGCCCAAAAGTGAATTGACAGCATGCCGGTGGATTGCAGAGGTCTTGAAACGAAGGGTCAACACTGCAAATATTGGCTCTTTGCATCAACTTCATGTAATTGTCAATAAAAGCCTTTGACACTTATGAAATGCTTGTAATTATACTTCAGTATTCCATAGTAACATCTGACAAAAATATCTAAAGACACTGAAGCAGCAAACTTTGTGACACAAATATTAATTTCCATTCTCAAAACTTTTGGCCACGACTGTGCACAACTTCTACAGGTCGTTGCACACCTGTGCTGAAATACATAATGTTGGTTTTTAGAGGTATCTGTTACTGTGCCTGCTCTTTACTCAATGCCATCATGGATTAAATAGGCTGAATGATCAATAGGTGAGTGAATTATCTTCGCCTTATGCCCTACAATTTGCAAACGCTCCGAGACCATCATGTCAATACCACCAGGAACTTGGTCTCTCTCTGCAATTGCATTTGTACCACTCTCAAACGCAACTGGACCTACACTTGATGGCATACTTCCAAAATCTCAAACTATTGAATGACAATTTKTTTCTGTGTCGAAAGACTCCGTTTGTTTTATTGACAATGGTGCTGGCTCCGCCAAGTCCTCACGCATTGGGCAACAGATATATTGTTATGCGTTTATTGTTGATCTCTGGTAACGTGTGACCAAACCCTGGGCAGGTAGATACCATGCAATCTCTACCGACTCCCTATGATTTCAAAAACAGAGCAGGTTTTGGCCTCTTGCATGTTAATGTCAGAAGTCTATTTCCAAAAATAGACATTAACAAGTCACATTAACAAGTCCAATACAGCATATGAAAGATAAACATCTTGTGAATCCAGCCAACATGTCCGATTTTTAAAATGTTTTACAGCGAAAACACCACGTATATTTATGTTAGCTCACCACCAAATACAAAAAAGGACAGACATTTTTCACAGCACAGGTAGCATGCACAAAACCAACCTAACTAACCAAGAACCAACCAAACTAACCAAGAAACAACTTCATCAGATGACAGTCTTATAACATGTTATTCAATAAATCTATGTTTTGTTCGAAAAATGTGCATATTTGAGCTATAAATCAGTTTTACATTGCAGCTACCATCACAGCTACCATCAGAAATAGCACCGAAGCAGCCAGAGTAATTACAGACACCAACGTCAAATACCTAAATACTCATCATAAAACATTTATGAAAAATACATGGTGTACAGCAAATGAAAGACAGGCATCTTGTGATTCCAGCCAATATCCGATTTTCTTAAGTGTTTTACAGCGAAAACACAATATAGCATTATATTAGCTTACCACAATAGCCTGAAACACAAGCCATTTACCAGCAGCAAAAGTTAGCGATCGTAACAAACCAGCAAAAKATATATMATTTTTGACTAACCTTGATAAGCTTCATCAGATGACAGTCCTATAACATCAGGTTATACATACACTTATGTTTTGTTCGAAAATGTGCATATTTAGAGCTGAAATCAGTGGTTATACATTGTGCTAACGTAGCATCTTTTTCCCACAACGTCCGGATATTTTTCTGACACTCACATATTCTGACCAAATAACTATTCATAAACATTACTAAAAAATACATGTTGTATAGGAAATGATAGATACACTAGTTCTTAATGCAATCGCCGTGTTAGAATTCTAAAAATAACTTCATTACGACATGCAGTTTACGTTATGGCGAGCGTGCCCAAAATCTGGGCGCAAACTACTAGTTCACATGTTCGACAGATATATGAAATAGCATCATAAAATGGGTCCTACTTTTGATGATCTTCCATCAGAATGTTGTACAAGGGGTCCTTTGTCCAGAACAATCGTTGTTTGGATTTAGAATGTCCTCTTCTCCAGTCAATTAGCACGGAAAGCTAGCAAAGTGGCGTGAAGCTCTCCTTCCTGAACATACGCAGACAAAGCAACACGCCTAACGTCCCGAAAAAAATTCAATAATCTAATAAAACTATATTGAAAAAACATACTTTACGATGATATTGTCACATGTATCAAATAAAATCAAAGCCGGAGATATTAGTCGTCTATAACGACAGCTTTACAGAAGGCAATACCAGGTCACTTCTCGCGCGTTCCAGAAAACAGGAAATTGKGGTCACGTTATGCCAAGAGCTTTTATTCGACCTCAGATGATGTTATACACTCCATTTCTTCTCTCACTGCCTGTTGACATCTAGTGGAAGGCGTATGAAGTGCATGTATACTAATAAATATCAAGCACATTTATAGGCAGGCCCTAGAACAGAGCATCGATTTCAGATTTTCCACTTCCTGTCAGGAAGTTTGCTGCAAAATGAGTTCTGTTTTACTCACAGATATAATTCAAACGGTTTTAGAAACTAGAGAGTGTTTTCTATCCAATAGTAATAATAATATGCATATTGTACGAGCAAGAATTGAGTACGAGGCCGTTTGAAATGGGCACCTTTTATCCAGGCTACTCAATACTGCCCCTGCAGCCCAAAGAGGTCAACACCTCTGCAATTCTCTCGATTACCAAAGCCAAACATTTTGAATTGCTTGCGGTTAAAGTGAACGCAAACTCAGGAAAAAAATAAACGTCCTCTCACTATCAACTGCGTTTATTTTTAGCAAACTTAACATGTGTAAATATTTGTATGACCATAACAAGACTCAACAACTGAGACATAAACTGAACAAGTTCCACAGACCTGTGACTAACAGAAATTGAATAATGTGTCCCTAAACAAAGGGGGGGTCAAAAGTAACAGTCAGTATCTGGTGTGGCCACCAGCTGCATTAAGTACTGCAGTGCATCTCCTCTTCATGGACTGCACCAGATTTGCCAGTTCTTGCTGTGTGATGTTACCCCACTCTTCCACCAAGGCACCTGCAAGTTCCCGGACATTTCTGGGGGGAATGGCCCTAGCCCTCACCCTCCGATCCAACAGGTCCCAGATGTGCTCAATGGGATTGAGATCCGGGCTCTTCGCTGGCCATGGCAGAACACTGACATTCCTGTCTTGCAGGAAATCGCGCACAGAACGAGCAGTATGGCTGGTGGCATTGTCATGCTGGAGGGTCATGTTAGGGTGAGCCTGCAGTAAGGGTACCACATGAGGGAGGAGGATGTCTTCCCTGTAATGCACAGCGTTGGGATTGCCTGCAATGACAACAAGCTCAGTCCGATGATGCTGTGACACACCGCCCCAGACCATGACGGCAGACCTCCACCTCCAGGACTTTTTGCCAGTCCTGTCTGGTCCAGCGACGGTGGGTTTGTGCCCATAGGCGACGTTGTTGCCGGTGATGTCTGCCTTACAACAGGCCTACAAGCCCTCAGTCCAGCCTCTCTCAGCCTATTGCGTACAGTCTGAGCACTGATGGAGGGATTGTGCGTTCCTGGTGTAACTCGGGCAGTTGTTGTTGCCATCCTGTACCTGTCCTGCAGGTGTGATGTTCGGATGTACCAATCCTGTGCAGGTGTTACGTGGTTTGCCACTATCCATCCTGTCTCCCTGTAGTACTGTATTAGGTGTCTTACAGTTCCGACATTGCAATTTATTGCCCTGGCCACATCTGCAGTCCTGCCTCCTTGCAGCATGCCTAAGGCACGTTCACACAGATGAGCAGGGACCCTGGGCATCTTTCTTTTGGTGTTTTTCAGTCAGTAGAAAGGCCTCCTTTATTATCCTAGGTTTTCATAACTGTGACCTTAATTGCCTACCGTCTGTAAGCTGTTAGTGTCTTTTTTGAATTTTATATTTTTTAATTTTTACCCCCTTTTTCGTGGTATCCAATTGTTAGTAGTTACTATCTTGTCTCATCGCTACAACTCCGGTACGGGCTCGGGAGAGACGAAGGTCAAAAGCCATGCGTCCTCCGAAACACAACCCAACCAAGCTGCACTGCTTCTTAACACAGCGCGCATCCAACCCGGAAGCCAGCCGCACCAATGTGTCGGAGGAAACACCGTGCACCTGGCGACCTGGTTAGCGCGCACTGCGCCCGGCCCGCCACAGGAGTCGCTAGTGCGCAATGAGACAAGGATATCCCTACCGGCCAAACCCTCCCTAACCCGGACAACGCTAGGCCAATTGTGTGTCGCCCCACGGACCTTCCGGTCGCAGTCGGCTGCGACAGAGCCTGTGCGCGACCCCAGAGTCTCTGGTGACACAGACCACTGCACCACCCGGGAGGTCCAGCTGTTAGTGTCCTAACGACCGTTCCACAGGTGCATGTTCATTAATTGTTTATGGTTCATTGAACAAGCATGGGAACCAGTGTTTAAACCCTTACAATGAAGATATGGATTTTTACTAATTATCTTTGAAAGACAGGGTCCTGAAAAAGGGACGTTTCTTTTTTTGCTGAGTTTATATAAGGACTCCCACATCACTGTAGTCGGCTGCTACAGACCGGCTTTGGGAGACGCACAAAACTCTTTCTGATGTCCTGCACAAGTTAAATGACTCTGAATTAGTTTTTTATGAGATTTGAACTGGGACATGCTTACATCTGTATCGGACTCTTTTAAACTGTGTGACTCTCTGAATCTCGCTCAATTAATTAATGCGCCGACAAGACCGAATCCCAGAGCACCTAACAAATCAACTCTATTGGACATTATTCTAACGAAGACTCCTCACAAATACACATCGACTGGGATATTCTGTAATGATGTCCGTGATCACTGTGCTATTACTTGTGTTAGAAATACAAAAATGACCAAAACCAAACCCCGTTATATTTTTTAAATACATTTTAGACAGTTTGATGAGCAAGCGCTCTTACGTGATCTGTACCAAAGTATTGACCGAGTAAGTCTGATTCCCGATGTTGACAATGCCAGGGACAATTMTTTTGTTTGTTTTTATATGAAATTTGTGTCCATTTGTGAAAAGCATACCCCTTTTCCCCTTAATCAGTGGAAGGGACCATCCCTGGTTTTCAGATAACTTGGCAGAATTAATTAGAAAGAGATATCTCTTGGGCTCAAGCTAGACATACAAATGCTCCTGTTGACTGGGCCTCCTTCAGAGCACTAAGAAACAAATGCACAGGTTTGATCAGGAAGTCCAAATCAGATTGCTATTTAAATGCAGTCACAGAGAACCTAAACAACCCTACCCAGTTCTGGAAGATAATCAAATCAGTGTCAGGTTCTAATGTATCCTCAGGCCTTCCTGACCATTAATGATGGATTCTAATGAAGTGAAGGATAAAGCTGATATTGTAGGGGTTTTTAACAAGCACTTCATATCTGCTAGTTCAGTTTTTAATAATGGTGGGGCCCAGACCTCTAATGTAAGCTCTGTTACAGTCAACTATGATATAGGCCCTCATGTGAACCATTTTAATTTTGAGCCTGTTTCTTATGCTGAGGTCTATAAAGCACTAAAGGCAATAGACACTAAAAAGTCTGCAGGTTCAGACAACCTGGACCCCTACCTCTTAAAGATAGCAACTGGTATTATTACTGAACCTGTGGCTCACATTTTCAACTTGAGTCTCTTGACCAATTCCATACCCAGCATTTGGAAATCAGCTTATGTCCTCCCACTGCTAAAGGGTGGCGATCCCTCAGGACGCTAGTTATTAGCATCTATTTCCAAACTCCCTATCCTGGCCAAAGTCTATGAATCCCTAGTGAACTCACAGTTAAACGTCTTAATTGAAAATAACATACTGAGCGGGGTTCAGTCTGGCTTTAGATCGGGGCACAGCACCACAACTGCAGCTATGGCAGTGGCAAATGATATTAATGCACTTGATAAAAAGCAACATTGTGCTGCTCCGTTTGTGGATTCATCAAAGGCCTTTGATTTAGTTGACCATGAAATGTTGCTAGCTAGACTCAGAAACATTGGTCTCTGTGAAGAGGCAGTAAATTGGTTTAGGAACTATCTTTCTGACAGAACACAATGTGTGTGTGTATATACTGACAATCACAAGTCTAACTTTCTTGAGATTAATATAGGTGTGCCCCAGGGTTCCATTTTAGCTCCATTGTTCTCAATTTTTATTAATGAATTGGGAAATGGGATGCAACCAGCAAAGTTACATCTATATGCAGATGATACAGTCATATATTCATGTGCTCCTTCTCTGGTTCAGGCTGTTGAAGAGCTCCAGACTGCTTTTCAGTCAATGCAGGCCTCCCTTTATGGTCTCAAACTTCAATGTACAATAAACTAAATTCATGACCTTTACCAGAGCTAGAACTCTGCCAGAGAAGGTTAGCATTGTCACATCTGGTGGCTTATCTATTGAAAAAGTGTCATCCTACAAATACCTAGGTATTTGGTTGGATGACAACTTGTCTTTTAAAGTTCATGTGGATAATCTTGTAAAAAAGCTTAAATTGAAACTGGGTTTTTATTTTCTTAAGGCTTGCTTCCCTCTTTTCGCTAGAAAGAAGCTTGTTCAGGCCACTTTTCTCTCTGTAATTGATTATGGTGACTTGTTGTATATGCATGCAGCCTCCTCTGTCTTACAGAGACTGGACTCTGTTTATCATGCATCCTTGCATTTTATTACAAATGCCAAGTCACTCACCCACCATTGCACATTGTACCAAATGGTAGGTTGGACCTCACTTTATATGCACAGAAAGATACATTTGTATGTGTTCATCTACAAAGCCCTTTTGGGTAAACTCCCTCTTTACCTCTGTAGTCTGGTCTCCTTCACCACCAGCAGTTACCATACCCGGTCTGCTAGGTGGTTGCTATTAAAGTCCCCAGGACATTCACAGTATTAGGCAAGACTGCCTTTTCTTCTTGTGCACCAGCGGCATGGAATAGTCTACAATCCATGCTTCATCTAGATATGTTAGTGCCACTGAATTAATAAAAAATATTGATGGGAGACTTTGTTACGGAGGAGTGTAAATGCTTTTTTTTTTGGCTGGAACATGTTGTACGTTTTAATGATGTAATGTATTGATTGTTGCTGCTTTCTTGGCCAGGTCTCCTTTGAAAAAGAGACTGGGTATCAATGGGCTTTTCCTGGTTATTTTTTTTATCCTGCAACGAGTGAGGTCTGGCCACCCGACAACCTGCCTGCTCGACCCCATCCCCTTCTCCAGACCATTTCTGGAGACCTCCTATTCTTCACTTCTCTGATCAACTCATCCCTGACCACTGTCTGCGTCCCATCTGACTTCAAAATGTCTTGAGCTGCTCCCCTCCTCAAGAAACCAATACTCGACTCCTCTGATGTTAACTATAGACCTGTATCCCTTTTCTTTCCAAAACACTTGTGTTCTGTCTCTGATCAACTTTCTCGCTCTCTCTCAAAAATCTTCTTGACTCTAACTGTATGTCGCTCTGGATAAGAGCGTCTGCTAAATGACTAAAATGTAAATGTACAATCGAATGCACCACGGGCACTGTACTATCAATCTGCCCTTAGTTGTGACATGTTCCACTTCTCTCCACCAGATGTCTCTACTTCCATTCAGCTCCATAGAAAAGGTGAATCAAGCACACACAGCACCCTTTTTTAAATCTAGAACCTAAAAGGGTTCTTAGGCTGTCCCCATAGGAGACCCCTTTGAAGAACCCTTTTTGGTTCTAGGTAGAACCCCTATGAGTTTCATGTAGGACCTTTTACACAGAGGGCTCTACCTGGAACCAAAAAGGGTTCTCCTTTGGGGACTGCTGGAATCCTTTTGGAAACCTTTTTATGTAAGAGTGTGCCAGTAGATTTAATCATTCTATTGCACAAAATGTATTAAGTGATGAAGTGGTGCTTTAAACTGTAATCTTTTTTTTCTCCCGGGTTTTCTTTTAGATATGGAGGTGGTTAAAGGTGAGTTCTCTCTTTCTTCCCTGCCATGAAAAATAGATTCACTGTAACAACATGAATGTTGTATATTAAAATCTGTTTCCCCTATAGAGATTCTGATGACAGCCCCCAGACCAGCTCAGGGAGAGGGTATGTTTTAACTGTCTGGTGTCTAATGATGTCCGTCTGATTTCATCTTTCAGATTATGATGCAACCTACGACTATGACCTCGACTATGACTCATGTAAGTCATAGTTGATAGATGCATATACATAAATGTGTGTGTATGTAACTGTTTAGTTGTGTTGGCCATGTGGATACTTTGTATGTTTCTAAGTTGATACAGATGTTTAACATCTTTTTGGGAATTGAATGTTTACAGGGGATGAATCAGCATCAAATCCTCGTAAGTATTTCTATGTAGTCTAGCATAAGATTAATGTACTTCAGAGCCAGGCTCTGACCTGTCATTGGTTTCAGTGCTTCAGATAGATGAGATTGACACTGTTGTCCTTCCAGGGCTGGGCCCCCCCTCCAGACTGAGCTCTGTCAGAGTCTTCTCCTCTTCTGGTAAGGGGCCTGCACAACACAACATATGACTGAAAGTTAATGTTTCTCACCTGTTTTTCTTAATGTCCAACATGTTATATTCTGAAGTTGATGGAGACCCTCACTTTGTGGTCCAGCTCCCTAAACTGAAACAGAATCTGTGTTTCACGGTGGACGGCAGGGCCAACGATGTACTGAGACTGCTGGAAGACCCAGAGAGAGGTTAGTCAGTACAGACTACCAAGACAAGTCCAGAACTCTCATATTATATTACTTGCATGCAATTTCATTTTAGCAATGTGCTGTATAATTTGAGAAGCACACTGACATTGTATAGGAACAGAATTGAATGGGAATTTATTAATACGAACACATTAATCCTGTTAATGCTGCCATGCATATATAATAAATATATATCTCACACACTTAACCCTTGCCTTCCTCTCGCTTAAGGTATCATGGTGGATGGTCATTTGATGTGGGCTCCGTCCAAACAAGACGTCGAAGACCGTTCCCGTACGTACTTTGACCAGATAATCATCTCTACCAGGGGCGGGACAGGTGTGCTGGGCGCCATAATGATCACCCTCTCATTGGATGCCGTGGTGGTGGAGGGGGAGGGGCGGGACACCCTACACACCAATCAGGAAGGATCTGTGACAAGGCAGGGCGTGATGGTTTCCATTGAAAGCAGAGATGACTTACATCAAAGCTGTTGGATCGAGCTGACGAAGGACATTCGTTTCCTGGTTCTCTTCCACCACTACAAACACCCCAGCTACCTGCAGATGGCACACCTCGGATTCTACATCACTGATGGACAGGGCCTCTCTCCTTCAACCAAAGGCCTACTGGGTACATTCCTTTATCACTCTTCAATTACTTTAAATGGGTTTCTTTGTCTTTTTGCACCTGACCCTAAAGCCCCTGCTGTATAAAGGGATTTAGAAAAATATGTAATGATTTAGTGATTGTTCTCTTGTCCCAACAGGCCAGTTCCAGCATGCTGACATGCGTGTCACACTGATGAAGGACCCTCGTGACACACTGCATCAGCCCAGTAAAGAGGGGGTGCTGAGGTGGGGGGTGATACACATGCCCGTCACCCTACAGGACAAGACCCTGAAGGACACGGTGAGGAAAGGTCACCTGGCAAGTTGTTGGGTCGTGCCCAAGGCGCAGGTGGAGAGACTGCTGGGGCATCCCTACCAGAGCTATGTGGTGGATCACCTGTAAATACTCACTGGCTCTTTTCAAATGTCCATCCTAGCACACTAGTTAGAATACTATACATGCCTAATGCATTGCTTTATATTAAGTGGAATGGAGATTGGAACCGAGACATTCATCTAGCTATCCCCTCCACCTCAAAGCTGGGTAGCTCAGGCCATGGGAAACTCTGTAAGGACAAACAGCACTGGGACTAGGGTGCTGCTGGCTAGCCTTCAATACCAATGTCACATAGTGAGTTATTACTCTCTGAGAGCACCGGTGGCAGTGTGCATGAATGCATATTCATGATTATGAGAGGAAAAAGAGAGACAAATACGAGACAGAGAAAAGAGAGGGCAAAAGAGAACAAGAGACAGATGCAAAAGAGAAAACAAGAGAAACCGATACAAAGAGTGAGAGACAGAGTGAGAGTCCAGTAAGTATGATGAGGTAATTCACACAGGTGTCAGACATTAATAAATAAAGGAGATGGGATGATGTCATTGCACCAGTCCTTTCTGAAACAACAATAGTGACAGACTTCTGCCGTTAACATTGCAACAGTAAGATCTTAATTTTCTGTATACTTCTGCAGACAAATGCTGCTTGATCTTCACATACAGCTAATTCCAAACTCTCCTTCACACAAATCATGTTTCATAAGTACTTTTATAATTCCAATGTTATAACAAATATATTAATAGATGATTTGAGCAGTGTGGAATTTTATAAAGTGTCAGAGTTGTGTGTATATACAGTATGTATATTCCTAAAATGACTAAATCTTATAAATTGTCTATGGAACTTGTTTTGGTCTTATTGGGGTAGGTAGTTTTACACAAATGATTTAGTTCTGTTAACACATGGACTCTCAGACACTTTGGATTTGACTTTTCAGGTTTGCCATGTGCTTTTAATTTTTTTCTATCATTTTGTTCATAGTTTAATTCATTTTATTTGTTACACAAGACATTATTCACATACTAGTGATCAAACAAAGGACTGTAAGTTGTTTACTTCTCTGTCTGCCCTATGTTTTCTGCAATTTCAAGGGATGTCATCCAATAATATTAGTCAAAGGCCAAAACTCTTAAATGAATACAGTAAACCACATTTTAGGCTTTCTTTTAAATAAATAAAGAGAAGACAGCGTCTGGTGTCGAGGAAGGGGAAAAATGCCCAAATATAACTAGCTACGCTTGCAGAGTAAACTCAACACTTCACCAAGGTAACATAATTCCAGTATGAAATTCACACAATGTTAAAACTGTGCACAGTCTGAAACTGTATAAATTAGTCTAAAAGATAACTGGACTGAAGGGTTGAAAGCTTAATTGAACCCTATGATTGAGGACCAGACTGTTGCTATCGTCCCACTGTCCTTCATCACAACCTGTTATAAGACGTGTTAATGTTTAACCCATGTAAAACTGTAATAACCAGTAAATCAGGTCAAACATGATACAACAAAACTAAAACAATGAAGTCGGCATATATGCATCACTTTGAGATCAGTTATGATAATATAACAAACTAATAGCAGAGAAGCATATTCAGCATTACCTTCCATCACCATAACGTCAGTGAAATCAAATAAATGAGCATTGTACTAAGACACACAAAGCCACCCCAAATACGTAAAAACTGAGGCGTTTAGAGATATGAGGGACTACATGAAGGGATAGGCAATAATTCCCACTAATTACTGTAATCGTATTTGAAGGGAAATGTTGTGGCATCTCTCAGCATTGCTGCCCACAATTGATATGTACTGTAAATAACTAACCAAGCTGCAGATCCAAATCTCAAAACAATGTCATGCCTGGAAACATATATAGATGAAGAGAACACGGCTAACCTCAAAGGGTCAGACAGAATGTAGGTTAAGGGTTTCTACAATGGAGGAGATTCACATTAGGGCCCAGCCAAGTCCACAGAACCCCAGGATTTACTAGAACATAGAAATATAATGACTAGAATTTCTGAGATTCTATCGCTGTTATATTAGACTGTGGGTGGTAGTTAGTGGAAATACAATGTTCACAGTTAGCAGTCATGAAAGACACAAGACATTTGCAGCATCAAGTCAACCAACTGACATCAATAAGCAGAGGAATGATTGGCAGATAACATTGTTTTTAAATATACTGAAATTATTTGAGAACCCAAACATATTGAATAAGACCCCAAATTAAGGCTAAAACCAAGTAAAAGCAATTGGTTCATATTCTGGGGAGGCACTTCATATCGAGGCCTCAGAACCTTTCGTAATGGTGCATTCTGTTAAGTGTTTTACATTTTGGGAGTGTCCGCTTTTCCCTCCACTTGCTACTGTAAGGTTGCTTAGCAGGAGTCCAAAGGGAATTTGTCTCTCTCTGTGACATACACAACAAGGGTTAGTTAGACCACAACAATGATCTGGAGCTTCCTTTCACTACAAGCCGAGAGTTCAGTCTTCCTTCTTTTACACTAAAACAATACTTTCCTGATCTCAAATCTGCGACAGTCCCTAACTACATTCGTTTTTATCACCTTGCTTCATCGTATCTCAACATGTAGTGATCTGATTTCCTATTTGAGTACAACTCAGTGCTATCCTTGGGACGTCCCTACCCTAAACCTAACCTTAACCATAACCCTTACCTTAACCATTTTCAACTTCAATGGAGTGACATCAGTTCGGACATCCCAAGGACACTGTTTAGACTTTCTCATTTCATGAAAAATATATTCATGTAACCTCACCAACATGCCTAGCCTCCAGACAGAGCCTCACTGTAACCGCCCTCTCTCACTCTTCTACACAACACATTGCCTTTTCAGTTTGACCTCAAAGTCCACTTCAGAGTATTACAGTCCATGTTTCCATTTCAAATTCAGTAAACTTCATAACTTCAGCAAGTGAAAATGTGCACCAAATGTTGAGAAATAAAAACTCTAAACAATTAAAAAATAAAGAACGGAAACCATTAAAATCGTAACTTTGACATCACACAACAGAGAAATAAAACGTGGTTTTAGGGACAACAGAACAGTTAGCCACCGGTTAGCTTAACTACTAGCACAGAGAACACAGCAGCACTGCAAAGTGAGCATTATCAGTTTGACAGAACAGCCTATTGATATTATAACTTTTCATTTTAAAACATTTTGTCTGACCGAGAGAGATTTGCCGAAAAAAGAGCAGTTGTCTATGTAAATACGTAACACAGGTTAAATAGTAGGAAGAGAACAGGGTGAAAGCAGGGTTGACAGGAGGGAATGATCAGTGTGAGAATGGCCCAGCCTTCAGAACGCTGTCGTGTCATCATGTTCTATGTGCAATACTACTGTGTATTCATGCATGTCAAAGTGAAAAGGCTTTTGAAATTGCAATGACAATGAATCGGTCTACCGCTAATGATCATAGTTTATATGTAGTTTAAAATGGAATGAGAGACCATATCAACCCTGCCTTTCAGTGAGAGATAGAAATAGGGAATGTGAGTCTTGGAACAATGTGCTGTGTGTGTGTGTGTTTTAATTATGTTTGAGTACGGAGACCTCAGAAGGAGGGGGGAAAAAGGAGGACAACTGGAAGGCAGAACCTCACTGTCTACTCTAGAACCTTCTAGAACTCCCCTGAACACTCCCACCATCTCCCATATAAGGTACCCTGCCCCTAAAATCTGTAAATTATCTAACTCGTTACCCTTTGTACTCTTTACCCTGCCCTCTACCACCTCATCCATATGTTCTGCCTTCTTCCATTAACCCCCTCTTCACTCCCTTCTCTGCCCCGCCCTCTCCCTGATGCCCCTCCCTCCTCATTGCTCATCCTCCCCAAACACATCGTTCTGTTTGCGTTTCATGTTCTCAAAGTCAAAGTCGCTTCCAGTCATACGCTTGTAGATGTCCTTGATGTCGTTGCAGGTGGTCTCGAAGTGAGTGGTGGCGTCGTAGGCCGACGAGGCAAATATCTGAACGAGACATAAAATCACACCAATTTTTTTTCACTCCACTGCCTTGTCCTAAAACATGTCTCAAAGGTGGTGTTTTAGCAATATAGGAGGTATATCTAGATGTGTTTGACTCACCTGACTCTCAGTACCGTCGTCTGTGGGCTCATAGAGGTCACTGAGGGACACAAACCTACAGATAAAGAGGGAAGATGTCAGTTATTGACTTACAAAAGCCTCCTTACTGCTATTCATTTTATTCATTTGTGATAGCACACATCGTACAAGCTGAGTTTTGGACAGTGATGAAACAACACAAGATATACAGTATAATATATATAGTTACATAATATGAAAGTCGCTCTGGATAATAGCATCTACTAAATGACTCAAATGTAAATTATAATATATACCATTTAGCAGACGCTTTTATCCAAAACAGTCATGCATGCATAAATGTTATGTATGGGTGGTCCCGGGAATTGAACCCACTTTCCTGGTGATGCAAGCACCATATGCTCTACCAACTGAACTACAGAGAACCAACACAATCAGAGAAGTGGGAGGGAGAAGACAGAAGGAAGAGGGAGAAGACAGGAGGGAGCAGAGAGGAGGACGAGGGAGCAGAGTGGAGGAAGAGGGAGAAGAGAGTAGTAAAGGGGAGGAAGAGGTAGTAGAGAAGAGGGAGTAGAGACACACTTCTGGTCAATGGGCTCCAGCAGCTCCAGAGCAGGCTCTATCTCAGCCTCAGGCTCGTTGGTCTCCACAGTGGTGCTGACAATGGCAATGTACTTCCCCTGGGCCGCCACATTGTGGGCATAGGAGATCATACACACGTAGATGTCTGGAGGACAGAATACAAGTTAGATCAGTTTAGGGATAAGGAAAAGAGGGTTTGTGATACATGGCCAATATATCACGGCTAAGGACTGTGTCCAGGCACTCCGCGTTGCGCTGTGCATAAGAACAGCCCTTAGCCATGGTATATTGGCCATATACCACACCCCCTCGTGCCTTATTGCTTAAGTATAAAATATGCCTGAAAAATATGTTATGTGGCAGTCACTTTGCTTTTCTGATACCTAATTGTGTATTCGATTGAGATTTTAGTTTTAGTTTTCTGGACTATTCCAGACTTTTTCACTCCCCAACAACACTGCTATTGTACTTTATGTGAGGCAAACTTACTGGTAGAGAGAACATCTGACAACAGGAAGTCAGAAACATCCCATCTTAGTAAACCTGTATTTGGTCCACCCCTCACCTGACTTGCGGTTGACCTGGTTCTGGGGGATGATGATCTGACAGGAGTTGGCGTCGTTGGTGTCCTTGATCGGGTGGCTGAGGATACAGATGACCCTGATCACCTGACCTGCCTTACGCACGCGGTCCTGGATGTAGCTGGGGTCACAGATCAGCTGTTTGCACCGAGCCACCTGACAAGGGAAGGACAATATAGAAGATAACAATGTCAATCTAACATACTGTACTTTCTCTCTTCTACCAATTGTAAATGTGCAGGTATTGTTCACTTTTCTTCAGTGCATTATCAGCAGTCTTGACTACTTTACTATAAGGTGAATGTGATTTTATTGATAGTTTACATTGTGATTTTATAGAACTGATTAGATGGTGATTTTACCTCTCCCTCAGACTTCACTCCCACCACATGGCCATCCTCCATCACTATCTCCTCCACTGGTTTGTTGAGCATGTAGGTTCCTCCATAAATTGCACTCAACCTAACAATGTATGAGAGAGAGTCTATGAATTATACTTTATTATAAATATGCTAATACACTATTGAATACATTTTACATTTACAATTTAGTCAGTTAGCTTTAGCAGACTCTTTTATCCTTATCCAGAGTGACTTAAGATCAGAATTCAACACGAACAGCTTTGTCTTACTAAAGAAAGGACATAGAGATTTAGGGATTACAAATGTAACACACAGACCTGGCAAATCCTTGAGGCAGCTCCCCCAGGCCATAGAGGGGGTACAGGTAGGGGCTTTTCCCATATCGGGCCAGGGATTCACTGTACAGCTTGATACGATTGATGGTCTCCAAACAGGGCACATCAAGGTAGCTGGAGAAAGGGAGACACATGATCAATAGGAGTCAGGGTGTGCTTTGAGGAAATGCACATTTCCTCAATGCATTTCACAGCATTAATTTGGAATTTCAGTTTACTTCCTGATAGGCCCTGGCCCAGGCTAAATCTTATTAGCGATTGGTAATCAATCTAAGTGCTCTTACTCGTCTGTCCTGTAGAGGGCCAGGGCGTGGCCAGTGAAGTCGATGACATCCTGACCCAGGTCAAACTTCTTGTACACATCTCTCATGGTGGTGACTTTGGGGTCGACGCCCTCGAAGGTCTTAGGGTCGTTCTCGTCAAAGTTGGCCACAAACACGAGGAATTTCCGGAACCTTCTCTTCTCAAACATACCCATAAGATCTGGAGGACACGTGACAAAAACAAAAGTGAAAGCTCTGCCTCATATACGACACTATACTGTGTATATATAGCAGGAAAACGTTAATAAATGTCAACTTTGATGGTACATATAGCAAACTCACAACATAATCTAAAGTACAGTTTACTGTATATTCAAACTTACTTGAAGCTAGAGCCTCAGTCTCAGTTGAGGGCACCTTGTAGATCTTTCCTCCCTTGTACACAAAACTACCCTCCACTACTTTGAAGTCCAGGTATCGTGTCACTTCTGTGTATAGCAGCATTTTCACAAGCTGACCTGTTTTATTGGATTGTCAGACAGAAAGGATGGTTTTCATTTAATAAGTTCAAGATATCACCATGTTTCATCAACAGCCATGCCATATTTTGCTTTATTGGTATCATGATGGCGATTTACATTTTTTCTTGGGTAAATTCTGCTTCCTACTTATACTCATGATGTGGTGATGGTCTGCATACATGAATACGTTGAGTAACTGAGCAACATGATTTATGATTGAGGCTATTGGTGTACCGATTGGTTCTGTATGTATCGACTGGTAACAGGAATATTCATTAATCTAATAGGTCTCATTTGCAAACAAAAAACAAATCCCACAACTGACCATTGGCCATAAGAAATTTGGGGATGAGGTCCACGTTCCAGTCTCTTCCACGACCCATAGACTCTGGAGGGCTGTCAGGCAGCTCAAACCGCTTGTACAGCTGTGGAAGGGAAATATATGCACGAGTGAAAACATCAATAAATACTCTTACAAATGCCAAACCATTAACCTGGGGCAGTGAAGTGAAAGGAAAATACAGGAGAATAAAATATCTGACTTAAACAATGGAGGGCTGGGTGGAACTTTGTAATATATTAAATATGATTTAATATTTTAGTGGATATTGACACAAAATGATGACCATTAGATCCACAATGTTCTACGCCCTTACCTCTTCCAGAGGGGTGATGGAGGAGCTTTCACCTCCATAGTAGGGGTTCCTGTCCATGTGCAGAACTTTCTTTCCATTCACAGACATGATCCCAGAGAGGATGCATTCCTAAAACGAAAGGCAAAATATGAATCAAAATTCGTATTAAAAAAGCAATTGTGTGTGTGTGTGTGTATCAGGAGGGAGAGATAGAGAGAGGAGGAGGAGGAGGAGGAGGGGGGGGGGGTAAGAGGGAGGGACAAGATGTACGCAAGCGCGAGCGGATGTCTGAGCCATAACAATAATACTGTACTAATAATAAAAATAATACTATTCATAACAAAACGAACAATTGTATAAATAAAGCAAATACACTTTTTTTTCTCTTTGCATCTGCCACCCCAATTGAAATGAGTGTAGTGGATATTGTTCATGTCCAGGCTAAATCATTAACTGTCTGCACTAAAAAAATATAAATTGTATGTATATCCATCGTACTCGTAAAATGTTGGCTTTGTCTTATTGTAAACTCTGTACACATGTACCTCGAATATGGAACAGGGTGTAATGACTGAGGCGAGTCTACGAAACATTATACAGTACTAGGGAGAGGTTCTATTTATTTAAAACCATTCTCAGACCTGCGCAAATGCTGTTCAATGAAGGCCACTACACCATCACTCTGGGGCTACGCCTAAAGATGCTGCACAACGAATGAACAATGCATTGACAACACAAATGTATCCAAATAAAGTGTTGCCTACTTGTATCCATTATTCAAAGATATCTTATTAGCTTTGGGGCAGATAGGCTATTTACCATCCCATTTTCCTACAGTCAGCCAGGGATGCAGATGCTCCTATCAATTGCATTATTGGATGAATAATGAAACATAGGCAAACTTCATAAATGTAAAGTTGAGTATGTTATATCACCAAGCCAAGCCTTAATGTGAAGCAAATACAATTGATTAGACTACTTACCGTGAGTCCGGTGCCCAAAACGATCACATCATATTCCTCATCCATGTTGTATCACCGCCTCTCCTGTCTCGCCCTCTTTTGCCTTGTGAAATTTCAGGGAATTGGCAGGAAAGGAAACCAAGTGGAAGAACGAACGCAATTTGTCCCCGTTTCTTTTTAGCAAGTGTATGTTGGTTAGATGCCGTTTTAAGTTAGTATTTATTTATTTATACTCAGTTATAATTTGAAAGTGGAATATGGTCCACACACTGTCACCGGCAAGAACGACCAAAGATGGCCCTAACCATGGAACGCTGTGGAACAGCAATGATGCATTCGCGTCGGAAAGTAGGGCACATCCCTTGCGTCTGCGCCTCACACTAGGCTACACCCCTAGTCTCACAACAGACGAAACAGAGAAACCGTCCCTCCTCACATTTAAACAGTTATGTTATTGTATGCTTACGCTATTCATAAAAAGGCTAGATTTTTTTTTCTAATCAGACTATTGTCTGATTAGACACTAACGTGTGCGTTTTTATTTTGTTTTCCCCTTCAGTCCTTTTCATTGCGGTAGGCGCAGCAATTGCGGATGCAGTGGTATTCCTCCGCCAACACTGCTGTTATGAAAAAGCTTAGAAGACTGATAAAAGGCTGAAAATAGTTACCAGAAGCTATGTCTTCTATGGGCCTAGTCAACTAGGCGTGTTCATAGGTTCAAAGTAACATCAGCTGTGTAAATTTAAGAATGACATAATATTAATCTTGCTCATGGAGGCATTATGTTGGTTACTTTGTGTAGCCTATTCATGGTGGCATATAAAAAAACATTCATTTTAGCCCTATAGGCTAATTCTTCCTCAAGATTAGACACACATGAAAATTTCCAACTGCCAATTTATTTATAAGACCACCATATTTGACTAGGTCTAGGTGCCCCCTACATATTGACCATATCGATGACTGACAGCAACGAAAACGAAGGCCGGAAATAAGTGCACGCTAGCTGTCACTCATATCAACATTAACGTGACCCGCTCTGACGGTCCACTCAGGTCCTCGTTTCAGGACCAAGGAGAGCGCCGCAGGTTTCTCGGACAACAAAGCGCCCGGTTTACTTTAAAAGTCCCATATTATTCAACAATATTCTGAGATTAGGCCTAATGAGGGGTCTATAATAAATAGCCTTTCAATTACTTTATCAGATGTTCACAGATAGACAATTGATAGGCCTACAATCAATAGGCCTTCGTTGCTAGGAATCAAAGGCTAATCCTAACATAATGATTATATAATCTCACAGATCCTTATCTAATTTGATAAAATCTCAAATATTGTGGTGGTAAATCAATTGCAAAATAATCTAGCTATTTTGAGCTATTTTCTTCTTTGTCTACTGCAATTAGTGTTATTGCTTGGCAAAAAAAAGAAGCTTGATGTTGCATTTGTACCTGTCTTTGCTCTAGGGCAGGGCAGGGGTGCGTTCCATTCGAGGCAACGTTTGCGACATTGCGTGACGGTTTACTTAACGACACGTTTCCCCAAAACAGTGCGCACAGTTCTTTAACAGCCTGAGTTAAATAAAGGTTTTATTAAACTAGTCAAGTCAGTTAAGAACACATTCTTACTTTACAATGAAGGCCTATCCCAGTCAAACCCTCCCCTAACCTGAAAGACGCTGGGCCAGTTGTGCTCCGCCCTATGGGACTCCCGATCACGGCCGGTTGTGATACAGCCCAGGATCGAACCAGGGTMTGTAGTGACGTTTCTAGCACTGACATGCAGTGCCTTTAACCACGGCACCACTCGGGAGCCATATGGTATACATATGGTATACTTACACACTGAGGTATAATAAGAACCATATGGTAACTGCCCTCTGGGTGACCATAATTACAACGTTTTTCAACTGGTCGTTCAGTCGAGTACCGGTTCCGTTGAATTCAACGTTGCACACCGTTCTGACATACTGAATGCAACCCAGGCTGCATGAGCAGGAAGGAAATCGTTTTACCCCACGTGACTTGGACTTTACGGAAAAGCAAACTGACGATGGCAGGATCCGAGTCGTTAAGTAAAATGCGTACTAAAATGGCATTTATTGCTCTTTTATTCGCCTTATTATCGACTGGAAGTTGTAGCAGTCAGGTACCACTTGTAATGTGGTCCAGTGAAGGGTAAATATGTATTATTAGTTTGAAAGCGAAGGGATTTTTAGCACTGTGCTAACTTTATCTATCATGCTACTTGCTCTAAGCTAACCAATCCAGCTGTATTGCTAGCTAGCATAGCTATACTCACTTTTATAAGACAACGTTATAATGGTCAAGGCATTAACTCCCTTTTGGATATCATTGGGTTATTATGCATTGCTAATCATTGCCGTGTTAGTTGTTGATTTGAGTAGTTAGATGTACTGTTATTCTATTGAGATCATTTTAAGATGTTGTACATCTTTCCAGGTACACCTTACCACAGCTGTCATCTCCCGCAGCTGGTCACATAATATCTAATGTCCAGCTGATGGCCTACCTAAACTCTGCTCTCGGGTCTGCCCCACACAAGGTGCTGCTCTTCCTACAGGACAAGGTCGGGCCTGATATTAATCATATAATTGTATTCAGTTGTACCACATACAATTGTCTACTACTTGGCAAAGACTATTTAAAGCTGTGTCACATAGTATGCAATGACCGTTATATACTGTAATGTCAAAGCTGAATAGCCTACTGTGCTTTTGATTTAGGGACCAGTAGTGCAGAGCTTGGCCAGCTACAGTATAGTAACCCACTTGTGATTCCCTGTCCTGGTGTTTCCCACTCTGGTGTCCTGCCCTGGTGTTTTCCACTCTGGTGTCCTGTCCTGGTGTTTCCCACTCTGGTGTCCTGCCCTGGTGTTTTCCACTCTGGTGTCCTGCCCTGGTGTTTCCCACTCTGGTGTCCTGCCCTGGTGTTTTCCACTCTGGTGTCCTGCCCTGGTGTTTTCCACTCTGGTGTCCTGTCCTGGTGTTTCCCACTCTGGTGTTCTGTCCTGGTGTTTCCCTCTCTGGTGTGACAATGCGTCTCAGCCCCACTTCCTCCTTACTTCTTCCTATTCTCAGACTGACATGTTTCTGCAGGCTGGAATTTCAGATATGTAGTAATAATGAGACTAGCCATGTAAATGGATTTTAGCTTGTTATATTGTACTGTTTTTAATTAATCTCAAACTCTGTGAAGCAGATGACACTGACATTGTTGTTGATATATTCATTTTCTACATAGCTGAGCAAAGATGACTTTACAAGGTATGGAGGAGTTTTTGGAAACAAGCAAGACACTGCCTTTCCTAACCTTGAGGTAAATATTTTTGAGGTGGGGCATGGTATTGAGATGCTAATATGATCAGGGCCATAAATCATCTCAGCGTAGGAGTGGTGAATAAGATCGCATGGACAGTGGGGATCTAATCCTACATCAGCACTCCTACTTTGTGAATTTAGACCCGGATGTATGTTGACAACTCATTTGGATTCAATTTCTCTCTCCCAGTCTGCGTTACAGTCTTCGTCTTCACCGTTGGTGCTGCCTGCCCTGTCATGGTTAGGTGCTAGTGCGGTCCTAAGCCTGCTACAGGAGAAGCTGGGTGTTTCCCCACTCAGCGTAGACTCAGACACACTGGAGAATCTCCGCTTCAATGCCTCAGAAAACACTCTGCTGGTTATCAACCTGCCATATTCTTCTGGGTAATACAATTAAACCAAAATGTTTCTAGAGTCCAGGGTTCTGGAAAAATACTTTTTGATTGATTTGTTCACAATCCCACAGTAACTTGAACATGTATTGTATACTAATGTTCTTTGATTATGTTCCAGTGCTTACCTGTCCTGTAAGGATGTCCTGCGTAACAATGGTACGTTTAAGTTTTGGCCATTTATTGTTCTTGTCAAAACCTTGTTATTATATGTATTGGTATGTATGTATTCAAAAACTATTTCTGTGACTCAACAATGTGTCATGCAGTATGTCTGAGTGATGCATTTTTCTCTCTCCCTAGATGAGGTCATTGGTAAGGTTCTGAGCATCATGAAAGCCCAGAGTGTGCCCTACGTTGCCATTTACACTGGGCTCAAGCCCTCAAGAGTAAGAAACATAAAAATATGCTTAACAAATGCTTCTAATCTACACCATGTATCAGCACTTTTTCTGAATTGTAGTTTCTACTGTCCCTTCACCTGACTTGAAATAAAGTGCCGTGGTTTACTTTTTGTAAATTATCTTCTCAATAACGTTGTAGCTGTATTTTGATTGCGTTCTCTCCTTGCTCTCTAGGTGATTGAGGAGCCGTCCCTTATTGGCCAGTCTTCTATGAGTCGTTCCTTGCTGCAGGCAGTTGTGGATGAGGTCAAACCTCCTCTGATGTTCAATTCCACCAGAGGCCCTTGCATCATGCTCTGGGCCCAGAATCTAAACGTCAGCTTTAGTGACAAGGAATGGATTGATCTCGGTCCATCGACCTTTGCTTCTGGTGGCTCTGTGAGCACGTCTGGGTCCTTCTGTAATGAAACCAACTCAAAGTGAGCCTGATACTCTCTTTTTACTATGACATGCCACTTTTTGCTATGTATTACAGTATAGCAGCAGTATAATAACATCATTGATACCACAGTATAGTGACATCATTGATACTACAGTTTAGTAGCAGTATAGTAACATCATTGATACTGCAGTATAGTGACATCATTGATACTGCAGTATAGTGACATCATTGGTACTGCAGTATAGTGACACCATTGCTACTACAGTATAGTCGCAGTATAGTGACATCATTGATACAGCAGTATAGTAATACCATTGATACTGCAGTATAGTGACATCATTGATATTGCAGTATAGTAGCAGTATAGTAACATCATTGATACTACAGTATTGTAGCAGTATAGTAACATCATTTACACTACAGTATAGTGACATTTATACCACAGTATAGTGACATTGATACCACAGTATAGTGGCATTTTTGATACTACAGTATAGTGACACGATTGATACTACAGTATGGTGACATGATTGATACTGCAGTATAGTAACACTATTGATACTACAGTATAGTAACATCATTGCTACTACAGTATAGTAGCAGTATAGTAACATTGATACTGCAATATAGTAACATAATTGATACTACAGTATTGTAGCAGTATAATAACATCATTGATTAGTTGCCTTATGTTACATGTGTTGCATATTTTAGCACTATCAAATTACCCAGTTGTGTGTTGACCGCAATAGGGAATCAGAGCTCTGTGGTGGAGGATTTGGATATGAATCCTATTTTGTTTTTCTCAGGCTTGTCCTTGATTATGGGAGTTCTGTTTCACCTTACAATCCCTTCCGTCTCATGTAAGTATATAATGTTAACATTTAAAATATTTTTTGTATTAATGAGATGCAAGTCAAATATCATAGCAGCTTATACCAACAAAGTGTACACCATCTGTTCCTATGACACCACCTGTCTCCTCTACCTTCTTTATCTATATTTTCAATGCATGAACAGTTAATTCCTGGACCTTCCCATTCCTATGTCAACTGTGAGGTTACTAGAGTCTTATCATTTCCAGCTTCTCCATGAGCCAGCGGCGCTATCCTGTGTCTGCACGGAACTGGTTCACCCTGGACACTGTGGAGTTGGTATTCAACACCCTAACAGCCACCTACAATGGCAGCCACGGAATCTATGCCCCGGCAGAATACTCTTTCCACTGCCAGAATGTCAACAACTTCCGCAATGCACTTCTAGTGCCCCGCACTCAGAATGCCACCCAGTGGAGAATCCTCTTCACTGACTTCCAGGTACGATTGCTTGAATTTCAGCCACGCAAAGGCAAAGAGCCTTTCAATAAACAGGGTTTAACTTCTAGAGGGTTCTGAACTTCTTATAACAAAAAAGTTAATATTTTTTATGCATCCTATATTTAACTAGGGAAGTCACATTGAGCTTGACATATCTTTTTCAAGTGAGCCCCTGCTCCAATCCATTGTTAATAATTTTGCCGACATCTGTTTCCATCTAGATCCAAGGCTTCAGCATACTGAACGGGACAACAGATTTCTCCTATGCCAGTGACTGTGCTGGCTTCTTCACACCAGGGATCTGGATGGGCCTGATCACCTCTCTGCTGATGCTGTTGATCCTCACCTACGGCCTGCACATGATCATGCAGCTACGCTCCATGGACCGCTTTGACGACCCTAAAGGCCCCTGCATCTCAGTGCCTCAGTCGGAGTAATGAAGGAGACAATGCCCTCTAGACTGCTCGTGCTGTCTTTCCCATTGTCATGTGACAATGTTCCCTCCACTTTGATTTGTTAAATAAATTCTATTGTCAGTTGCTTTAGCCACCTCCCCGTTCTGATTACCAGCTCAGCCTTCCCATCCCCTTAATTCTGTTTGTCTTACACAGTCATTTAACAGACGCTCTTATCCAGAGCGACTTACAGGAGCAATTGGGGTTAAGTGCCTTGCTCAAGGGCACAGATAGATTTTTTGCCTAGTTGGCTCTGGGATTTGAACCAGCTACCTTTCGGTTACTGGCGCAACACTCTTAACCTCTAGGCTACCTGCCGCCCAAGGGGGTACGTTCCATTACCTCTCTTCATTTGCACTTGCCCAAAGAACTGCATAATGTACTGTAAATGCCTCCCTTTTCCCTTGATACCTAATCAGCTCACGCATGTGCCAATAAAAGGGGTTTGTTTGTACAGGAAAGCTTTTGATGCCAATTCAGTGACTGAAATATGATTGCAGCATTTTGTGGGACTGATTTTGGTTATTTCGCTTGCATTGTAAGTTTCTCATCTGTGTAATTTAAAGACTAATGCAAGAATTGCCTGTAAATATTAAGTTGAATTTATGTGTGCAGACTTGACGTTTGTGGGTGTTTGAGAATGCCTACCCTAAATATTGCTGTTGGAAATGCATAGTAGGACGAAATGTGAGAAAAGAATGCTGTGCAAATTATGCCTTGTTTCGAAAAGACAGTTTTACTCAATGCTGGCATTTTTTCATTGACATCTGTGAAGTTGAAATAAAATGTCAAAACTATCAGTGACCCTCATGCCTCTATAGATACAAAATAGTGCTAAAATCCAATGCTTTGCCATTTTATTGTGACAGTGCATTCGGACCACTTGACTTTTTCCATGTTTTGTTACATCACAGCCTTGTTTACATACATATTCAGACCCTTTACTCAGTAATTTGTTGAAGCACCTTTGGCAGCGATTACAGCCTCGAGTCTTCTTGGGTATAAGGCTACAAGCTTGGCACACCTGTATTTGGGGAGTTTCTCCCATTCTTTGCAGATCTGCTCAAGCTGTCAGATTAGATGGGGAGCGTTGCTGCGCAGCTATTTTCAGGTCTCTCCAGAGATGTTCGATCGTGTTCAAGTCCGGGCTCTGGCTGAGCCACTCAAAGACATTCAGAGACTTGTCCTTAAGCCACTCCTGTGTTGTCTTGGCTGTGTGCTTAGAGTCATTGTCCTGCTGGAAGGTGAACCTTCACCCCAGTCTGAGGTCCTTAGCGCTCTGGAGTTGGTTTTCATCAAGGATCTCTCTATGTACTTTGCTCCATTCATCTTTCCCTCGATCCTGACCAGTCTCCCAGTCCCTGGGCGGCCAGCTCCAGGAAGTCTTGGTTGTTCCAAACTTCTTCCATTTAAGAATGATGGAGGTCACTGTTCTTGAGGACCTTCAATGTAGCAGAAATGTTTTGGTACCCTTCCCCAGATTTGTGCCTCGACACAATCCAATCAAGTTGTAGAAACATCTCAAGGATGATCAATGGAAACAGGATACATCTAAGCTCAATTTCAAGTCTTATAGCAAAGGGTATGAATACTTACGTAGATAAGGTATCCATTTTATTTCCTTAAAAAAAATCTAAAAACCTGTTTTTGCTTTGTCATTATGGGGTATTGTGTGTAGATTAATGAGGAAAACAATTATTTTATACATGTTAGAATAAGGCTGTAACATAAAATGTGGGAAAAGGGAAGGGGTCTTAATACTTGCCAAATGCACTTTTGTAAAATATTGGACTCTTACACTATCCTTAAAATCCCACACCCTGCTTAAACGGGCCACACTGTCCAAACATTGTCTCCCAAAAAAACATTTTTGATTGTCATTATATACAGGAATATTGCATTATGGTCACATAATTAAATTGCTATAGTGAAGTAAACAAGTTAATTCTCATTCATTGAACGTGGAGAACAGAGCAGCCAATCATGTCAACCTGAAGTTCCCAGACAAGAATTTGCATAATTTACATGCATCCATTCACCTGGTTACCATTGTTACCCGATAAGAAGGTAAACAAAAGACAAACATGGCAGCACGGGATGAAGGTACAGTTATTAGCATCAGTCCACATTGCATTTTTTATGTCGCAGTGATTATCTATTTGCATCAATAAAAATGTTGGGAGCTTATCGTTTAATTTACAGCTCCCCTGCGAAGCGTCGCATTAGGCAGCGACCAAGAGCGCAAGCCATTTCCGACCCACTGTGCACCTAACCGGCTGGGCAACAACCTGTCATTTCAGGGAGCCCCACACCTGGCCCCAGCTGCTATGACAATCATGTTGTGAGTTTCTCAGTCCTATACTGTCATGTTCTTTCAACAACCCTCTATCCCCTATACCTGTTATACTGTTGTTTTCAAATAAACCAATTTGGTTGTTTTCAGCATTGTAATATCTAATGCATTGCAGAAGCTACTCAAACAGCCAGTTAAAATAATACAAAATACATTTTATTGTGAAGCGTTTCATGTTGGTCATTGTCCCATCAAGTTGCTACCATTCTGTATGATGTACAGAAGAGACCTGAGAGTGATGCAGATTGTAACCTCTACTTTCCGTACATTTTCAGGTCTCTGAATACCCTTCTCTGTAAATGTGTTTTCTTCCCACCACCCAGATAATCACTCCTTCCCCTCAGAAGTATCAGCAGGACAGAACCTGGTGTAGTGTACCCTCTTGGAAGAACCCCCTTCAACTACACCACAAAGAGGTTCAGGACCAAGCCTGTTACAGCTGACTCCAACCCAGGGTGAGTATGTGGTTATTGGCAATGGCACTCTCCAAACTGTCCATGATAGGAAAACACTGATTATCTATTGTATAAATGCATTGCATGTATCAACCTTCAAATAGATTGACCACTAACAGCTGTTTTTTCTGATGCAGCCCTTGGGCATATGCTCATGATACTACTCAGAGCCAGAAGATTTTTTGGCCTATGAACTTTGGCTCCTCAGACTGGGGTAGACTTCCCCCGACTCAAAAGGAAAGCCTTGAGGACAGAAGTGGGTTTATTTTACTCTGCATTACTATACAAAGTAATAGAGATTCTTGTAAATGTATCTTCAGCAATAACATCTAATGCCATTGCATGTTTGTCTTACATAGCTGCTTTGTGACAAGGAGTTTGCCAAGCAAAGGACATATCTACAGTTGTTGTACTCCTAACTCTGCAGGGGGTCAACCTGACACAAGCATAAATAAAGTGTTTTTATATATCAGCTTTAATATAGATATTCACCATTCTCTCCAGGTATACAAAGTAGACAACAAAGTTGCCGGATTTTTGCCCTCATGTGTATTTGGTGATTGGCTAAAATGTGTCACTTGGGTAAATTAAAGGTTTTCATGTTCAAATACAAATCAAAACATTGATTTCCTACTCATTATTTATCAATGACTGAACTCAATTTGGAAATGTTACATATTTTCTTTCACGACAGAACCACTCCACAAATTTGAAAAAAATGAATAGCAAAATGTTTTTTCTCATGAATGTAACTAGTGAAGAATGTCATATTGAGCAGTATTTGCCCTGTAGAAAGCTGAGAGGTGAGAGTCCCTCACTACAGATGTCCACTTCTCACAGAGGCACAGAACCGTTGACTGCTTCTTACAATTGATCCTTTGTTGTGTCTGACAGATAGAAGTCCGAATTAGTAGCTAAGTGTAGTAAACATTCACTTCTTCCTCCTCACTTTGGGTTTCTTGACCGGCCTCAGGTATGGATTGTCAATCATGTTTTCTTCACTGGCCTTAACTGAGGGAACCACACCCCCAGGGGGCAACATGGAATTCTCCTTATCAGCTCCAGGATCATCCTGAATTTGAATAAAGGTATAGATGAGGGAAATGAACTTAATTTAAAAAATAGAAACTAATTTACAACTAGCCTTGCCATGGACTCCATATTAGAGATGGATACTAGCAGTGTCATCCCAATAAGGATGTAGCAATCAACACCAGCTACAGTTGAATCATACATTGTGTATACCAAACATTAGGAACACCTTTCTAATATTGAGTTGCACCTCCCCACCCCTTTTGTCCTTAAAGCAGCTTTAATTCATTGGGGTTTCAAAAGCGTTCCACAGGGATAATGACCAATGTTGACTACAATGCTTCTCACAGTTGTGTCAAGTTGGCTGGATGTCCTTTGGGTGGTGGACCACTCTTGATACACTCGGGAAACTGTTGAGCATGAAAAACCCAGCAGCGTTGCAGTTCTTGACACAAACTGGTACGCCTGGCACCTACTACCATACCCCATTCAAAGGCACTTAAATCTTGCCCATTCATCCTCTGAATGGCATACAAACACAATCCATATCTCAAAGCTTAAAAATCCTTCTTTAACAAGTCTCCTCCCCTTCATCTACACAGACTGAAGTGGATTTAACAAGTGACATCAATAAGGGATCATAGCTTTTGCCTGGATTCACCTGGGCAGTCTACGTCAGGGAAAGCAGGTGTTCCTTGGTTTTTCTCATGAAAGGTTCATTCTGTATAGGCGTAACCACATTGCACCGCAGATAATATAACTCTGGGTTAAATATTTCCCTTGGCCCCGACTCACATTGAGGTTGTTGCCTGGCGTGTTCTCGCTGTCGGTCTGGTCGTCCTGTTCAGAGGAGTCCGTCTCCTCCAAAGTCTGCAGCTCCAGTTCTGAGGGCAGTAGGGCACTGAGATACGGGATGGAGCTGGGCCGCGCTGCGATCACTGGCAATCACAATAACAAAGGCACAAGTATTATTACCAATGCAAACACAGGCACACAACACTGTCTGTACTAAGAAATTACATTAGTGGGAACTGAAAACTTTTTTTACAGATTGAGAAAGAATGAAGGGAAACATATAACAGAATTAGAATCACGTGTGACCACAACGACGAGCGCTCGCTCACAAGGAAAGGCAGTGATGTCATCCTTGAAAAGGCTCTGTGTTTCTCCGGTCTTGGCCATGAAGCGTGTGAGAGCTCGCTCCACGTCTCTCCTCTGAGAGGCTGCCTTCTCTCGCACCACCTGGTAATCTGACACAGGCTCCCGAAACGTCTGTGACAGAAAGACAACAGAGAGGAAACTCACTCATCTTTCAAATCTTTTCCCTAGACTACTGAAAAAAGTGTAAAAGTATATTAATACTAAGATAAGTATGTTTCTGGCTGGGAAAACTAAGAAGTGTGGTTAACTCACTGGAGTTTTGATGTAGGTGTGGGGATCAGGGAACTCAGGGAAGTGGCTGGGTATGTGGGAGGGATGAGTGCGTTTCTGTCCAGCGATCAAGGCCTTCGGGATCACAGGAGCATTCGTTACTGGAGCTGAATAATACACACAAATTGTCAGGTAGGCAACTAGGCATCACAATTACTTTCATTCTAGGACCAGTCACTAGTGCTCTATAGTGTTCTTGTGTTTTGTGCTCAGTTCTAGTCCAAGGGTGTTCACATAGTCTTCTTTAAAATAACTGATCTCAGTCCTCTTAAAGTTAACTTTTCCGCTTAAAAAAGGCAAAATAACTGTTCTCTTTGTATTCACACTGTCCTTGCCTTTGAATGAGGACTCAACTCTTTTGCAACTACACCCATTTTGTGGTCCGAGTCCTATTTGCATCCACATTGCTAAGTTTAGAAAGGAACCAATATCTTTTTCCAAAAGTATCTATATCCACAGTAAAACGAGTCCTATATCGACATAACCTGAAAGGCCGCTCAGCAAGGAAGAAGCCACTGCTTCAAAACCGCCATAAAAAAGCCAGACTACGGTTTGCACCTGCACATGGGGACAAAGATCATACTTTTTGGAGAAATGTCCTCTGGTCTGATGAAACAAAAATAGAACTCTTTGGCCATAATGACCATCATTATGTTTGGAGGAAGAAGGGGGATGCTTGCAAGCCGAAGAACACCATCCCAACCATAAAGCACGGGGGTGGCAGTATCATGTTGTTGTGGGGGTGCTTTGCTGCAGGAGGGACTGGTGCACTTCACAAAATAGATGGCATCATGAGGAAGAAAAATTATGTGGATATATTGAAGCAACATCTCAAGACATCAGTCAGGAAGTTAAAGCTTTGTCGCAAATGGGTCTTCCAAATGGACAAATGACCCCAAGCATACTTCCAAAGTTGTGGCAAAATGGCTTAAGGACAACAAAGTCAAGGTATTGGAGTGGCCATCACAAAGCCCTGACCTCAATCCCATAGAAAATTTGTCGGCTGAACTGAAAAAGCATGTGCGAACAAGGAGATCAACAAACCTGACTCAGTTGCACCAGTTCTGTCAGGAGGAATGGGCCAAAACTCACCCAACTTATTGTGGGAAGCTTGTGGAAGGCTACACAAAACATTTGACCCAAGTTAAACAATTTAAAAGGCAATGCTACCAAATACTAATTGAGTGTATGTAAACTTCTAACCCACTTGGAATGTGATGAAAGAAATCAAAGCTGAAATAAATCACTTTACTATTATTCTGACATTTCACATTCTTAAAAAAAAGTGGTGATCCTAACTGACCTAAGACAGGGAATTTTTACTAGGATTAAATGTCAGGAATTGTGAAAAACTGAGTTTAAATGTATTTGGCTAAGGTGTATGTAAACTTCTAACTTCAACTGTATATATATATATATATACACCCTTTTTTTTCTTTTTTTAAACTCTGTCCTTGACTTTTCCTAAATAAGTCTATATATAAATTTAAGATCTGGAGTTATAACCAGTTTGAGGAATGCATGCACGCACACACACACATATATCTCTTTATGTTTTTTCTCCGTTGCCCCTCCTTCTCCCAACAGTAGGGCCTGCTCTGCTCCTTCTGACAGTTGAAAGTGCAGTGCCCAGCTGATATTGCCTCGAAAGTGAACCTAAACTATACTGAAACTAATTTCACACATAAAATAAAAAATAAAGTAAATTATGAAGGGGAGAATGGGTGAGCTGATGAGCGAGGGGATACGAACGATGCATAATTATGTAATCACCAATTGTGAATGAAGAACAGGGCGGGCCATTCTATTGTATTGATCCATTCTAATTATAGTCTTAAAATGGTGTGTACCCAATATCAGTCCACCGAATCAAGGCAGTTATCAGTCTACTCTGGCCTGCTTGGAGTAGATTACATAGTGAGAGCGTGCATAATTGTACACGCTGAACAGCTTTCAATATCTGGTAAAATATCCACATCTGGCAGCAGGTGAGCGAGTGTCAGAGACCTTACGTTGGCAAGGCGAGAAATGTCACCATGGACATTTCTTAACTTCACTATGATTGGATAACAATATGCTTGCAAAGAAAACAAGTCTGTCCAGCACCATGAACAAAGTGAGATAAGACCTCCCTCTGCGCAAAATAAGGCACCAGCACAGCTGTTGTTACAACGGTGCTGAAGAAAGGCAAAACTATTGGAACACAATAAAGAGAAAACCGGAGACTATTACGCACTACAACCAAACAAAGGTCCTGTGTAGCTCATGTGGTAGAGTATGGCGCTTGCAACGCCAGGGTTGTAGGTTCAATTCCCACGGGGGACCAGTACAAAAATGTATTCCCCCACTACTGTAAGTCGCTCTGGATAAGAGCATCTGCTAAATTACAAAAAAGGTATGTCAAGCAAAAGTTACAAAAATTGTGTCAACTGTTAGGACAAGGGATAACAGTCAAATCAAAGTTTATTTGTCACGTGCACGGAATACAACAGGTGTAGGCCTTCCAGTGAAATGCTTACTTACAGGCTCTAACCAATAGTGCAAAAATGGTATTAGGTGAACAATAGGTAAGTAAAGAAATAAAACGACAGTGAAAAATAACAGCAGCGAGGCTATATACAGTAGCAAGGCTATAAAAGTAGCGAGGCTACATACAGACACCGGTTAGTCAGGCGGATTGAGTTAGTATGTACATGTAGATATGGTAAAGTGACTATGCATATATGATGAACAGAGAGTAGCAGTAGCGTAAAAGAGGGGTGGGTAGTGGTGGTGGCAGATGTGTTGCTACCTATTAAAATCTCCGGCCACTAGGGGTGAGTGGTTTCCTGTTTGCTTATTTCCTTATACAGCTGACTGAGTGCTGTCTTAGTGCCAGCATATGTCTGTGGTGGTAACTAAACAGCCACGAAAAATATAGCTGAAAAATCTTTAGGTAAGTAGTGTGGCCTGCAATTTATCACAATATACTCTACTTCAGGCGAGCAAAATCTAGAGACTTCCTTACATTTCGTGCACCAGCTGTTTACAAATATGCACAAACCACCCCCCTCATCTTACCGGAGTGTGATGTTCTATCTTGCCGGTGCAGCATATTTCCTGCTAGCTGAATATCCATCTCGTCATTCTGCCACGATTCCGTGAAACATAGGATATTACAGTTTTTGATGTCCCGTTGGTAGGATATTCGTGATCGTACCTCATCTAATTTATTGTCCAATGATTGCGCGTTGGCGAGTAGTATTGACAGTAACGGAAGCTTTCCCACTTGCCTTCTCCGGGTCCTCACGAGGCATCCGGCTCTTTGTCCTCTGTACCTGCGTCGCTTCCTCTTGCAAATAACGGGGATGTCGGCCCTGTCGGGTGTTTGGAGAATGTCTTGTGCGTCCTGCTTGTTGTAGAAAAAAATCTTCATCTAATCCGAGGTGAGTGATCGCTGTCCTGATATCCAGAAGCTCTCTTTTGCCGTAAAATACAGTTGCAGAAACATTATGTACAAAATAAGTTACAAATAACGCGGGAAAAAAAATCACATAATAGCACAATTGGTTGGGCGCCCATAAAACTGCTGTCATTTCTTCCGTTGCCATTTTAGGAATCTAACTTTTGCCATTGCATAGAAATGCACACAATATAAGCACGAGCTGACAATAATTGACTATTTTTGACTGCTGTCATATCGACATTCATTTTAATGCTATTATTGTTTGTGTCGAGTTTCACTATTTATTTAAGGCCACTTGGCACTTATAATGGTGTTTAAGCCACTGATGTTTTCGCCGCGTATTTTGACTGTGCGTTCTGGTGGCTGGGGTATTTTTGGGGCGTTATAAAAATTAACTTACTGTGTTCCAACGCATATGCTTTCTGTCTCATAGTTTTTAACAATGGCACTCCATGAATAACATTGATTGAACATGTATTTTATATATTTTTTTATACATATCGTATTCTTATGTTTTTTCTATTTTTTTTATTCAACTAGGCAAGTCAGTTAACAACAAATTCTTATTAACAATGACGGCCTACCACCCGGCCAAACCCTCCTCTAACCCGGAAGACGCTCGGCCAATTGTGTGCCGCCCTAAGGGAATCCCAATCACTGCCGGTTGTGATACAGCCTGGGAACGAACCAGGGTCTGTAGTGACGACTCTAGCACTGAAATGCAGTTCCTTAGACCGCTGCACCACTCGAGAGGCCAATGTTACCTAAGAACTTCATAAACACAACCAAATGATTCCTAACAGTAAAGACATACTAACAGTAAAGACATACTCACGGGCAGTTATAACCATCCTCTGTGATCTCTTGGCATACACTGGCAAAGTGTTCACATTGAAACCTGTTGTGATACATGAGAGATAAGTTGATGAAGGCAAATTAAATAGAGATTTCATTTTCAAGCTGCAATTCTGAAGTTAAACTCACCCATTTCAATGAGTGTGACCACAGTGTCAGAAAGGGTGGGAGTGATTCTGGCTGTGTGTTCACAGTACGCCTTGGCACAACGTCCCACTTCAGATATGTCTCAAAATGCATAGGGAATAGACACCAATTAGTGGTCAGTAATACATACAATTCTGACTATTTCTTAAAAAGCCTAGTCGCTTGACATGGCTTGTTGTTTAATTCAAGCCAGCAAAGGGTTATTGTTAGTTTAATCCCAAACTGAAAACATTTATAACATTATCAATAACAACAAAACAATGGTTGCATACAGCTCTGGATCATCTCAGTGAGTGATTCCACGGCCGCCTTCTCTGCGCTTTCGAACCCACACTCTGTCAGCAGCGAGCTCACCACCACTTGGAGGGTGCGCCGCCGGGCAAGTTGGTAGTTCTCTGCCGGACTGGACGTCGCCTTACCACCCCCTGAACGCTGTAAAACAAACATATGTGGTGAGTGAGAAAACCCTTTCAATCAGGGATAGCAAACTACAATAGCTAGTTATACGTTTAGTCAGCATTGTTGACGTCAACGCCAGTTTACAAAACAGCAAGTCAGCCACCTTAGCTACCTACAACATTCGTTTAAACGTAACGTTAGCTAGTGAATGGCTTTCATTTGATGAAAATTTACCCCCCAAATTATAGCGTATTTTAATTAGCTAGTTATCTATCGGCGTTACATAGCTATGACAAAATATTTTATTTACCCCTACTACAGCACTGAATCCACCCGCCATCACTGCAGGGTCTGCCATCTGCACGGTATATGGTGATTATTTGCTATCAAAAAGCTACAGACTTCACAAATGTACGCCTTTCTGACTAACTAATAAATTATCTAGCTAACGTTACTGTAGCTAGCTAGGTACAGCCAGAAAAAAAACATTGACGTCATTTCCGGCAGAACAGGCAGTTTCTGCTTATAAAATAGATTTGCTGCCACCTACTGCATGAACTGTCTAAAAGCAATTATAAACTGGGTGGTTCGAGCCCTGAATGTTGACTGGCAGTCGTGGTATATCACGCTTATGACAAAACATTTATTTTTACTGCTCTAATTACGTTGGTCACCAGTTTATAATAGCATTTAGGCACCTCTGGGGTTGTGACATATTGCCAATATACCACGACTAAGGGCTCTGTCCGGGCAATCCGCGTTGCGTCGTGCGTAAGAAAAGCCCTCTTATTGGCCATACACTACACCTTCAGCGTTCCTGTCCCTTTTCAAAATGTGTGTCCTCTCTGAAACCTATAGTATATAAACATTGGATTGCTGATGCTATGTATTAGCCAATGATAGTCTTTGAAGCCACTGACCTCCATATTGGTACACATCAGAAGGAGCAGTCCTTCAATGCAATGGATGGAATTCTACAATATTTAAATTAAATGTTTCAAGGACAGAATTACATGTTTTTATGTATTTATGTATTTCTTTCTTGTAGTAACATTGAACCTCTCTAAAAAAAAATCTATCTTAAGATTTTTTTATATATCTTTTTATTTATTTATGTTCAGTTCATATACGTATGCATGAAGGTGTCTGTAATAGAATATACTTGGCAAAAACGAATGTAGACATTTATAAATGCATTTCTATAACTTTTTACACTAGTGGAGGAGTACAAAAATGCCTGTGCAGTGGCCTTAAAACAGAGCCCCATGTCAATCATCTAGGGTATATATACATTATTGGGAAGGATACCTTGGGTTACTCAAAACACTGTTTGACATGAACCACATCATGACCCAGTGGTAACATAAAATAGGTTTATTAGGTCGCCAAAAGAAAATACAAATTCTCAATCAGTCATAGAGCTTCTGCTGCCCAGCAGCCAGTCATAACTGTAGCCTGTTGTTGCATCAGTCCATCCATCCATCCATCCATTCAGTCTCTTCTCTTCTCATTGCTAATACGTCAAGGTGTCCCTAAACATGGCCAAATTATCATGATAAAATCACCAAGTGCAATCCATTTTGATTGCCAGGTGGATTTAGCTTATTTCACAACATTTTGTGTTCTAAGTGTTGGTTTCATTAGTGTGTGTAGAGTTCAAACAACATGAGAAGGAGATGCAGTGCATCTTCAACAGGCATGTGACCTAATAGACGCCCTCCTCTGACGACTTTCCAGTGGCTTCTTAGCATCAATCTCCGTTTGCAACTCATCCACAACATCAGGCTCGTCAGTGATTATCTCTGGCTCCAGCATTTGCCTCTTCTTCTCCTCTGTGATCAACTTCATAATTTCCTCGTCTAATGGTTCCTGTTCACAAAATGGCATGCAGACTGTTTCCACCAGCCCACCGACCACTCCAAACAATGCCAGGGTAGAACCCAGCAGGTACACCTTCATCATGCCCCGACTCGGCCTCTGGCTCAAGATCTCTTTAGCGAATGGAATGATCTCGTTCATGGTCTCCATTGTCTTAAGTTGAGTCTATGGAGAAAAAAATTACATTTAATAATTAATAGGCTATTCATGGCTCTGCAAAGAAAAAATAACTAATTTGCTAAATGATTAGTATTGACCGCCGATCATTTTATGATCATCATAATGCATTAAGTAATATATCAGTGAAAATATCTCAAATATTCTGACAATGTAGATTCCACTGTATAATTCTAAATTAGATTGAATGAAGATTCCACAGAAAAGAGCAGAAAATATTTTAATATACTTACTTGTATAGGAACCTGTTAAATGATTTCCTTAGATTTCGTCTTAGTCGAGCATCCACAAACGAAGATGCAATGAGATGTGCTGGGTTTTATACACAATGAGATCCATGTCAACTCCCACATAGTGTCAAATTATGAATATTCATGACGTTGGGTGTTTAGAGCAAGTGCAGTGGTGGAGGCAACTGCTTTGAGGCAATGTCTTCAATGTCTGGTGCAATTGGCATTTGTCCAGGGCTGTTTTAGAAACAGCCAGGAGTGGGTACAAAGGCAAGGTCATCGAAAACCCCCATCTTGCCAAAATATATTGTGCAAGTAATATCACGTGAGTCAAATGTGTTTGGGTCATGCAACATAGATGCAATGGTGTGGTTGGACAAGTTAAAGTGATGCTCTAGGAGGTTTTGTATAATTTCAGCTAGTAGTTTTGAAAGTAGCGCTCGGACTGCATCTTTATTAAGTGTAGTAGTGCTGAAAAGGGTACTGTATTACTGCAGTCTTATCACATGAAAAGCAGTCATCACTAAGCCCTGAGTGTCAGCTTGACAGTGTATGATGCTACGTAATACAACTACAAAAACTCATTGATCCTGCTGCTTTTAAACACTGCTACGAGTGTGGCCTGTTAGTTCTACACTGACGTGTCATCAGAATTTTTTTTTGTTAAATATTAAATAATGTCAACGGTGAAAGTCCTGACCCTCTTTTGTGGGTCTCATCTGCCTGCAAAACTTTGAAGTTGAACTAAGCAAATAGTTCATCATAAGAGTGAAACTTGTGTTGCCTACTATTCTTTTATATTCTGGAATTGACAACTCCACAATGAAGAATAAAGATCAAATCAAATCAAATGTATTTATATAGCCCTTCTTACATCAGCTGATATCTCAAAGTGCAGTACAGAAACCCAGCCTAAAACCCCAAACAGCAAGCAATGCAGGTGTAGAAGCATGGTGGCTAGGAAAAACTCCCTAGAAAGGCCAAAACCTAGGAAGAAACCTAGAGAGGAACCAGGCTATGAGGGGTGGCCAGTCCTCTTCTGGCTCTGCCGGGTGGAGATTATAACAGAACATGGCCAAGATGTTCAAATGTTCATAAATGACCAGCATGGTCAAATAATAATAATCACAGTAGTTGTCGAGGGTGCAACAAGTCAGAACCTCAGGAGTAAATGTCAGTTGGCTTTTCATAGCCGATCATTGAGAGTATCTCTACCGCTCCTGCTGTCTCTAGAGAGTTGAAAACAGCAGGTCTGGGACAGGTAGCACGTCCGGTGAACAGGTCAGGGTTCCATAGCTGCAGGCAGAAACAGTTGAAACTGGAGCAGCAGCACGGCCAGGTGGACTGGGGCAGCAAGGAGTCATCATGCCAGGTAGTCCTGAGCATGGTCCTAGGGCTCAGGTCCTCCGAGAGAGAGAAAGAAAGAGAGAAAGAGAGAATTAGAGAGAGCATCTTAATTCACACAGGACACCGGATAAGACAGGAGAAGTACTCCAGATATAAACAGACTGACGCTAGCCCCCGACCATAAACTCCTGCAGCATAAATACTGGGGCTGAGACAGGAGGGGTCAGGAGACACTGTGGCCCATCCAATGATACCCCCAGACAGGGCCAAACAGGCAGGATATAACCCCACCCACTTTGCCAAAGCACAGCCCCCACACCACTAGAGGGATATCTTCAACCACCAACTTACCATCCTGAGACAAGGCCGAGTATAGCCACAAAGATCTCAGACACGGCACAACCCAAGGGGGGGGCGCCAACCCAAACAGGAAGATCACGTCAACGACTCAACCAACTCAAGTGACGCACCCCTCCTAGGGACGGCATGGAAGAGCACCAGTAAAGCCAGTGACTCAGCCCCTGTAATAGGGTTAGAGGCAGAGAATCCCAGTGGAGAGAGGGGAACCGGCCAGGCAGAGACAGCAAGGGTGGTTCGTTGCTCCAGAGCCTTTACGTTCACCTTCACACTCCTGGGCCAGACTACACTCAATCATATGACCTACTGAAGAGATGAGTCTTCAGTAAAGACTTAAAGGTTGAGACCGAGTCTGCGTCTCTCACATGGGTAGGCAGACCATTCCATAAAAATGGAGCTCTATAGGACAAAGCCCTGCCTCTAGCTGTTTGCTTAGAAATTCTAGGGACAATTAGGAGGCCTGCGTCTTGTGACCGTACCGTATGTGTAGGTATGTACGGCAGGACCAAATCGGAAAGATAGGTAGGAGCAAGCACATGTAATGCTTTGTAGGTTAGCAGTAAAACCTTGAAATCAGCCCTTGCCTTAACAGGAAGCCAGTGTAGGGAGGCTAGCACTGGAGTAATATGATCAATTTTTTTTGCTCTAGTCAGGATTCTAGCAGCCGTATTTAGCACTAACTGAAGTTTATTTAATGCTTTATCCGGGTAGCCGGAAAGTAGAGCATTGCAGTAGTCTAACCTAGACGTAACAAAAGAGAGGTTAGACTAACACTACACATGTTGCTGAACATTGACCATCATGTGCATTTGGTTGATTGGTTTGTGTCCAGTGTCTGGTTGCTGAACATTGACCATCATGTGTGGTTGGGTGGTTTGTGTCCAGTGTCTTGTACATTAAACACCACCAGGAGAGGTTGACTTGTATCCAATGAGAATTATTTGATGTTAAAGTACCTCCCCCATAAAGATCAATCAAATTATCTCTGTGGCTACCCCTTTATTGGTTGGAAAGCCCCAGCTGCAGTGTTAGGTTCATTCCTAATCAAACAAAATTGTACAGATAGCTTTGTGTAAGTCCCAATGCTTCTGAGACCTCCTGTGTCAGTGCCTTAGCCTATGGGTGTCCACAATAAATGGGTGTATATATTGACATTGATGATAAATTGATGAGGTTACGTTGGATGTGTGTGAAGAACCATGCCCTTTGACATGATTTCCAAAAGGAGGACAAGAGGAGGAAGGCAGTCGTCTGGTTCTGTTGTGAAATAGTCTGTTCCCTATCACTCGTCACAGAGGGCCATGTGTTGTCATTTCAGCATTACTGAAATGGCACTGATGGCGATAATAAAATACGGATCATATTGTCAGACCTGGGTGACTGTTGAAAAGGCTTTTTCACACTCCAGACCCACTGACATTCTTCAAAATGTGATTGCCAGTCAGACCAAAGGTATAAAGTCCACTGTAAAATTGCGTTGTCACACATTGCTATCTGGAATCCTGGGATGCACACTCATGTACTTTATTCTCATGCTATGTGCACAGTAAACTCAACCTTTCCCTTCTCACTGGTTCTTGGCAATGGTAAACTCCCTATAAGTAATGTTGCATAATGTGGCTGCAATTATGCTGTCAGAAATACCCTTACGTGTAAGAGGAGAGCTCCACAAACTCTACACAGACTCTCTGTTTTAGTAGTGGCTCTGAACTGGCATGTATGTGACTGTGAAGAAACTGGGAGACTGGGGACCATTGACCCATATTTCTGGGTTCTGTGCCACGCTCTTTTGCCTGAATAGGAAGTCTGTCTCGCTTGCTGTGCTCCAAGTCAACTATCTTGGGGTTGGGAGGGGAGGGAGTTGGGGTGGGAAAGAGGGATAACACGCTGCATGTAGCGCTCATGTGGGGACCTTTTCATCCATACCACATGAGAAGAAAGGACAAAAGTACACCAACTGGGGTCAAACGTTTTGTGTAGCCTTCCACAAGCTTCCCACAATCAGTTGGGTGAATTTTGGCCCATTCCTCCTGACAGAGCTGGTGTAACTGAGTCAGGTTTGTAGATCTCCTTGCTCGCAAAAGCTCAGTTCTGCCGACAAATTTTCTATAGGATTGAGGTCAGGGCTTTGTGATGGCCACTCCAATGCCTTGACTTTGTTGTCCATATGCCATTTTGCCACAACTTTGGAAGTATGCTTGGGGTCATTGTCCATTTGGAAGACCCATTTGCGACCAAGCTTTAACTTCCTGACTGACGTCTTGAGATGTTGCTTCAATATATCCACCTCATTTTTCTGCCTCATGATGCCATCTATTTTGTGAAGTGCACCAGTCCCTCTTGCAGCAAAGCACCACCACAACACAATGCTGACACCCCCGTGCTTCACGGTTGGGATGGTGTTCTTCGGCTTGCAAGCGTCCCCCTTCTTCCTCCAAACATAACGATGGTCATTATGGCCAAAGAGTTCTATTTGGTTTCATCAGACCAGAGGACATTTCTCCAAAAAGTATGATCTTTGTCCCCATGTGCAGTTGCAAACCGTAGTCTGTCTTTTTTATGGTGGTTTTGGAGCAGTGGCTGCTTCCTTGCTGAGCAGCCTTTCAGGTTATGTCGATATAGGACTCGTTTTACTGTGGATATAGATACTTGGTATGTGTTTCTCTCCAGCATCTTTCAACAGGTCCTTTGCTTGTTTCTGGGATTGAATTTGCACTTTCCGCAACAAAGTACGTTCATCTCTAGGAAGACAGAACGCGTTCTTTCCTGGCGTATGGCGGCTGCGTGGTCCCATGGTCGTTTATACTTGCCGTGCTATTGTTTGTACAGATGAACGTGGTACCTTCAGGCGTTTGGAAAGTTGCTCCCAAGGATAACCAGGACTTGTGGTAGGTCTACAATTTTTTTTCTGAGGTCTTCGCTGATTTCTTTTGATTTTCTCATGATGTCAAGCAAAAAGGCCACTGATTGAAGGTAGGCCTTGAAATACATCCACAGGTAACACCTCCAATTGACTCAAATGATGTCAATTAGCCTATCAGAAGCTCCTAAAGCCATGACATTATTTCTGGAATTTTCCAAGCTGGTTTAAAGGCACAGTCAACTTAGTGGATGTAACTTCTGACCCACTGGAATTGGTATAGAACAGTTAATAAATAAGTAAAATAAATCTGTCTGTAAACATTGTTGGAAAAATTACTTTTGTGCATGCACAAAGTAGATATGCCTAACCGACTTGCCAAAACTATAGTTTGTTAACAAGAAATCTGTGGAGTGGTTGAAAAAGGTTAAATGACTCCAACCTAAGTGTGATGTAAACTTCCGACTCAACAGTATCGTGATTTAATAACATTGGATTAGCTAACTGATTTAATAACATTGGACTAGATAGCTGATTTAATAACATTGGATTAGCTAGCTGCTTTTAATAACTTCCGCCGAAGTTGGGTCCTCTCCTTGTTCGGGCTGGGCGTTCGGCGGTCGACGTCACCGGTCTTCTAGCCATCGTCGATCCACTCTTTAATTTTCCATTTTTTTTGTCTTGTTTTCCCACACCTGGTTCCTATTCCCTCATTACTTGTCGTGTATTTTAACCCTCTGTTCCCCATGTCTTTGTGTGAGATTGTTTGTTGTACAGGACATGTGCATCTTATGTCTGGTTTTGCGCGACGGGTTATTTTACTGTATTTATTGTTTCTGGGTACAAGCTTGTTTTGTGCATTATTAAAGTGCTCCAGTTGTTACCCTCATTCTGCGCTCCTGCGCCTGACTTCCCTGCAGCCAGTTACGCACCGCTTACATAATATATATATGTACCGGCTTTCGTCGGTGGAAGAAGGAGAGGACCAACGCAGCGTGGTTAGTGTCATCTTTAATGTAATGATAATCAAATTAACTGAACACTACAAATTTACAAAACACCAAAAGTTGAAAACCGAAACAGTTCTATCTGGTTCAGACACACAAAGATTGAAGCAACACCACAACACCAATAGGAACACAGGCTTCACTAAATATGGTTCCCAACAGAGACAATGATAGACACCTGCCTCTGATTGTAGAACATCTAAGGCCAACAAGAAACCCACACATGAAACAGAAACATAGACTGCCCACCCCAACTCACGCCCTGACATACTAAAAAGAAAGAAAAAACAAAAGAACTATGGTAAACGTGAACATATTAATATGATAGTGTGTATATATAGTATCGTGTGTATATACAGGTATATACGAGTGGGTGGAAGGAAGAAGTGATTTGATACACTGCCTATTTTGCAGGTTTTCCTACTTTACAAAGCATGTAGAGGTCGGTAATTTATCTAGGTAACTCAACTCGTGAGAGACGGAATCTAAAACAAAAATCCAGAAAATCACATTGTATGATTTTTAAGTAATTAATTAATCTCCATCACTCTCCTTCTTGGTCAAATAGCCCTTACTCAGTCTGGATGTGTATTTTGGATCATTGTCCTGTTGAAAAACAAATGATAGTCCCACTAAGCGCAAACCAGATGGTATGGCATATCGCTGCAGAATGCTGTGGTAGCCATGCTGGTTAAGTGTGCCTTGAATTCGAAAAAGAAATCACAGACAGTGTCACCAGCAAAGCACTATCACACCTCCTCCTCCATGCTTTACGGTGGGAACCACACATGCAGAGGTCATCCGGTCACCTACGGTCTCATGGCGGTTAGAACCAAAATTCTCAAATTTAGACTCATCAGACCAAAGGACAGATTTCCACCGGTCTAATGTCCATTGCTTGTGTTTCGTGGCCCAAGCAAGTCTCTTTTTCTTATTGGTGTCCTTTAGGAGTGTTTTCTTTGCAGCAATTTGACCATGAAGGCTTGATTCACGCAATCTCCTCTGAACAGTTGATGTTGAGATGTGTCTGTTACTTGAACTCTGTGAAGCATTTATATGGGCTGTAATCTGAGGTGCAGTTAACTCTAATGAACTTATCCTCTGCAGCAGAAGCAACTCTGGGTCTTCCTTTCCTGTGGCAGTCCTCATGAGAGCCAGTTTCATCATAGATGGTTTTTGCGACTGCACTTAGTGATAATGGCGCTGAAGGACCAATTGTGCTATTGTGTGTGTTTTTTCACACTATTTGTAACTTATTTTGTACATAAGGTTTCTGCCACCGTGTCTTATGACCTAAAAGAGCTTCTATATATCAGGACAGCGATAACTCACCCCGTACTGGATGAATACTTTTTCTTTAACGAGTCGGACAGGAAGGATTTACTTCAGACACTCGACAAGGCCCTCATCCCTGTCATTCGCGTGAAGAGAAGACACAGATACAGGGGACGCAGGTCTGGGTGCCCTGTGAGAATTCTTCGGTGAGTGGGTAACCCACCTCTACCATCCTTCTTATTGGCCATCGTCCAATCACTGGAGAATAAACTGGATGAGCTCCGTTCAAGACTATCCTACCAATGGGACATTAAAAACTGTAGTATCTTATGTTTCACCGAGTTGTGGCTGAACGACGACATGGATAATATACAGTTGGCAGATTTTTCCATGCATCGGCAAGACAGAACAGCTTCCTCCGGTAAGACAAGGGGTGGCGGTCTGTGTCTATTTGTCAATAACAGCTGGTGCGAAAAATCTACTATTAAGTAAGTATCAAGGTTTTGCTCGCCTGAGGTCGAGTATCTCATGATAAGTTGTAGACAACACTATTTACCAAGAGAGTTTTCCTCTGTATTTTTCGTATCTGTCTATATACCACCACAAACCGAGGCTGGCACTAAGACCGCACTCAATGAGCTGTATACGGCCATAAGCAAACAGGAAAACGCTCATCCAGAGGCGGCGCGCCTACTGGCCGGGGACTTTAATGCAAGGAAACTCAAAACCGTTTTACCCAATTTCTACCAGCATGTTAAAAACTTCAAAGGGCTAGACCCCTTTTTTCTTCACTTCCTGCCTGAATGACGTGCCCAAAGTAAACTGCCTGTAGCTCCCGAAGCCAGGATATACATATAATTGGTACCATTGGAAAGAAAACACTTTGAAGTTTGTAGAAATGTTAAAATAATGTAGGATAATATAACAATAGATATGGTAGGAGAAAATCCAAAGAAAAACCAACAGAAATGTTTTTCTTTTGAGAGATCATCCTCTTAGAAATGCAAGACAAATGTCATATTGGAAATAGCTCCCTTGATGCAATTCCTATGGCTTCCACAGGGTGTCAGCAGTCTATGTTCAATGTTTCAGGCTTGTAACTTCAAAAACTAATAAGAAATATCAGTTTTAGTAGAAGGTTTCGTGTTTGCGCGCGCCATGAAGACATTACGCACCTGCTAAAATCGGTTTTCTATTGAACATACTTCTTTCCGAAAAAAAATATAGTTTTATTACATTTTAGGGTATCTGAGGAGTAAATAGAAATATATTTTGACTTGTTGAAACAAAGTTTAAGGGTAGATTTTCGGATTCTTTTCTCTGCAAGTTGAACAAGTGGATTACTCAAATCGATGGCGCCAACTCAACAGACTTTTTGGGATATAAAATAAGGATTTTATCTAACAAAACGACACTACATGTCATAGCTGGGACCCTTTGTATGACAAATCAGAGGAAGACTTTCAAAAAGTAAGTGAACATTTAATCGTTATATGTGAATGTATGAAACCTGTGCCAGTGGAAAAATACTTTGATGTGGGGCACCGTCCTCAAACAATCGCATGGCATGTTTTCACTGTAGTACCTACTGTAAATCGGACAGTGCAGTTAGATTAACAAGAATTTAAGCTTTTAGCCGATATAAGACACTTATATGTATCTAAATGTTTAATATCCATAATTTTTATGATTATTTATTTGAATTGCGCRCCCTCCAGTTTCACCGGAAGTTGTCCCGCTAGCGGGACACCGCTTCTTAAGAATTAAATGTGCAACCAGAGGGAAAAAAACTTGAAACCACCTTTACTTCACACACAGAGACGCGTACAAAGCCCTCCCTCGCCCCCCATTGGGCAAATCTGACCATAATTCTATCCTCCCGATTTCTGCTTATAAGCAAAAACTAAAGCATGAAGCACCAGTGACTAGGTCAATAAGAAAGTGGTCAGATGAAGCAGATGCTAAGCTACATTACTGTTTTGCTAGCACAGACTGGTAATATGTTCTCGGATTCTTCCGATGGCATTGAGAAGTACACCACATCAGTCACTGTCTTCATCAATAAGTGCTTCGATGATGTCGTCCCCACAGTGACCGTACCTACATACCGCAACAAGATTACAGGCAACATCCGCACTGAGCTAAAGGGTAGAACTGCCGCTTTGAAGGAGCGGGACTCTAACCCGGAAGCTTATAAGAAATCCTCAGATGAACCACCAAACAGGCAAAGCATTAATACAGGACTAAGATTGAATCGTACTACACCGGCTCCGACGCTCGTCGGATGTGGCAGGGCTTGCAAACTATTACAGACTACAAAGGGAAGCACAGCCACGAGCTGCCCAGTGACACGAGCCTACCAGACGAGCTAAGTAACTTCTGTGCTCGCTTCGAGGCAAGTAACACTGAAGCATGCATGAGAGCATCAGCTGTTCCGGACGACTGTGTGGTCACGCTCTCTGTAGCCGAAGTGAATAAGACCTTTAAACAGGTCAACATTCACAAGGCCAGAGGGCCAGATGGATTACCAGGACGTGTACTCCGAGCATGCGCTGAACCACTGGAAAGTGTCTTCCCTGACATTTTCAACCTGTCCCTGACTGAGTCTGTAATACCAACATGTTTCAAGCAGAGCAACCTAGTCCCTGAGCCCAAGAACATTAAGGTAACCTGCCTAAATTACTATTGACCCGTAGCACTCACGTCTGTAGTCATGAAATGCTTTGAAAGGCTGGTCATGGCTCACATCAACACCATTATCACAGAAACCCTAGACCCACTCCAATTTGCATACCACCCCAACAGATCCACAGATGATGCAATCTCTATTGCACTCCACACTGCCCTTTCCCACCTGGACAAAAGGCTTCTAAACAGCTTCTACCCCCAAGCCATAAGACTCCTGAACATCTAGTCAAATGGCTACCCTGCATTGCCCAACTCCCCCACCCCCTCTTTACACCACTGCTACTCTCTGTTGTCATCTATGCATAGTCACTTTAATAACTCTATCTACATGTACATACTACCTCAACTAACCACTTATACTCTCTGTTTATTATCTATGCATAGTCACTTTAACTCTACCTACATGTACATATTACCTTAATTACCTCGACTAACCGGTGGCCCCACACATTGACTCTGTTCCAGTATATCGCCTCGCTATTGCTGCTGTATATCGCCCACTGCTTAAGCCAGTACATGTCCAGGCCCGTCTGAAGTTTGCTAGAGAGCATTTGGATGATCCAGAAGAAGATTGGGAGAATGTCATATGGTCAGATGAAACCAAAATATAACTTTTTGGTAAAAACTCAACTCGTCGTGTTTGGAGGACAAAGAATGCTGAGTTGTATCCAAAGAACACCATACCTACTGTGAAGCATGGGGGTGGAAACATCATGCTTTGGGGCTGTTTTTCTGCAAAGGGACCAGGACGACTGATCCGTGTAAAGGAAAGAATGAATGGGGCCATGTATCGTGAGATTTTGAGTGAAAACCTCCTTCCATCAGCAAGGGCATTGAAGATGAAACGTGGCTGGGTCTTTCAGCATGACAATGATCCCAAACACACCGCCCGGGCAACGAAGGAGTGGCTTCGTAAGAAGCATTTCAAGGTCCTGGAGTGGCCTAGCCAGTCTCCAGGTCTCAACCCCATAGAAAATCTTTGGAGGGAGTTGAAAGTCCGTGTTGCCCAGCAACAGCCCCAAAACAATACTGCTCTAGAGGAGATCTGCATGTGGAGGAATGGGCCAAAATACCAGCAACAGTGTGTGAAAACCTTGTGAAGACTTACAGAAAACGTTTGATCTCTGTCATTGCCAACAAAGGGTATATAACAAAGTATTGAGATAAACTTTTGTTATTGACCAAATACTTATTTTCCACCATAATTTGAAAATAAATTCATTAAAAATCCTACAATGTGAATTTCTGGATTTTCTTTTCTAATTTTGTCTGTCATAGTTGAAGTGTACCTATGATGAAAATTACAGGCCTCTCTCATATTTTTAAGTGGGAGAACTTGCACAATTGGTGGCTGACTAAATACTTTTTTGCCCCACTGTATATACACACATATATAGATATATTCACAACAGGACCGAGATTGGAAAACCCAGATCTAGGTCACTGTCTGAATTGGGTCAAATTATAACGACACAGGGCAAGACCCAGATGTAGACACATGAGGCAGATGGTTCGAGTCTCTGATATTTATTGAACAACAAGGGGCAGGCAAGAGGCAGGTCGAGGACAGGCAAAAGTTCATAAACCAGGTCAGAGTTCCAAACGGTACAGGGCGGCAGGCAGGCTCGAGGTCAGGGCAGGCTGAATGGTCAGGCAGGCGGACTTAGTGTCAGGGCAGGGAAGTGGAGAGAACTTTCTGCTTTTCTTAGAGGGACAGAAGATATACAAGCAAAAGCAATGATGTAGGATTGTTTATGTACACATTTTATTTGTTGAAAAAAAAAAAAAAAAACTATGAGGACATATGGAATATATACAAAACAAGCTCCACTGAGCTTGGGACAGAAGCAACTCACTACCTTGTTTTAAAGGAGAAATAATACTATCAATAAAGTAATAAAATCATAATAATATTGCTATTATCGTATTCTCTTCAGCACACTATATTTGCAATGATATTTACAATCTCACCCTTCATTAATGTGAGTGCTGGAGTTGGTAAGTCAATAACTATATATGAATGATATTTAAAATCAAATCAAATTGTATTAGTCACATGCGCTGAATACAACAGGTGTAGACCTTACAGTGTAATGCTTACTTACGAACCCCTAACCAACAATGCAGTTTCAAAAAAATACAGATAAGAATAAGAGATAAAAGTAACAAGTAATTAAAGAGCAGCTGTAAAATAACAATAGCGAGACTATAGACAGGGGGGTATCGATACAGAGTCAATGTGCGGGGGCACCGGTTAGTTGAGGTAGTATGTACATGTAGATAGAGTTATTAAAGTGACTATGCATAGATGACAACAGAGAGTAGAAGTGGTGTAAAGAGGGGGTGGGTGGGGGGGCAATGCAAATAGTCTGGGTAGCCATTTGACTAGATGTTCAGGAGTCTTATGGCTTGGGGGTAGAAGCTGTTTAGAAGCCTCTTGGACCTAGACTTGGCGCTCCGGTACCGCTTGCGGTGCGGTAGCAGAGAGAACAGTCTACGACTAGGGTGGCTGGAGTCTTTGAAATTTTTAGGGCCTTCATCTGACACCGCATGGTATAGAGGTCCTGGATGGCAGGAAGCTTGGCCCCAATGATGTACTGGTCCTTTCGCACTACCCTCTGTAGTGCTTTACGGTCAGGGGTCGAGTCGTTGCCATACCAGGCAGTGATGCAACCAGTCAGGATGCTCTCGATGGTGCAGCTGTAGAACCTTTTGAGGATCTGAGGACCCATGCCAAATCTGTTCAGTCTCCTGAAGGGGAATAGGTTTTGTTGTGGCCCTCTTCACGACTGTCTTGGTGTGCTTTGACCATGTTAGTTTGTTGGTGATGTGGACACCAAGGAACTTGAAGCTCTCAACCTGCTCCACTGCAGCCCCGTCGATGAGAATGGGGGTGTGCTCAGTCCTATTTTTCCTGTAGTCCACAATCATCTCCTTTGTTTTGATCACGTTGAGGGAGAGGTTGTTGTCCTGGCACCACATGGCCAGGTCTCTGACCTCCTCCCTATAGTCTGTCTCATCGTTGTTGGTGATCATGCCTACCACTGTTGTGTCATCGGCAAATTTAATGATGGTGTTGGAGTCGTCCCTGACCATGCATTCATGAGGGAACAGGGAGTACAGGAGGGGACTGAGCACACACCCCTGAGTTGAGGATCAGCGTGGTGGATGTGTTGTTACCTACCCTTACCACCTGGGGGCAGCCCGTTAGGAAGTTCAGGATCCAGTTGCAGTTGCTGAATACTTTCCGAATGAACTGTACATCTGTATTCCCAGTCATGTGAAATCCATAGACTAGGGCCTAATGAATTTATTTCAATTGACTGATTTCCTTATACTGTATGAACTGTAACTCAGTAAAATCTTTGAAATTGTTGTATGGTGTGTTTATATTTTTCTTCAGCATATATTTCCTCTCCAATGTTTATTTAAAACATAAATACATTTGCACAATGAGCACTTGTTGTCTCAAACACATCGTTGCAGTTGTTAGTTAGCTAGCTTGCTATATTAGCAGAGACATGACATCAGTCAAAAACCTCAAAACAAGACAGCTGAAACGAACCACCTAGGATTCCCCACATAGCAGCTTCTTGTCATTGTTGCTAGCTATCTGACCATTCAGAATCATAACAACACACGGCCCTCCTGCCTCATCGATGTGCGTGCATCTTTTTCGTGACGTTGTCAGCCAACCCGTCTATATCAAAGCGAAACCATTACCATCATGATAACCTACAGGCAGTGAGTGCGGTATAGCAATACCAATCCCCCTGACTGAAACAAATGCAGACCCAAACAGATGGAGGCTGGGGTGGTGATGGGATAACAGACATGCATAGCGAGTAATGCATGTTACAGCAACAGCATGTCACCAAGAAAACCCAGCGTATGGCTTGCGTGCCGAAGCCATCAGGGAATGTGTGTGGAGAACGTGGTCAACTAAATAGATCGCCATATTAAGGTAGAGTGAGTCATCCAATTGGCGAAAAATCAGCTGATACAAACACTCTGAACTGGCTTTGCTTTATTCATGTACAGTAGTCCTAGTTCTTCTTTACCTGTCTTTAAACAACATGGCACCACATCGCATCATCATGACGCAAACAAACCATCCCTGACATCCTCCTTCTTCAGGGGTTATAACACTAATTCTTATGTGACGAATTCTTTGTCCTTGGTATAATACATACAACCCCCAGTCCCTAGTGAGGTTATTGCTCCTCCTCCCAGGGATGCTGGACATCATAGAATACCTTGTGAATATACATGTATGTATATGTGCATCTGGCGGTGTACAGAATGTGTGTGTTCAGTGAATTCTCTAGGCACTGTTCAGAATTCTTTKGATTCTGGATCTCACTGGCCCCCCTTGACCGTCCTGAGAATCCACTTGCCAGTCACAGTGCCTGGGCTGGCCCACACAAAGAAAGCAGCCATGACCAAGTCAGCTGACTGACCTGCAGAGAAGAGACATACGCTTAGTCAAATGGAACAACACCTTGAGTTGAGATTATCTATATCTAATAGGTTATGTACATTATCCATATCTAATAAGGAAGATGTCCTGTAAGATGCATTATTACATTCAATGAATCAATCAAATAAATGTTATAAAGCCCTTTGTACATCAACAGATGTCACAAAGTGCTTATACAGAAACCCAGCCTAAAACCCCCAAAAGCAAGCAATGCAGATGTAGAAGCACGGTGGCTAGGAAAAACTCCCTAGAAAGGCTGGAACCTAGGAAGAAACCTAGGGAGGAACCAGGTTCCGAGGGGTGGCCAGTCCTCTTCTGGCTGAGCCGGGTGGAGATTATAAGAGCACATGGCCATTAAGGCCAGCTCGTTCTTCAAGATGTTCAAACGTTCATAGATGACCAGCAGGGTCAAATAATAATGACTGTATAGCACTGTAACATACAATCTAATGTGTAGTATTTAAATATCTACCTAGTAAAAGTTTTTCACGCAAGCACCGTCCATAGACCCTTCACATGACAGAGCACACTCCAGTCTGGAGAGCCTGGCCGTTGCAGTTGGCCATCACCCTGTACCTAAAACAAGGAGAGGCCAAGAAGTCATCCATTAGAGATCACATAGTCACACAGACAGAGGATGGTTTAAATCTGGGCTATTCCCCACAATCTTGGATATTCCACACTGTTCAATGGTAATTCAGGCACAGTGAATGGAGGCTAGTCATCTTTTTAAGTAAATATGGGAGTCAGGGTTAGGGTTAGTGCTTACGTATTAAGGTTCGCAGGCTCAAAGTGATAGGTGTGTTTGCCTGTCACGGCGAGGGTATGGGCGTGTGCTGGCTCGCTTTAGCTGATCTTACGGGGCTGGTGGCTCTTTATGTCTCTGGGTCTGTTCACTGACTGAGTGGTAGATATCATGGCTCTGTGCCATCTTTCCAATGATCCTGAAGGAGAGACAACAGAAAAGAACATTGTAATCTCCTGATGGTTTTAGCCTGGAAATCCAGACTAAATCACTCATTAATTCAGTCTGGCATTTCTGTCATAGAAACTGAAACTGTTTCCAGGCCAGCCTGAATACACCTCACACTGGACACCTCAGAGTGCATGTTGTTGTAGATGTTACAGACAAAACAGATCTAGGCAATTGATGTTGTTAATCAAGGCACTCACCAGGGATGCCTGAGAGCCTGCTTTGTAGTGAAGCGCATCTTAGGGTTCTTATGCATCATGTTACGGATAAAATCTTTGGCTGATTCAGAGATGTCATTCCAAAAGGGAGAGTCAAACTCGTACTGCGCATTCATGATCTTAGAGAACAGTTGTGTCTCAGTGTCCTCATAGAAAGGGGGATATCCACAGAGCCTAGAGACACCAAATAATAATGCTGTGTAAATGTGTCATTAAGAAATTATAGACTGTGTGTGTGTGTGTGTGTGTGTGTGTGTGTGTGTGTGTGTGTGTGTGTCATCGTTAAATGTCCACAAGGTGGAGCTCTAACCCCACCACGTTGATCATCCTAACGAGTCATCATTCTGAAAATAACCCTTGATTAGATGAACAAGCTTGGAGAACAACAAATGCACTTTTGCCTGCAAAGACCTGGTGACATACATAGTCTTTACATGAAATCAACTATTCACTACAGTAGCCTATACATATCCTGAGGTCTTCAATGATAGCAGTACTCACAGGATATAGGTGATGACTCCAATAGACCAGCAGTCCACTGCCTTGCTGTAGGGTTTCTGGGCCAAAACTTCAGGGGCTGGAGGTTGGGAAACATTAGAGTAAGTTAGAACGATTCTCCAAGTTCAGATAATTTAACTCAACTAGTGTTATATACTCTGTGTTTGACAGATAGATGATAGGTATAGGTTAACTATGTAGGTTTTGTTATATTCTTATTGTCTCCCCTATGTTTTTTAATGTGTTTCCTCTGACCCAGTTTCTCACCCATTCACACAGTTAACTATCTTTAAGGCCAAACATGTCTCCTTCCTTACCCACATATCCTGAAGTGCCGCAGGCTGTGGACATGACACCATTATCCTCCATCTTGGACAGGCCAAAGTCACTGATCATGATCTTGGAGTTCTCATCCTGGCTGTAATACAGTAGGTTCTCCGGCTTGAGGTCGCGGTGCACGATGCCATTCTGATGGAGGTATTGTACTGCCTGGAGCACCTGTTGAACAACCCTGCTGGCATCCTTCTCTGAGTACATCCCCCGGTCCAGGATACGTCAAACAGTTCACCCCCAGCAACGCTACTGGGAGAACAACAACAACAACCGATAACAATTAGCCCTTAAAGCTGGCTCAACCTAATCTTAAACTCCAACCATTAAACTCCAACCATGAGCTAAGCATGGAAACATTACTCAGCCTAAAATGTTTGGATGACCAAGGCTGCATTTACACAGGCAGCCCAATTCTGATATTTTTCCACTAATTGGTCTTTTGACCAATCACATCCAATCTTTTCACATCAGATATTTTTCAGAGATGATTTGATTGGTCAAAATACCAATTAGTGGGACAAAGATCGAAATTGGGCTGCCTGTACAAGCACAGTCATATGCCCCTCATGAGGTAAAGGAGTTTAAGTCAACTAAGTCAAGTCAGCCTAACTCTAAACTCTATCCATGAGCTTCTGCTCATGTTCAGGCTCAAAGTTGGGAACATTCAGCATTATGCTTCTGCATTTGACTTGAGTGCTAAGTTGCGGTCTGATCCCAAACTCTGACAGGCAGAACATTGTGGCTGTCATTAAAAGTGGAAATAACTATTATTTGTGGGGTGTGTGTAGGCTACTCAAGGGTTTTTACAGGACATAATTAACATTATATTTTCCCCCTTCTACTGTATTATAAGGTAAAACATATTGAACTTGCAGCTGCATGACAAGGTAGAAATGAGGACGACTTTCATAGACATCCTCCAACCCAACAACGTTTTCATGTTTGATCCTGGGAGAGAAGATCATGTTTAGCATGTGAGATGAAAATACAATGAAACATACAGTAGTTAAAGTCATGACTCATTCAGTTGAAATGGGGAATGAATTAAAACTAGTTTGCAACTCTTACTTTCTCAACACGGCAATCTCATTCTCCAGATTCTGAATACTCTTCTGCTTCTTCTTCACACACTTTATGGCAAACAGCTTGCCTGTCTTCTTCTCCTTCACCATGAACACCTCGGAGAACGCCCCCCTGGGAGAACACACAAACACATAGCCAAAGGGTTAGTTCAACTATTATAATGGTGCAATTACTACACAGGATCTGTGAAAACATAATCAAGTCTCTTGCTGAGAAAAACTCATCCACTTTGCCCTTTAGGAAGACACTGTGGGTCATGCACTCATAGGAGTTGATTGATGTCATGAAACTGAGGTGATATGTGAAATGAGATTAAATGTAATTTTCTGACATTCCTTTTTTTCTATTTTTCTGTAATTTCTTACAAATGAATTATTTTTGCTGTGGTGTAGGCTACAGTTCTTATGGACCTGCAGTAGGTTATAAATGTTTGCAATACACTGTTGATGGTTTCTATTGCACTTCAGGTACAGATGTAGGATGTTAATTTGAGACAGTTTGCTACAGCAGGAAAATAGTCCTGCAGCAACAGGAAATGTGAATTATTATGTGGATTATAATTCATGGATTTTGTAGGTTTCTTTTTTTTGTCATGGAAAATCAAATCTGAAATTTCAAAGTGGAAATTACAAAGTTCAGAAGCCTTTTTAAACCTCAAGTACACAACAAATATCCTGCAATAGGGTGATCAAATTAAGATCCTACATCTGTATCAGGTGGCCTCCAGTACATGCACCCTTTGATATTACATCGGAGAGAGCTGCGTGATATCAAGAAAACATAAGTTAATACTGTGAAAAAGGTCCTATTAAGGTGTTAGATGGGGTTGAGTGGCTTAAGGGCTCACTCAATGTTGTGTCCTGTACAGTTTTCCAGCTATCTTCAGCATCGTCTGAGAATAGCTGTCCTGCCAACTGTATTAGCATGTTTATCCCTTACACAATGGAAACAGTGGCAGGCAGGCTCTAGGTGTAGATGGACTGAGAATGTGCAGCCAGCATGGATAGACCTCCGTCCCAAGCAACGACCAGGTCATAGGGTCATACACAGCCTTGAGAGAGGGTCTGACTGACAGTAAATACTGTTCCGCAAAAGTGCTGCCCCCTTTCTGTTGAGTTACACCACTGAAGCCGGTCTAAGGAACACGTGCAAGATGAGTGCACTGCAAGGTTTAGGTTACATTACCTAACTTGATTAGAAAGATAATTAGCAAACATTGCTTCAACTGCGGCAGCCTAAAAATAGTCAATACAAGTCCGAACAAGTCTCACTGCATGAAGGCAGGTGGAGTTATTATGACATCATTTCACATTGTCTCATTAACTCAGTAGTGCACAGAGCCCCAGGACCAAGGTCAGACATGCTGACGTCTTTATGTTTTCCAAAAACCACTGCATATTCTCCCAGAGAATCCCATGATTCTCATTATGACCTTCAAGGGGTATTATCAATCAAACATCATCCGTGGCAATCCATTGGAATGCAAGGCAGCTATTAGTAAGCTTGTTGTCAGACACTCTCCTCACGCACAGTTTGAAAACACAAAAAGTGAGACAAAATACACCATTAACTGTTGAAATAAAGTTAATATTTTCCAACCATGATAAGGGTAAGATCATGATAGGGATGATATCTACACCAGAGAGTAACAACAGTCTGTTTTTGTTGATGGTGCCATGTGGGTTTAACTTTATAAAGCCTAATCCAATGGACCTCCCTAATTCCCCTAGATAGATCTTTATGATAGAACATAGGAAGGAAGTACAGTAGGGATTGCAGTCATTTGTTATCTTCTTGCAACTATAGGGGGTGCTGTTCCGCATTAGCATATTTGTGTCTCCAAATTAAACTGCCTCGTGCTAAATTCTTGATCGTACAATATGCATATTATTGTTATTATTGGATAGAAAACACCTTCTAGTTTCTATAGAAGTTGGAATTTTGTCTCTGAGTGGTACAGAACAATTTCTACAGCACTTTTCATGACAGGGTTCAGATTTCAGAAATTTTTACCTCTGATCTGGGGTCTGTTTATAAGGCCACAGTGAATGCTATGAAGAAACCGCCACTGCCTACGTTCCCTCTGGGTGTCTGTACGTCATCACGTTTTCAATGAAATCGATGGGACGTTCACAGCCATTATAAATGACAAAATGTACAGAGACCCCCCTTTCTCAACGTGCGCCTCAAGCGTGAGGCCATCGGACCTGCCTCGTTCCAAATCGTTTTCTAACCAGCAATATTTCTCCGTCATGTTTTCAGTCGTTATAGTTTGTTAAAAACATCATAATGTAGTGAATTTGAACCGTTTTATATCAATTTATATCCGTTTAGTGCGATTCTGAGGAATTTATTTGTCGTGCACTCTGAAAGTTTGGACACGTTTTAGGTGTCGGTCGTTGGTGGTGGACATTTCGAAGGACAGAGGACATCTATCGACCAAAAGACGTTTATAACATAGAAAGGATACATTGCCCAAGAATCTGATGGAAGAAGCAGCTCAAAGTAAGCAATATTTAAAATGATAAATCGTGTTTCTGTCGAAATATTTTAAACGCATATTTCGCCATTTGTTTGGTATAGCTTCACTTGGCCAACCCTGTATTGAAAAAGTAAGGATAATTTTTAAAATGTAAATCAGCGGTTGCATTAAGAACTAATTTGTCTTTCGATTGCTGTCAACCCTGTATTTTTTAGTCAAGTATAGATTAGCTTTCAATTAAACTAGATCACTCTGATAGATGACGTCAGACATATTGAGGCTTGATTTCCTAGTATTTTTATTGTGTAACCACGGTTTTGTATGCTAATATAGCACCTTTTCGACAAACTGTATATGTATATTGTAAAAGGATGTTACAGGAGTGTCATCGGAAGAATTCTGAGAAGGTTAGTGAAAAAATTAATATATTTTGGCGGTGATTACGTTATCGCGCTCTTTGGCTGGAATCGATGCTCTTGTAACGTTTTCACATGTGGTATGCTAACTTATCGATTTATTGTGTTTTCGCTGTAAACGCTTAGAAAATCTGAAATATGGTCTGAAATCACAAGAACTGGGTCTTTCCATTGCTATGCTTTGTCTATTYTTATGAAATGTTTTATGATGAGTAAATTGGTCATACACGTTGCTCTATCTAGTAATTCTAGTCRATTTGTGATGGTCGGTGCAATTGTAAACTGTGATTTCTACCTGAAATATGCACTTTTTTCTAACAAAAACTATCCTATACCATGAATATGTTATCAGACTGTCATCTGATGKTTTTTTTGATAGGTTATTGGCTATCAATATCTTAGTTGAGCCGAATTGGTGATAGCACCTGAAGGAGTAAGAAACTGATGGAGTTAGAATAGTGGTGTATTTTGCTAACGTGKTTAGCTAATAGATTTACATATTGTGTCTTCCCTGTAAAACATTTTAAAAATCTGAAATGGTGGCTTTATTCACAAGATTTGTATCTTTCATTAGGTGGCTTGGACTTGTGATTTAATGATATTTAGATGCTACTATCTACTTGTGAAGCTATGCTAGCTATGCTAATCAGTGTGTGGGGGGTGGGGGGTGCTCCCGGATCCGGGATTGATACTCGTGAAAGGTTATGCTGATATATTTATCATCAAATATAGTGTGTATGCTAATTAAATAATTAACATTTTCAAAGACACCTAAAACTACTTGATACATTCGGAATGCTATGCAGGAAATGAAAATGTTCTAATTCACACACATTTGTAAATGATGTCTTGAGTGTTGGAGTGTGCCTCTGGCTATCCGTAAATATCCGTAAATATCCGTTTGCTTAATATAAGGAATTTGAAATTATTTATACTTTTACTTTTGATACTTAAGTACATTTTAGCAATTACATTTACTTTTGATAGTTAACTATATTTAAAACCAAATACTTTTAGACTTTTACTCAAGTAGTATTTTACTGGGTGACTTTCACTTTTACTTGAGTCATTTTCTATTAAGGTATCTTTACTTTTACTCAAGTATGACATTTGGGTACTTTTTACACCACTGCCCACCACCATGCTTGAAAATATKWAGAGTGGTATTCAGTGTTGTGTTGTGTTGGATTTGCCCCCAAACACAACGCTTTGTATTCAGGACAGAAAGTTGATTTCTTTGCCACACGTTTTGCAGTTTGAATTAATTGCCATGTTGAAAACAGGATGCATATTTTGGAATATTTGTATTCTTTACAGGCTTCCTTCTTTTCACTCTATAATTTTGGTTAGTATTGTGGAGTAATTACAATGTTGTTGATCCATCCTCAGTTCTCTCATATCACAACCATTAAACTGTAACTGTTTTAAAATCACCATTGGCCTCATGGTGAAATACCTGCGCAGTTTCCTTCCTCTCCAGCAACTGAGTTAGGAAGGACGCCTGTATCTTTGTAGTGACTGGGTGTATTGCTACACCATTCAAAGCCTAATTAATAACTTCACCATGCTCAAAAGGATATTCAGCATCTGCTGTTAAATTTTTTACATCTACCAATCGGTGGCCATCTTTGCGAGGCATTGAAAAACCTTCCTGGTCTTTGTGGTTGAATCTGTGATTGAAATTCACTACTCAACTGAGGGAACTTACTGATAATTGCATGTGTGGGGTACAGAGATGATTATTGAAAAATCATGTTAATCACTATTATTGAACATGGAATGAGTCCATGCAACTTATTTTGTGATTTGTTAAGCACATTTTTACTCCTGAACTTATTTAAGCTTGCCATGACAAAGGGGTTATGTACTTATTGACTCAAGACATTTCGGCTTTTAATGTTGTATTCATTTCGAACATTTTCTACAAACAAAATTCCACATTGAAATGATGTGGTATTATGTGTAGACCAGCGACACAAAATCTCAATTTAGTAAATGTTTAATTTTTCCAAAACAAAATGTGGAAAAAGTAAAGGGGTGTGAATCCTTTCTGAAGGCACTGTAGTTTTTGTTGCATTACTATTTACGATCTAAAGCTTTTGAAACTGCATAGTTGTGCTTACTCAAATGACTTAGTTACAATAAAACACATTTTCTACAACACCATCAAAAACCTCTGAAAAAACTATTTGAAAAGTTCCTATGGAATCTTGTGGGCTTCTCACTGTTTGCCAAGATTGTACCAAAGAAATCAAAATCTCAATGAATCTCAAGCTAAATATAGCTCCATTGAGGACTGCTTTTAGTCGTTTTAATGATCACCTGACGCCATCACGAGGTCTAGGACTGATACCTTCAGTGCTGCCAGAGTGACTTGTCTATAAGACACCAATAAAGTAGGTTTCATGCAAACCAATCAAACCTACTGCATAATCCTACCACCACCTCAGCCAGTGGATATGAGGGCCTCTCTTTCCCCAATGAGGTCAAATGTAACTCAAAACAAAACAAAGGGCTTACAAAAAGAGAAACATTTTAGCAGATCCTTTCCAGATGTTCAACTAGTCATGTCTTTGCAAAGCGTCTTTGCACTCTTTTTTCCTGAGATGCATGTTCTAATTAGGCAGTGAAAATGGTCCTATGGTAGGTGGGGGCCCTATGGTCCTATGGTCCTATGGTAGGTGGGGGGTCCTATGGTAGGTGAGGGATCCTATGGTAGGTGGGGGTCCTATGGTCCTATGGTAGGTGGGGGGTCCTATGGTAGTGAGGGGTCCTATAGTAGGTGAGGGATCCTATGGTATGTGAGATGTCCTATGGTCCTATGGTATGGGGGGTTCTATGGTCCTATGGTAGGTGGGGGGGTCCTATGGTCCTATGGTAGGTGGGGGTCCTATGGTAGGTGAGGGATCCTATGGTGGTGAGGGGTCCTATGGTAGGTGGGGGGTCCTATGGTCCTATGGTAGGTGGGGGTCCTATGGTCCTATGGTAGGTGGGGGTCCTATGGTAGGTGAGGGGTCCTATGGTAGGTTGGGGTTCAATGGTCCTATGGTAGGTGGAGGGTCCTATGGTCCTATGGTAGGTGGGGGGTCCTATGGTAGGTGAGGGGTCCTATGGTAGGTGAGGGATCCTATGGTAGTTGAGGGTTCCTATGGTCCTATGGTAGGTGGGGGGTCCTATGGTCCTATGGTAGGTGGGGGGGTCCATAGGTCCTATGGTAGGTGGGGGTCCTATGGTAGGTGAGGGGTCCTATGGTAGGTGGGGGGTCCTATGGTCCTATGGTAGATGGGGGTCCTATGGTCCTATGGTAGGTTGGTAGGTTGAAGGGGGTCCTATGGTAGATGAGGGGTCCTATGGTAGGTTGGGGGTTCAATGGTCCTATGGTAGGTGGGGGGTCCTATGGTCCTATGGTAGGTGGGGGGTCCTATGGTCCTATGGTAGGTTGGTCAGGTGTGGGCTTTACTTACGATCCAAGCACCTCCATGAAGTCAAACACCACCTGGATGTTGTCAGTGGTCTTTTTCCAGTCAAAGTCGGCTTCTTTACTACCCATGTCTGCTTCATTCTGTAACAATGGGAAGAAAAGAGAGGAATGTTATTAAACACCAGTTTTCAGAGATAATTATACTTCCATCTCATAGGCTATGGGAGGAGTGTTGCCTAGATTTCTACTCACATACTGTGTGTTCTGAAGTGCTATTACGAAAATCGATAATAATCCTCTCTGCATCTACACCCATACACTCTCACAATGTCCTCTTGGATTATTAAATGAAATCCCAGAGTCATGAGAAAGAAGACATGAAGGTCAGTCACCAGTATTGTCATCACATTAGCACATAGCTCACAGTATGGCGCCTGGTGGACACGGACTAGACAACTGACTTTGTCTGGCAGACAGACAGACAGACAGACAGACAGACAGACCGACCGATGAAGTCACCTTTGCTCTAAGCCAGTCTGCAGCTAACAGGTAACACAGAACTGTATTCCATTGGCCCGTGTACAGCACACCATAAATGCCAGACAGTCTTACAGAACTGTCCGTCTGTCTAACAGGGCTGATCAATCATTAGTTAGCTGATTGAGAGAAGGACACATACAATGGTAATTGGAAAAGATTAAACTATGGTAGGCCTAGTTTATAGATGGGGCAGCCAAGTTACCCTGTGGTCTTATGGGCATCATTTCCTTGGCATCATTTCCCTTATGTAAGAGATTACTGACTCCTGATATGTAGACCCTGACCTTGCCAGGAACAGTCACAGCGTAACAAGCCAACCAAGCCAAGGATTAAAGAATTGATGGAACATGTCTAGTGTTCTTGACAGAATTAACAATTCACATTTTTTCATGTAAAACAGACTTTGGGAAATAAAGTGTAGCTGAAGAAAAACCACATCCTGAAGATGGTAACAAAACAACCAAGATTGAAAGCCAAGAGAAACATCTTGAAAGGTTGAAGCAGTTAAGCACCACTGCCTCATCCTCCTATGCTTCAACATAGGCTTCATCATGGATATCCAAACAGTCAAAAAACTTTCATAGAAAAGGAAAAACACAATGAATCACTGTCGGTTATAACTGACAATTAATATGTCATTTAGCTGGCACTTTTATCCAAAGAAACTATTATAGTCAAATAATTGTATAACTACAGTAAAACATTGAATCACATTCTTCCCCAGCAAACTAGGCTACCTACCAGCTCTGTACCTGTCTGGTCCAGCTGTCACGTTCGTCGTAATGTGGAAGAGAGGAGGACCAAGGCGCAGCGTGAAGTGAATACATTCTTCTATTTATTAACGAAGAACACTGGAAAAACTTACAAAACAAAACGAACGTGACGCAATAGATCAACAAGTGCAGACACATGCAACTAACATAGACATAGACAATCACCCACAACGACAAAACAGGCTACCTAAATATGGTTCCCAATCAGAGACAACGACTAACACCTGCCTCTGATTGAGAACCATATCAGGCCAAACACAGAAACAGACAAACTAGACATACAACATAGAATGCCCACTCAGATCACACCCTGACCAAACAAAACATAAAACATACAAAGCAAACTATGGTCAGGGCGTGACACCAGCTCAGTCTCTCTTCCACAGCAACCTGTCATGGCTAATTACTTATCTCTCTGATATTATAGTGTATATCTCTCTCTACCCACATCAATGTGCTGTCATTATGTTATCAATCTGTTGTCAATCTACACCACAAGCAGCAGAAAATGCAACTCAGCAGTGGATCATATTCAGTAATCTAGATCAATGTGCATATAGAGTAAATCCAGATGATTGTGCATATTCAGTAATCCAGATCAATGTGCATATAGAGTAAATCCAGATGATTGTGCATATTCAGTAATCCAGATCAATGTGCATATAGAGTAAATCCAGATTCATATGCATATCCAGATCAAATCATCCAGGTGCAGAGCAGAGAAGAAGAATACCACATCATAGCATAGATGGTAGCTTCAGACACGTGCAATAGCCTAGGCTAGACACAACTGAATAGAATAGACTATTTTCCCCAGAGGAAAATACATTCCGGGATACCGTGTTCAAGTGTAGCTATCCATAGTTCAGAAGAAGTACAACATCGTTTAGATATTTTTTCATATTTTGATCATCACTTCAGGCTAGTTTAAATTTTAAAGACAATTCTCAGATTGTTAGACGTTTAAAAACTGGTCCAGTGTTTTTTTCCTATGGTTCTATACACAAAGCCCCCGGAGGGACCAAATTGGCTGCTGCATTCCCTGCGCAATCACTCGAATTAGCCTGTTAAAAATGATATTATTTTCCACGATTCTGATTGTAAAACAATCTCAAAAATATATTTACAGATAAGCTACATTATTTAAATTTAGTTGTAGGGTTATGGACTTTTTTCAGAATCTGAATGTCATCCAGCGCAGAATAGCTTAGAAATTAGGCTAAAAAGTTGCTTGTAGAAATTACCTTTTTAAAATAAAAAAAGCAACTATATCATAGGATGTGGCTACAATCCTTCAATTCAGACCGAGAAGCACTGATGGACCGACTTTTGAATGAATGAGATAGGCCTATATATACCCTAAAAGCAGTTTACACGGGCGTAGCTGATTTCTCTTTCCTGTGAGGCTGCTGTAGGTGATGTAGGTAGCTATTCTCTGACTCTCCTGCCAAAAACTCGTTGAAGACTGGACAGATTACTGTCGGCAGCCACGGAAATAATAATATTTTTCAGGTTTTAGGAACCCAAACCAGCTGCGCGCGTGCGCTATCGTGCATAAATGTATTTTGTCCCCCTACACCAAACGCGATCACGACACGCAGGTTAAAATATCAAAACAAACTCTGAACCAATGACATTAATTTGGGGACAGGTCTAAAAGCATTATACATGTATGGCAATTTAGCTAGTTAGCTTGCACTTGCTAGCTAACTTTAATTTGTCCTATTTAGCTAGCTTGCTGTTGCTAGCTAATTTGTCCTGGGATATAAACATTGAGTTGTTATTTTACCTGAAATGCACAAGGACCTCTACTCTGACAATTAATCCACACATAAAACGGCCAACCGAATAGTTTCTAGTCATCTCTCCTCCTTCCAGGTTTATACGGTGATCGCATCTATACTTTCATTGTATTACCACGACAACCGGCAACAAAGTTCGTCTTTCAATCACCCACGTGGGTACCTGCTTCTATAAACCAATGAGGAGATGGGAGAGGCAGGCTTTTCAGCGTGATCTGCGTCAGAAATAGGAATGACTTCTATTTTAGTCCTTGGCGTCGCAGACGCTCGTTGGCGCGCGCGAGCAGTGTGGGTGCAATAATTGAATAACATGGATTTCTACATTTATTTTGCGACGCTCGCGCACGCGACGTGTACGGTCTGGTCAGCATCCCGTGGTTAAATCCCTGTTTAATGGGGAGGGGCCGAGATCTCACGGTTGTTCATTTATTGATTGAGAGAGAAGTGCAGACTGTAGTCAACATTATGTCCTGTCTCTCTAACATCGTGCTGGTGTTGAACAACAAATAATGGGATCATTTTTGTCAAATTGGTTACTTTTCTATCCATCAGTTTACCAAACAAAGTGGCAGGGTCATGCTGTTACAATTACAGATTGTATCTTTGATCTATACATTTGTATTACCAGACCAACATGTGCAGTAGCCTATTCATTGAAATACGAATAGGATTTATTACTTTTCATCAGGGTGACATCATGCAAATGTATGTTTAGTATTTTACTGTTGATGCATTCATCTATACTTTTCATACACATGCAGAATACTGAAAATGGCACTGCATAGCCAAATTGCAATGGGTTTATGCATGCTCTCAATGCATGTTGATTTGGCAAACATTAATATTACTGTTAGACATTGAATATCAGTAAGTATTATTTGATAATTATAAATTATATATCAAGCTTTACAGCTAGCCATAGCCTATGTGCTCACACAACACCACAATGCAAGCACAGCACTCACAAGAAACAGGATGCAAATTGTTAATGACCACACTGGATTATAACAGCATATTGCAGATGTGAAGGACTCCTTCATGCCCTTGACCCTTCACAGGTTTATAGTATACATTAATCTCTCATAGGCTTATCCGGTACGGATCATTTGACAACTTGTCATAGCACTATGCAATGACAAAGGAGAAGCAATGTCAAACACAGCATCAATTAGTCATGTAAGGAAAACAAGGCATACCATCACATTTCTATGCAATGATTATAACACATATTAACCATTGTTTCTTTCCTGTTCAACATCAGAACTCGGTTTAACACACTTTAACCCTAAAAGCAGCAACATATATATTTTTTTACCCCAAATTGGTAATGATTGAAAAGAGACACTTTGGAACGCTATGGGCTATCAAATCCGTTCCAATTGTATCTGAAAGATGAGACTCTCAACTTGGTATAGAGACATTGACTGGAAGCTAAGTATGTATTTTCCCGGCAGCATACCACCCTGCATCCTGCTGCTGGCTTGCCTCTGAAGCTAAGCAGGGTTGTTCCCTGGAAGGGAGACCAGATGCTGCTGGAATTGGTGTTGGAGGGCCAGTAGGAGGCACTCTTTTCTCTCGTCAAAAAGAAATATCCCACTCCCCCAGGGCAGTGATTGGGGATATTTCCCTGTGTAGGGGTGCCCTCTTTCGGATGGGACGTTAAAAGGGTGTCCTAACTATCTGTAGTCACTAAAGATCCCATGGAACTTATTGTAAGAGTAGGGGTGTTAACCCCAGTGTCCTGGCTAAATTCCCAAGCTGGCCCTCATACAACCATGGCCACCTGTATATAGGTTTAACCTTGGTTGCAGAGATGAGTACTTGGTTGCAGAGATGTGTACTGAAGAGCTGTTACATGATAATAATGATGAGGGTACAGTATTATCCTGTACTGAGCTCACCTCAGCTGAAGGGCTCACACTCAAGCCATACCAAGTTACCCAAGACCTGACGAAGAAGTTCACCCTAAAATAAATCTGTTGTACAACCTCACTGACAATCAAACCAAAGGTCCATTCTAGAGCTCATCTGTACCTAATAACACTGACTCAAAAATGACCATCACTTGTGTACTAGTAAACTATGCTTAAAGTCCCAATGCAGTCCCTAAATTGTGTTTTAAAATCATCAATGTATGCATAATATATCCACTGTGTATTTATTTAATGAAAATAACTCCAGCATATATTTTGTTTCATTTATTTCACTTAGCCTATTTTGGCCATTCAAATGCTCAGTCTTATCGTGTGGGTGTTAGGAAACACATTTGAAGATATTTACATACACCGTTCTGATTGGCAGATGAAAAAGTCATTGGTCTATTATAATCAGATCATATTGTGATGTCATGATCTGGGTCAAGAACTCCATCCCACCTGAACAGGCTGAAATTACAGCCATTTTTTTCAAACAGCTCTTACCCTTTTTGTGTATCATAATTTTCACAATTTCAGTGTTATGTCGACCTCATATTGTGAAATTGTCATAACATTTTTGGAACGTTTTGCATCCTCCCTTGCCCAGATTTCCAAGATGGCATCATACGCACTTGCCCAGCTTGCCATACTCACCCATTCATACTTAGAGCCCAAGGTTAATACTTTGGAGGACCCTTTGTAACTTTGGCCAGGTAATGTATATTGTAAGTGTTGTACGCAAGCACTGTAATCAAGGGTTCCTGTTAACATCAAATTAATCTCATGACCTCTTCTCCCTTTGCTGAATAATAAATATAGAGGATGAGGGTTCATATTTATACTAATACAACCTGCATGAGATTAGAAAAATAGGTACATGTAGGAAATGCACCTTGGTAAATGTACATGATTTTGCAAGGAGAGACAATTAGCAATAAAGGTTATAATAATAAAGAAACATTTGTAGTATAATGCTTCACCTGCCATCTTTGTTTGGCCTGCAAATGGGGCTTTGTTTGGCATCAATTAGGCTGCGTTTACACAGGCAACCCAATTTGGATCTTTTTCCAATAATTTGTCTTTTGATCAATCAGATCAACTCTTTTGGCCAATCAAATCAACATTATGCCAATAATTGGGCAAAAGATCAGAATTGGGTTGCCTGTGTAAACGCATCCTTGGTGAATCTGGCACATGATTATACAATAATTGAGCATCTAACTCATTAAGGCTTCAGGTCGGTTCATTTAGTTTGGTTGCAGAGAGTGGAGACATTTGCATAACACTTTAATAAGAGGCCTATTTCTCTGCAGGGTGCTCGTGTTGTGTGGCTAAGTGAGTTGGTCCACTTTGAGCTCACCTCTGCACCTCAGAGGACCAGCTCCTTCAGTAGGTGGCATAACCTCTTTTATTACTTCCAGTATTATATTCAGGTTATTAAAAAGAGTCCAAGAGGCTGGATATAGTTGTTTTGCACTGCTAGCAGGCATCACTGAGCATGTTCAATTTGCTGTGAAACAAAATACAATACTTCTTTATACTACATTATGTCTTGAAAGTCAATTCAATGCCAGTGCCATCAGAATAAACTGTAGATTACAGCCAACACTCGCTGAATTTATAGTTCATGGGCAATTTGTGAAGTCACGTCTCTACAAACTCTGTCACACAATGTATGTATGCTCTCTAGTGGTAACCATTAGGACCAACAACAAAACATGGAAACATGATGGAAAAACAGTCAACACACGTCTTATACAGCAAACAACTCCAATACTGTAAGTATAATCTAATAACTAAGGGTTCTAGTCTATTCAATCTGTATTGTGTGGAAGTTCAGCATTACAGCATGATTGACATTTAAAGGCAAGGTTCCCGCGTTAGCGGAGACTGCATTCACGGCAAACGTTGCTAAATCGGAAATTACCTTTACATTTCTATCAACGCTTCAGCGATACATAGAGCCCTTAGTAAAAGGAGCTGAAACTGCATTATCTTTATTTGATTTTCTGCAAAGTACTGTCCTGGCAGCATAATAAGATACATAGGCCTAAGGCCGGGTCTCACTCACAACAGTTTTCCCTGTATTAAACTTGGCCATACTGTTAACATATATTTATTTACAGAGATTTGCAAATGACAAATGATGGCTAATGGTTATAGTCAACAACAAAAAAATACCCGGTCACTTCAGAATGTATTTCACCCATACACTATCATAGGCTGCGTTTAGACAGGCAGACAAATTCTGATCTTTTGACCAATCAGATCAGCTCTAAAAAATATTGGTCAAAAACGAATTATTGGAAAAAGGGTCAGAATTGAGTCTTAGTACCACAGATATCCACGAAGTGACCAATATATAAAATCCATCCAACATGGATTCCTAGAGAGCACCATTAACCCCTGAGAATATTTTATTTATTTTTTATTTACCTAGACAAGGCAGTTAAGAACAAATTCTAATTTACAATGACGGCCTACACCAGCCAAACCCAGACGACACTGGGCCAATTGTGCGCCGCCCTATGGGACTCCCAATTACAGCCGGTTGTGACACAGCCTGGATTTGAACCAGGGTGTCTATAGTGACGCCTCTAGCACTGAGATGCAATGACTTAGACCACTGCTATATTGTAATTACTTTGCCACCATGGCCTATTTATTGCCTTACCTCTCTTATCCTACCTCATTTGCACATGCTGTATATAGAGTTTTTATACTGTATTATTGATTGTATGTTTGTTTATTCCATGTGTAACTCTGTGTTGTTGTATGTGTCGAACTGCTTTGCTTTATCTTGGCCAGGTCGCAGTTGCAAATGAGAACTTGTTCTCAACTAGCCTACCTGGCTAAATAAAGGTTAAATAAATAAAATAAAAAAACTGCGCCACTCGGGAGAATAACATCAACTATCAATGTAACATGCAAAGCAATCCACAACATGAGCCACTGAAAAGTGCTAACGAAGTAAAAATAATAATATATATAGTAATAATATCATATATTTAAAGCCCCCATGCAGTCTTAATGTTATTATTTTTTTTTTATCATTACTGTACGTGTAATAAAATCACTGTTTTTATTTCATGAATATAATATTTTTTTTTTAATATATGCTCAGTCTGATCGTGTTGATACAAATGTTTGATACAAATATATTTACATACATAGCCCTGATTGGTGGATAGCATCGTCTAGACAAGGGCTCGCCAACCCTGTTCCTTAAGAGCTACCGTCCTGTTTTTCAAACAGCTCTTACACAAAAAGGGCACTATCATTTCATAATTTCAATGTGTAATTTTGACATCAGTGTGGAAATATCATTAAAAAAAACTGGAAAAATCACATTAACTGCATATATATAATATATAATAATATATTATATATACACACACACACATACACACACAACCATTCAAAAGTTTGGGGTCACTTAGAAATGTCCTTGTTTTTTAAATAACTTTTTTGTCCATTAAAATAACATCAAATTGATCAGAAATACAGTGAAGACATTGTTAATGTTGTAAATGACTATTGTAGCTGGAAACGGCTGATTTTTAATGGAATATCTACATAGGCGTACAGAGGCCCATTATCAGCAACAATCACTCCTGTGTTCCAATGGCACGTTCTGTTAGCTAATCCAAGTTTATCATTTTAAAAGGCTAATTGATCATTAGAAAACCCTTTTGCAGTTATGTTAGCACTGAAAACACACTAAAACTGTTGTGCTGATTAAAGAAGCAATAAAACTGTCCTTCTTTAGACTAGTTGAGAATCTGGAGCATCAGCATTTGTGGGTTCGATTACAGGGTCAAAATGGCCGGAAACAAATAACTTTCTTCTGAAACTTGTCAGTCTATTCTTGTTCTGAGAAATTAAGGCTATTCCATGCGAGAAATTGCCAAGAAACTGAAGATCTCATACAACGCTGTGTACTACTCCCTTCACAGAACAGTGCAAACTGGCTCTAACCAGAATAGAAAAAGGAGTGGGAGGCCTGGTGCACAACTGAGCAAGAGGACAAGTACATTAGAGTGTCTAGTTTGAGAAACAGATGCCTCACAAGTCCTCAACTGGCAGCTTCATTAAATAGTACCCACAAACACCAGTCTCAACGTCAACAGTGAAGAGGCAAGATACTGGCCTTCTAAGCAGAGTTGCAAAGAAAAAGCCATATCTCAGACTGGCCAATAAAAATAAAAGATTAAGATGGGCAAAAGAACACGGACACTGGACAGAGAAAGATTGGAAAAAAGTGTTATGGACAGACTAATCTAAGTTTGAAGTGTTCGGATCACAAAGAAGAACATGCGTGAGACGCAGAAAAAATGAAAAGATGCTGGAGGAGTGCTTGACGCCATCTGTCAAGCATGGTGGAGGCAATGTGATGGTCTGGGGGTGCTTTGGTGGTGGTAAAGTAGAAGATTTGTACAGGGTAAAAGGGATCTTGAAGAAGGAAGGCTATCACTCCATTTTGCAACGCCATGCCATACCCTGTGAACGGCGCTTAATTGGAGCCAATTTATTCCTACAACAGGACAATGACCCAAAGCACAGCTCTAAACTAAGCAATAACTATTTACGGAAGAAGCAGTCAGCTGGTATTCTGTCTATAATGGAGTGGCCAACACAGTCACCGGATCTCAACCCTATTGAGCTGTTGTGGGAGCAGCTTGACCGTATGGTACGTAAGAAGTGCCCATCAAGCCAATTCAACTTGTGGGAGGTGCTTCAGGAAGCATGGGTTGAAATCTCTTCAGATTACCTCAACAAATTGACAACTAGAATGCCAAAGGTCTGCAAGGCTGTAATTGCTGCAAATGGAGGATTCTTTGAAGAAAGCAAAGTTTGAAGGACACAATTATTATTTCAATTAAAAATCATTATTAATAACCTTGTCAACACCTCGACTATATTTCCTGTTCATTTTGCAACTTATTTCATGTATGTTTTCATGGAAAATAAGGACATTTCAAAACACATTTTTATGGTCCAATCTCAAACGACAATTTTTTTTGTATTATATCTAATTTTGTCACTACATTATACAAAAGTAGAATTGCGATAATCTCATTACCTTTGTGCTTAGCAGAACTAGCTGATTTAGGTTTACCAAAATAAATGAACATGAATCCAGAATCCATTTGAAACAATACTGTCCAACCCACAGAATATAATATCTCCACAATCCACCATGTGTTAAGAACATGCGACTTTGGGTCCTTGGCTTTGTATTGTCAGCAGGTCCTCAGTGAGGTTGGTGTGAGTTCAGCTGGCTGTGGTGGTCTCTCTATCCGGGGGCTGCTGCTGGAGCATGGCTGCCTTGACTGCGGATGGACTGCCCATGGGGACAGGCCAGGAAGGACAGCCAGTTCTCCAGGCCAGGGTCTGTGTCGTTGCCTCTGGTCAGTATACTGTGCCTCAACACTGAGCACAACACTTGTTGAGAAATACCTTCACCAATCTTTGGCTTCGCAAATGCAACGTTATGGGTGTGTCTGTAAGCAGCAAGTCTCTACTAATATATTTAAGTGGGTATGTAACTGCACATGTATTCATGTGTGTGTGTGTGTATGTGTGTGTGTGGCAGTGGGTGTACCTGTACGTGTGTTTGTGCATATACACTGAGTGTACAAAACATTAGGAACTCTTTCCATGACATAGACTGACCAGGTGAATCCAGGTGAAAGCTATGATCCCTTATTGATGACACTTGTTAAATCCACTTCAATCAGCGTAGATGAAGGGGAGTAGTCAGGTTATAGAAGGATTTTTAAGCCTTGAGACAATTGAGACATGTATTGTCTATGTGTGCCATTCAGAGGGTGAATGGGCAAGATAAAAGATTTAAGTGCCTTTGAACAGGGTATGGTAGTAGATGCCAGGCGCACCGGTTTGAGTGTGTCAAGAACCGCAACGCTGCTGGGTTTTTCACGCTCAACAGTTTCCCGTGTGTATCAGCAATGCTCCACCACCCAGCCAATTTTGACACAACTGTGGGAATCATTGGAGTCAACATGGGCCAGCATCCCTGTGGAACGCTTTTGACACCTTGTAGAGTCCATGCACCAACAAATGTAGTATGTTCTGAGGTGTTCTTAATGTTTTGTACAGTTGGTGTATATTACAGTCCAAGTCACCCTCACGCCCAGTACACCTGTGCCCCCGCTGAGGCTGTAGGGTGTCTCTTGACCTCTAGCAGCGAGGTGGACTGCTGCTCATCAGTCTCCGTCTCTTGTAGTCTCTTCTCGTCTAGGAAGGCCACCAGAGAGTTCCTCATGTCCACCACCTCCAGCATATCCTGCAGCACACGCTCCTCTTCTGCCTGCTGCTCCACAGTCTTCTCAGAATCTGGGGTGGACACGGACAGAACGAAAATGACAAACTTTGAACAGGAGCTGAACAGAAAGAAGTCTATCTGCACACTGTTTGCTGCTCCCGATAAGTGATCTTTCAACAATGCTATCAGTAGCTAGGTTTCCATCCAATTGGCGACAGACTTTCATGCAAATATTCTCAAATCCGCATAAAGAAAATATGTGCATTTTCCCACTAGTGGTGTATTTCCCAAAAAACTGACTTGTTACAGATAAAAAATCAGTGCATGACGATGTAGTGCACAAAAAATGTAAGTTTTCATGTAGCGAATAAAAATCTAAAGTTCAATGTGTTTCTATCACATTTTCTACTCTAGCAGTGTGTTAAATAGCAAATGTGCCTACTCTGGTCATGGCACATGTGCTCTAGCCAACAGCTGGCAGATAGTGCAGGTAGGCTCTGCGGCAGTGGAGGCTGGTGGGAGGAGCTATAGGAGGACAGGCTTATTGTAATGGCTGGAATGGAATATATGGAACGGTATCAAACACATCAAACATATGGAAACGACATGATGAGATTATGAATTATGACTGTCAAAACGGTAGTCAAGCATCGATCATCACGTCACCAAAATAAGACATTCAACACTGATTGGAAAGGGGCATCAAGCTCATACCATGCAGTTTCACCACTGTTTTTTATTTGATTGAACCTTTATTTAACTATGCAAGTCAGTTAAAAACTAATTCTTATTTACAATGACATCCTACCCCGAAGAAACCCGGATAACGCTGGGCCTATTGTGCGCAGCCCTATGGGACTCCCAATCACGGCCGGATGTGATACAACCTTGGTGAGATGCAGTGCCTTAGACCACAGCGCCACTCGGGAGCCACTGTGAAGTTCATCATAACTTATTTAATCTGTAGCCTAATTTAAACTGCATGGTTTTCCGAGTCATAGTGTGAGGACCACACACCATGTCATCGTGTGACTCCAAGTTTACTTCGATATAATGCTTATTATATAAATATTTGCGCATAAAGGCATTTACACTGCCATGTCTCGCATAGTACATTTTTACACAAAAAAGATCCCACCATGTTGAACGAACAAATTATCTGTCTGCTTTTATAAAATTGTACCGAAACTTCCTGTTTCCATCACAGCTCTTGTGATTTATTTTATATTGTATGACTTTAATCGCATAAAAACTGGATGGAAACGTGGTTACTGACACAAATGCAACGTTTCGGTCTGTGTTTCACATTGAAATACAGTGAACATCATGAATATAAAGAAAATAAACTGTTTGTGTAGGCTAACTTACCATCCAGCTCGTATTGTCTCAGCTCCATCTCTAGCGTGCTCTGTTTGTCCTCCAGCTCTAGCTGTCGAGACCTGCGGGGCCAAGAGAAGGAAACACCAGCTGGATAAGAACAGGGTGACTCAACCTAGAAGACTGCTTCCGGCTGTTTACAGTCAATGGAGCCTTAAAGTAGCTGTGAGCAAACTCCCACACTGCCAACAGCTCATGAGGCAACAATACAAGGAAGTAACTGTTGAATAAGGGTCAGCATAAACAATAGTGACAGTGTGGAGAGAGGGACGTCTGCTGCTGTGTCCCCACTAAGCTTTACTCAATATGTATTGAAATGTGATGAATAAAAACAAACAAAAAAATAAAACAGGGCTATATACTTACGCCACTATAAGGTCTGACTCCTCAGAGACCAGAGTGTTCTTCTGGTGACCCAGATGGACCCACTGGTCGATCATCCCAGGAGAACCACAGCTGTCTGGGGGAGGAAACAGAGGGTGAATGTCAAAAGTATTTTCCACCATTTGTTGGTGAAAATATGGACGAGGATTACAGTGCCTTCAGAAAGTATTCATACCCCTTGAATTCTGTGTTACAGCCTGAATAAAAAATTGATTAAATATTATATATATATTTTTTTTTAACACATCTACACACAGTACCCCATAATGACAAAGTGAAAACATGTTTAGACATTTTTGCTAATTTATTGCAAAATACAGAAATATCTAATTTACATAACTATTCACACCCCTGAGCCAATAAATGTTAGAATCAACGTTTGGCAGCGATTACAGCTGTGAGTCTTCCTGGATAATTCTCTAAGAGATTTGAACACCTGTATTATACAATAGTTGCACATTATTCTTAAAAACAATTATTCATTGGTTGTTGATCATTGCTAGACAGCCATGTTCAAGTCAATTTAAGTCAAAACTGTAACTAGGCCACTCATTGTCTTGGTAAGCAACTCCAGTGTATATTTGGCCTTGTGTTTTATGTTATTGTCCTGCTGAAAGGTGCATTGGTCTAGAATTTCCTCTCTGATTATGCCTTTGCTTAGCTCCATTTCATTTCTTTTTATCCTAAAAAAAACTCCATAGTCAAATTAAATCAAATTTTATTGGTCACATACACATGGTTAGCAGATGTTAATGCGAGTGTAGCGAAATGCTTGTGCTTCTAGTTCCAACAGTGCAGTAATATCTAACAATTTCACAATAACTACCTTATTCACACAAGTGTAAACGGATGAATAAGAATATGTACATGTAAATATATGGATGAGCGATGGCCGTGCGGAATAGGCAAGATGCAGTTAATGGTATAGAGTACAGTATATACACATACAGTGGGGAGAACAAGTATTTGATACACTGCCGATTTTGCAGATTTTCCTACTTAAAAAGCATGTAGAGGTCTGTAATTTTTTATCATAGGTACACTTCAACTGTGAGAGACGGAATCTAAAACAAAAATCCCGAAAATCACATTGTATGATTTTTAAGTAATTAATTAGCATTTTATTGCATGACATAAGTATTTGATACATCAGAAAAGCAGAACTTAATATTTGGTACAGAATCGTTTGTTTGCAATTACAGAGATCATACGTTTCCTGTAGTTCTTGACCATGTTTGCACACACTGCAGCAGGGATTTTGGCCCACTCCTCCATACAGACCTTCTCCAGATCCTTCAGGTTTCGGGGCTGTCGCTGGGCAATACGGACTTTCAGCTCCCTCAAAGATTTTCTATTGGGTTCAGGTCTGGAGACTGGCTAGGCCACTCCAGGACCTTGAGATACTTCTTACGGAGCCACTCCTTAGTTGCCCTGGCTGTGTGTTTCGGGTCGTTGTCATACTGAAGACCCAGCCACGACCCATCATCAATGCTCTTACTGAGGGAAGGAGGTTGTTGGCTAAGATCTCGCAATACATGGCCCCATCCATCCTCCCCTCAATACGGTGCAGTCGTCCTGTCCCTTTGCAGAAAAGCATCCCCAAAGAATGATGTTTCCACCTCCATGTTTCACGGTTGGGATGGTGTTCTTGGGGTTGTACTCCTCCTTCTTCTTCCCCAAACACGGCGAGTGGAGTTTAGACCAAAAAGCTCTATTTTTGAATCACAGACCACATGACCTTCTCCATTCCTCCTCTGGATCATCCAGATGGTCATTGGCAAACTTCAGACGGGCCTGGACATGCGCCTGCTTGAGCAGGGGGACCTTGTGTGCGCTGCAGGATTTAATCCATGACGGCGTAGTGTGTTACTAATGGTTTCTTTGAGACTGTGTCCCAGCTCTCTTCAGGTCATTGACCAGGTCCTGCCGTGTAGTTCTGGGCTGATCCCTCACCTTCCCATGATCATTGATGCCCCACGAGGTGAGATCTTGCATGGAGCCCCAGACCGAGGGTGATTGACCATCATCTTGAACTTCTTCTATTTTCTTCTATTTTCTAATAATTGCACCAACAGTTGTTGCCTTCTCACCAAGCTGCTTGCCTATTGTCCTGTAGCCCATCCCAGCCTTGTGCAGGTCTACAATTTTATCCCTGATGGCCTTACACAGCTCTCTGGTCTTGGCCATTGTGGAGAGGTTGGAGTCTGTTTTGATTGAGTGTGTGGACAGGTGTCTTTTTATACAGGTAACGAGTTCAAACAGTGTGCAGTTAATACAGGTAATGAGTGGAGAACAGGGGGCTTCTTAAGAAAAAACTAACAGGTCTGTGAGAGCCGGAATTCTTACTGGTTGGTAGGTGATCAAATACTTATGTCATGCAATAAAATGCAAATGAATTACTTAAAAATCATACAATGTGAATTTCTGGATTTTTGTTTTAGATTCCGTCTCACAGTTGAAGTGTACCTATGATAAAAATGACAGACCTCTACATGCTTGTAAGTAGGAAAACCTGCAAAATCGGCAGTGTATCAAATACTTGTTCTCCCCACTGTATGAGATGAGTAATGTAGGGTATGTAATCATCATATAAAGTGGCATTGTTTAAAGTGACTAGTGATACATTTATTACATCAAATTATTAATTATTAAAGTGGCTAGAGATTTGAGTCAGTATGTTGGCAGCAGCCACTCAATGTTAGTGATGGCTGTTTAACAGTCTGATGGCCTTGAGATAGAAGCTGTTTTTCAGTCTCTCGGTCCCAGCTTTGATCCACGTGTACTGACCTCGCCTTCTGGATGATAGTGGGGTGAACAGGCAGTGGCTCGGTGGTTGTTGTCCTTGATGATCTTTTTGGCCTTCCTGTGACATCGGGTGCTGTAGTGTCATGGAGGGCAGGTAGTTTGCCCTCGGTGATGCGTTGTGCAGACCGCACTACCCACTGGAGAGCCTTGCGGTTGAGGGCGGTGCAGTTGCCGTACCAGGCGGTGATACACCCGACAGGATGCTCTCGATTGTGCATCTGTAAAATTTTGTGAGTGTTTTCGGTTACAAGCCAAATTTCTTCAGCTTCCTGAGGTTGAAGAGGCGCTGTTGCGCCTTCTTCACCACACTGTCTGTGTGGGTGGACCATTTCAGTTTGTCCGTGATGTGTACGCCGAGGAACTTAAAACTCTTCCACCTTCTCCACTACTGTCCCATCGATGTGGATAGGGGGGTGCTCCCTCTACTGTTTCCTGAAGTCCACGATCATCTTCCTTTTTGCTTTGTTACGTTGAGGTGAGGGTTTCATTTTTCGACACCACACTCCGAGTGCCCTCACCTCCTCCCTGTAGGCTTTCTCGTCGTTGTTGGTAATCAAGCCTACCACTGTAGTGTTGTCTGCAAACTTGAGATGAGTTGGAGGCGTGCAAGGCCACGCAGTCATGGGTGAACAGGGAGTACATGAGAGGCTGAGAACGCACCCTTGTGGGGCCCCAGTGTTGAGGATCAGCGGGGTGGAGATGTTGTTTCCTACCCTCACCACCTGGGGGCGGCCCGTCAGAAAGTCCAGGACCCAGTTGCACAGAGCAGAGGCTCGAGACCAGGTCTCAAGCTTAATGATGGAGTTGTTGGAGGGAACTATGGTGTTAAATGCTGAGCTGTAGTCAATGAACAGCATTCTTACATAGGTATTCCTCTTGTCCAGATGGGTTAGGGCAGTGTGCAGTGTGATTGTGCCGTCTGTGGACCTATTTGGGCGGGAGGCAAATTGGAGTGGGTCTAGGGTATCAGGTAGGGTGGAGGTGATATGATGCTTGACTTGTCTCTTAAAGCACTTCATGATGACAGAAGTGAGTGCTACGGGGCGATAGTCGTTGAGCTCAGCTACCTTAGCTTTCTTGGGGACAGGAACAATGGTGACCCACTTGAAGCATGTGGGCACAGCAGACTGGGATAGGGATTGATTGAATATGTCCGTAAACACACCAGCCAGCTGGTCTGCGCATGCTCTGAGAACACGGCTAGGGATGCCGTCTGGGCCAGCAGCCTTACGAGGGTTAACACGTTTAAATGTTTTACTCACGTTGGCCATGGTGAAGGAGAGCCCACAGGTTTGGTAGCGGGCCGTGTCAGTGGCACTGTGTTGTCCTCAAAGCGAGGAAAGAAGTTGTTTAATTTGTCTGGGAGCAAGACGTTGTTGTCTGCGACGGGGCTGGTTTTCTTTTTGTAATTTTACTTTGTCTCTATACTGACGCTTAGCTTGTTGATTGCCTTGCGGAGGGAATAGCTACACTGTTTGTATTCAGTCATGTTTCCGGTCGCCTTGCCATGATTAAAAGCAGTGCTTTGCGCTTTCAGTTTTGTGCGAATGCTGCAATCAATCCACGACTTCTGGTTAAGGAAGGTTTTAATAGTCACTGTGGGAACAACATCACCGATGCACTTGCTAATAAACTCGCTCACCGAGTCAGCGTATACATCAATGTTGTTGCCTGAGGCTATTCGGAACATATCAAAGTCCACATGATCGAAGCAATCTTGAAACATGGAATCCAATTGGTCGGACCAGCGTTGAACAGACCTGAGCACGGGCGTTTCTGTTTAAGTTTTTGTCTATAGGCTGGGGACAACAAAATGTCGTGGTCAGATTTTCCCAAAAGGAGGGCGGGGGAGGGCTTTGTATGCATCGCGGAAGTTAGAGTAGCAATGACCAATAATGCTGCTAGCTCGAGTCATTCGATATGTTGATGAAATTTAGGGAGCCTTGTTTTCAGATTAGCTTTTGTTAAAATCCCCAGCTACAATACATGCAGCCTCAGAATATATGGTTTCCAGTTTACATAGAGTCTAGTGAAGTTATTTCAGGAACGTCGAGGTATCTGTTTGAGGGGGATATACACGGCTGTGATTATAATCGAAAATAATTCTCTTGGTAGATAATGCGGTCGGCATTTGATTGTAAGAAATTCTAGGTGAGGTGAACAAAAGGACTTGAGTTCCTGTATGTTGTTATGATTACACCACAAGTCGTTAATCATAAGGCATACACCCCTGCCCTTCTTACCAGAGAGATGTTTGTTTCTGTTGGCACGATGCGTGAAGAAATCGGGTGGTTGTACCGACTCTGATACCATATCCCGAGTGAGCCATGTTTCCGTGAATCAGAGAATGTTACAATCTCTGATGTCTCTCTGGAAGGCAACCCTTGCTCGAATTTCGTCTACCTTGTTATCAAGAGACTGGACATTGGCGAGTATTATACTCGGGAGCGGTGAGCGATGTGCCTGTCTATGAAACCTGACCACAAGACCGTTCCGTCTGCCCCTTCTGTGACGCCGTTGTTTTGGGTCGCCTACTGGGATCAGATCCATTGTCCTGGGTGGTGGTTATTCCTGGTCGTAATGTTGGTAAGTTGACATTGCTCTTAGATCCAATAGTTCTTCCCGGCTGAATGTAATAATACTTAAGATTTCCTGGGGTAACAATGTAAGAAATAATACATAAAAAACAAAATACTGCATAGATTCCTAAGAACGCGAAGCGAGGCGACCATCTTTGTCGGCGCCATCTTGCTATTCCTTGCCGATGACAAGTATACCCATAACATGATGCAGCCACCACCATGGTTGAAAATATGAAGAGTGGTCCTCAGAGATATGTTGTGTTTGACCCAAACATAACACTTTGTATTCAGGACATAAAGTTAATTTCTTTGCCACAGTTTTTGCAGTTTTACTTTAGTACCTTATTGCAAACAGGATGCATGTTTGGAATATGTTTATTCTGTACAGGCTTTCTTCTTTTCACTCTGTCATTATGGTTATTGTGGAGTAACTAAAATGTTACTGATCCATCCACAGTCTTCTCCTATCCCAGCCATTAAACTCTGCAACTGTTTTTAAGTCACCATTGGCCTCATGGGGAAATCCCTGAGCGGTTTCCTTCCTCTCCGGCAACTGAGTTAGGAAGGACACCTGTATCTTTGTAGTGACTGGGTGTATTGATACCCCATCCAAAGCGTAATTAATACAGTGCATTCGGAAAGTATTACAGCCTTATTGTAAAATGAATTTTACAAAAATCAATCTACACACAACACCCCATAATGCCAAAGCGAAAACATGTTTAGACATTTTTGCACATTTATTAAAAATACAAATCAGAAATACCTTACTTACATAAGTATTCAGACCCTTTGCTACTAGACTCCAAATTAAGCTCAGGTGCATCCTGTTTCTATTGATCATCCATGAGTTGTGTCTACAACTTGATAGGAGCCACCTGTAATAAATTCAATTGATTGTACATGATTTGGAAAGGCACACACTTGTCTATATAAGGTCCCACAGTTGACAGTGCATGTTAGAGCAAAAATCAAACCATGAGATCGAAGAAATTATCCTAAAGCTCCAAGACAGGATTGTGTCGAGGCACAGATCTGGGGAAGCATTGAATGTCCCTATGAACACAGTGCCGCCCGGACAAACTGAGCAATCGGGGGAGAAGGGCCTTGGTCAGGGAGGTGACCAAGAACTAATTGTCACTGACAGAGCTGGGAGGAGCTTCCAGAAGAACAACCATCTCTGCAGCCCTCCACCAATCAGGCCTTTATGCTAGAGTGGCCAGATGGAAGCCACTCCTCAGTAAAAAGGCACATGACAGCCTGCTTGGAGTTTGCCAAAAGGCACCTAAAGGACTCTAAGACCATGAGAAACAAGATTCTCTGTTCTGATGAACCCAAGCTTGAATTCTTTGGCCTCCTCACGTCTGGAGGAAACCTGGCACCATCCCTACTTTGGAGCATTGTGGTAGCTGCATCATGCAGTGGGGATGTTTTTCAGTGGCAGGGACTGGAATACTACTCCACATCGAGGGAAAGATGAGCGGAGGAAAGTACAGAGAAATCCTTGATGAAAACCTGCTCCAGAGCGCTCAGGACATCAGACTGGGGCAATGGTTCACCTTCCAACAGGACAACGACCCTAAGCACACAGCCAAGACAATGCAGGAGTGGTTTCGGGACAAGTCTCTGAAAGTCCTTGAGTGGCCCAGCCAGAGCCCGAACTTGAACCCGATCTAACAACTTTGGAGAGACCTGAAAATAGCTGTGCAGCAAAGCTCCCCATCCAACCTGACAGAGCTTGAGAAGATCTGCAGAGAAGAATGGGAGAAACTGCCCAAATACAGGTGTGCCAAGTTTGTAGCATCATACTCAAGAAAACTCGAGGCTGTAATCACTGTCAAAGGTGCATCAACAAAGTATTGAGTAAAGGGTCTGAATACTGATGTAAATGTGATATGTTTTTATTTAATTTTTTATAAATCAGCCCCCAAAAATATATATACACATGTTGGCTGAGTCATTATGGGGTATTGTGTATAGATTGACGAGGGAAAAACCTATTTATTCCATTTTAGAGTAAAGATGTAACGTAACAAAATGTGGAAAAAGTCAAGGGGTCTGAATACTTTCCGAATGCACTGTACCATGTTCAAAGGTATATTGCTGTTATTTTTTTTACTCATCTACCAATAGGTGCCCTTCTTTGCGAGGCATTGGAAAACCTCTCTGGTCTTTGTTGTTGAATCTGTGCTTGAAATTCACTGCTCGACAGAGGGACCTTACAGATAATTGTATGTGTGGGGTCCAGAGATGAGGTATTTATTGAAAAATCATGTTACCCACTATTACTGAACACGGAATGAGTCCATGCTAACTGACGTGACTTGTTAAGCACATTTTTACTCCTGAATTTATTTAGGCTTGCCATAACAATGACTCAAAACATTTCAGCGTTTCATTTTTAATTAATTTGTAAACATAATTCCACTTCGACATTATGGGGTATTGCACCTTTTTGCTGTGGAATTATGTTTACAAATAAATGAAAAATGAAACGCTGAAACGTCTTGAGTCAATAAGTATTAAACCCCTTTGTTATGGCAAGCCTAAACAAATTCAGGAGTAAAAATGTGCTTAACAAGTAACATAATAAGTTGCATTGACTTACTCTGTGTGCAATAAGTGTTTAACATGATTTTTGAATTTCAGGCTGCAACGTAACAAAATGTGGAAAAAGTCAAGGGGTCTGAATACTTTCGAAGGCACTGTATATGATTGCTGAAGATTGAAAGAATAAAAAATCCAGCTGTACATTGCTGGCTTACTAAAGTTAACCAAATACCAATGTTTCGGTGTAATTACTTCCATCAGAATATCAAAGGATCAAAGATGAAAAGTCAAATCCCTGTTGTTCAGGGCAAGCTCAGGTCAGTATTTTCCAAGTTATTGTTAGTGGTCATTGTGTTAGTTAGAGCAAATGGATCTGTCTGGGTTCCCACCTTCCTCTCCTCTGAGTACCTGCTCCAGCACCACACCTTTATCCTCCAGCTCTTTATACGTCACCTCGATCTCCTCCAGTCGCCTCTGGATAGACTGGAGAGTACAAGCAGAAGATGGGTAATATTGGATAAGCAGCAATCGTCAATACTGCGTCCAGTGTTAACTTCTTATGGCTGCAGGGGCAGTATTGAGTAGCTTGGATAAAAGGTGCACTGAGTTGCCCAGAGGAAACAGCCTGCTCCTCAGTCATATTTGCTAAAATTTGTATATTATTATTAGTATTGGATAGAAAACACTCTGAAGTTTCTAAAACTGTTTGAATTATGTCTGTGAGTATAACAGAACTCATATGGCAGGAAAAAACCTGAGAAGTTCCACTTCCTGTTTGGATTTTTTCTGAGGGTGCTAGATTTTCAAACAAGCTCTCATTGAAATTACAGCGAGATATTGATGAGTTTTCACTTCCTACGGCTTCCACTAGATGTCAACAGTCAATAGAACTTTGTCTGATGACTCTAATGTGAAGGGGGGCCGAAGGAGACAGGAATTAGTCACCACTGCCACGAGCTGACCATGCTTTGACCATGCGCGTTCACGTGATAGGTAGCTCCATTCCATCGCTCAACTGAAGTCAATCTAATTCTCCGGTTGGAACGTTATTCAAGATGTATGTTTACAACATTCTAAAGATTGATTCAGTACATCGTTTGACATGTTTCTACTGACTGTTATGGAACTTTTGGACATTTTCGTCACGTTATAGTGGACGCGTTTTGTGACTTTGGAATTGTTTACCAAACGCGCTAACCAAAGTAGCTAATTGGACAAAAATAACGGACATTATCGAACAAATCAAACATTTATTGTGGACCTGGGATTCCTAGGACTGCATTCTGATGAAGTTGATCAAAGGTAAGGAAACATTTATCATGTATTTTCTGGTTTCTGTTGACCCCAACATGGCGGCTAATTTGGCTATTGTTCTGAGCTCCGTCTCAGATTATTGCATGATTTGCTTTTTCCGTAAAGCTTTTTTGAAATCTGCACAGCGGTTGCATTAAGGAGAGGTATATCTATAATTCCATGTGTATAACTTGTATTATCATCTACATTTATGATGAGTATTTCTGTTGAAACGATGATGTTTTTGGAACTAGTGAATGTAACGCGCCACTGTAAACTCAGATTTTCTTTATATAAATATGAACTTTATCAAACAAAACATGCATGTATTGTGTAACATGAAGTCCTATGAGTGTCATCTGATGAAAATAATCAAAGGTTAGTGATTCATTTTATCTCTATTTCTGCTTTTTCTGACTGCTATCTTTTGCTGGAAAAATGGCTGTGCTTATTGTGTTTTGGTGTTGACCTAACATAATCGTTTGTAGTGCTTTCGCTGAAAAGCATATTTGAAATCGACACTTTGGTGGGATTAACAACAAGATTACCTTTAAAATGATATAAGACACATGTATGTTTGAGGAATTTTAATTATGAGATTTCTGTTGTTTGAATTTGGCGCCCTGCACTTTCACTGGCTGTTGTCATATCGATCCCGGTAGCGGGATTGCAGCCATAAGAAGTTTTAAAGGGACACTGCGAGATTCTGGCAATTTTTTTTACTTACCCAGAGTCAGATGAACTCGTGGATACCATTTGTATGTCAAATCAAATTTTATTTGTCACATGCGCAGAATACAACAAGTATAGACCTTACAGTGAAATGCTTACTTACAAGCCTTTAACCAACAATGCAGTTTTAAGAAAATACCTAAAAAAGTAAGAGATAAAAGTAACAAATAATTAAAGAGCAGCATTAAAATAACAATAGCGAGGCTATATACAGGGGTTACCGGTACAGAGTCAATGTGCAGGGGCAACGGTGTTGAGGTAATTGAGGTAATATGTAGGTAGAGTTATTAAAGTGACTATGCATAGATAATAACAAAAAGTAGCAGCAGCGTAGAAGGGGGGGGGAAATGAAAATAGTCTGGGTAGCCATTTGATGTCTCTGCATGCAGTATGAAGGAAGTTAGAGGTAGTTTCACGAACCAATACTAACTAGTGTTAGCGCAATGGCTGCACGCAGAGACATAAAAACTGTATCCACCACGAGTTCATAGGACTCTGGGTAAGTAGAAAAATGGCTTAATTGCCAGAATCTCGCAGTATCCCTTTAACTATCCCAAAGCAGAGCTGATTAGATAACTTGGTGAACTGTGAACTGACCTGGGCTTTGTGGAAGCGCTGCATCTCAGATGTTTTGGCCCGACGCGCCAAAGTCCTCATCTTCATCAGCTGTAGCTTCTCAGCCTTCACAGGGTCTGAAGGGACGATCTGGAACTAGACACAGCAGACTAAGTGTGAGTGTTTGTGTAGCTAATAATAATAATAATAATAATAATAATAATAATAATAATAATATACAGTACAAGGCAAAAGTTTGGACACACCTACTCATTCAAGGGTTTTTCTTCATTTTTAATATTTTCAACATTGTAAAATAATAGTGAGGACATCAAAACTATGAAATAACACATGGAATCATGTAGTAACTAAAAAAACAAATCAAAATATATTTTAGATTCTTCAAAGTAGCCACCCTTTCCCTGATAAAAGCTTTGCACTCTTGGAATTATCTCAACCAGCTTCACCTGGAATGCTTTTATAACAGTCGTGAAGGAGTTCCCACATATGCTGAGCACTTGTGAACAAAAAAATYGAAAATTTGGACTCATCAGACCAAAGGACAGATTTCCACTGGTCTAATATCCATTGCTTGTGTTTCTTGGCTCAAGCAAGTCTCTTCTTATTATTGGTGTCCTTTAGTAGTGGTTTCTTTGCAGCAATTCGACCATAAAGGATTGATTCACGCAGTCTCCTCTGAACAGTTGATGTTGAGATGTGTCTGTTACTTGAAATCTGTGAAGCATTTATTTGGGCTGCAATCTGAGGTGTAGTTAACTCTAATTAACTTATCCTCTGCAACAGAGGTAACGCTGGGTCTTCCTTTCCTGTGGTGGTCCTCATGAGAGCCAGTTTCATCATAGCGCTTGATGAAACGTTCAGAGTTCTTGAAATTTTTCAGATTGACTGACCTTCATGTCTTAAAGTAACGATGGACTGTCGTTTCTCTTTGCTTATTTGAGCTGTTCTTGCCATAATAAGGACTTGGTCTTTTACTAAATAGGGCCATCTTCTGTATACCACCCCTACCTTGTCACAACACAAATTATTGTCTCAAATGCATTAAGAAGGAAATAAATTCCACAACTTAACAAGGCACACCTGTTAATTGAAATGCATTCCAGGTGACAACCCCATGAAGCTGGTTGAGAGAATGCCAATAGTGTGCAAAGCTGCCATCAAGGCAAAGGGTAGCTACTTTGAAGAATCTCAAATATAAAATATATTTTGATTTGTTTAACACCTTTTTGGTTACTACATTATTCCATATGTGTTATTTCATAGTTTTGATGTCTTCACTATTATTCTACAATGAATAGGTGTGTCCAGACTTTTGACTGGTACTGTATATATAATGAAATTCCATAGATGGAATTAAAATGCCAGCTAAACAAGTCCCAGTCCTTACCTTATCATCATATAAATCCATGCCATCTACTCCAAACATATCCAACTCATCATCATCATCATCATCATCATCATCATCATCATCATCATCATCATCATCATCATCATCATCATCATCATCATCATCATCATCAGCAGCAGCAGCAGCAGCAGCAGCAGCAGCAGCAGCAGCAGCAGCACCACCATCTTCGGATACACTGTGGTGATAGTGTACTTCTGTGAAGATAAAGAAATAAAACAATTCATTCAGGACAGATATGAAGAACATGGGAATCAACAACTGCTGGTTGCTCTTTGGGGATCCAGGTCAGGTATCTGGAAAGCACTTTTGTGACAACTGTTGCTGTACAAAGCCTATACAAATACATGCTATTTATTTAATAGATAGATAAATACTGTGGCAAAGCTGAGACAGTCCAACCACACCACTTTACAGGGAGCTTTACCTGGTTGGCTGTTGAGGACGCTGAAGCGGTAGTCCCTCCTCGGCCGAGGGGAGGAGAGGTTCCAGGGGGAGAACTTGGAGCGGACCCTGCCGTGTTGACCCTGGCCCTCCTCAGGCTCCTCTTTCCTTCTGAAGCAGCGGCGGTTCCTGAGCTCCCGGATGTGTCCCGCCGGCCTCGGGCCCCCAATCCAGTAGCCCTCCTCCTCCTGGCAATCTGCACCTCAAATCAAACTCGATTTAACCCTCACGCTACCAACTGTGGTAATTTTGAACATAACTTATCATCATACCTCAAAAGGAGTTACAGTGCATTCGGAAAGTATTCAGACCCCTTAACCTTTTCCACATTACAGCCTTATTCTAATATTGATTAATATTGAAATTGACCTCAGGTGCATCCTGTTCACATTGATCCTCATTGAGATGTTTCTACAACTTGGAGTCCACCTGTGGTAAATTAAATTTATTGGACATGATTTGGAAAGGCACACACCTGTCTATATAAGGTCCCACAGTTGACAGTGAATGTCAGAGCAAAAACTAAGCCATGAGGTTGAAGGAATTGTCCATAGAGCTCAGAGACAGGATAATGTCGAGGCACAAATCTGGGGAAGGGTACAAAAACATTTCTGCAACATTGAAGGTCCCCCAGACCACAGTGGCCTCCATCATTCTTAAATGGTAGAAGTTTGGAACCACCAAGAATCTTCCTAGAGCTGGCCGCCCGGCCAAACCAAGAACCTGATGGCCACTTACAGAGCTCCAGAGTTCCTCTGTGGAGATGGGAGAAACTTCTCTGCAGCACTCCACCAATCAGGTCTTTATGGTAGAGTGGCCAGACGGAAGCCACTCCTCAGTAAAAGGGAAATGACAGCCCACTTGGAGTTTGCCAAAAGGCACTTAAAGGATTCTCAGACCATGAGAAACAAGATTCTCTGTTTTGATGAAACCAAGATTGAACACTTTGGCCTGAATACCAAGCGACATGTCTGGAGGAAACTAGGCACTGCTCATCACCTGGCCAATACCATCCCTACGGTGAAGCATGGAGGTAGCAGGATCATGCTGTGGGGATCTTTTTTAGCAGCAGGGACTGAGCAATCTACAGAGATCCTTGATGAAAACATGCTCCAGAGCGCTCATGACCTCAGACTGGGGGGGAAGGTTCCCCTTCCAATAGGACAACGACCCTAAGCACACAGCCAAGGCAACGCAGGAGCGGCTTAGGGACAAGTCTCTGAATGTCCTTGACTGGCCCAGCCAGAGCCCGGACTTGAACCCGATTGAACATCTCTGGAGAGACCTGAAAATAGCTGTGCAGTCAACCTGAGCTAGTCCAACCCAACAGAGCTTGAGATGATCTGTAGCGAAGAACTCCCCAAATACAGGTGTGCCATGCTTGTAGTGTCATACCCGTGAAAACTCCTCCCCATTTAAAATCCTAACACTTACAGTTAAAACACAGTAGAAGAGATCAAAACAAACAAAATCAATAATAGAGAGGAGGAATACCTGGAGATTTGGGTGGGCTGGGACACCCTGCTGTGGCTGTTGAAGAGGAGCAGGAGGAAGAACCAGGTGTCTCTGAGTCAGAGTCCAGGCTGAAGCTCAGGTTGACTAATTGGTTATTCTCCTTGTCAGTGAGCTGCAGCTTCCGCTGGGACTGCTTCGCCCTGGAGTCAGGGGCTGGGGTTGACTTGGGGGTCCCTTTCTCTCCTGCTGCTCCGAGGGACCCCTTCTCCCCTACATGGGCCGGTGACATGTCCCTTTTTGGGGTGGGGAGGACGGTGCGTGGTTTGGGTACAGGAGGGGAGGCCTGAGGGCTGGGGATTTCCGAACAAGACAGACGAGGTTTTGGGACAGGGGTCGGGGGGTATGCGGGGGGATCCTCGACCCTCTCCTTCCCCTCCTTTTCTTCCTCCACATCACTGGCCTTAAACCCTTTCTCCAGGAAAACGTCTATGGGTGGATTTGGTGGGACATGGGGCTCCTCTACAGGATTAGATTGTTTGCTGCTGGGGTGTTCCTCACCCTGAGGAGCCATTGGTTTAGGAAGACCCAAGTCTAGAGAGTACTCTTCATCATCATCTTCAGAGGGACAAGGTGAGTGCTCTTCACTGGAGATCCCATTCACACCTCTCTCCTTCTCATTGTGATCTTCTATTGTATTCTGGAAGGGAAGAAATTCAATGAATGGAAGAAGCACTGTATCATTGGCATTGTATTATGTGATTAAACATTCCTCTATAAATGAATGGTTAAAGCACAATGTCCTGGGAAATGAACTAGTCTTGTGAGTCAAAAGCAATGTATTACATAGACAAGTAAGCCACAAGCTGGCAACATGGTATGCAACAGAACGGTTTAATTTCCCATCTGCTCAAACTCAGAACAGAGACCCACCTGAACGGATGGGCATTGTTCCCCGTTCTCCATCTCTAGTTGTTCAGAGTGCAGCTCACAGTAGAACTTCCCTGAGGGCACATGAGAAGGAAAACAACAGCTTTCAGAGAGTCTGGATCACGTTAGAGAGAGACGCTACTTGATAACCCTTTCTCCTGTTCCCCTTTTCACATGAACCATCAAACATGTAAAAGGGTATCTTTCATTAATCTTTCATATGGTGCATAAATAAATAAAACTGTGCTGTATTTATCATCCGGAAATGTAAGTTTTAACTTCCTACAGGTACGACAGCTTTTGGAATAGACATAGCTATATTTTTGCGAACAGACCAAATTTAACATAACATTTCACACAAAATATTTTCCATGCTTGAGTAAATAATGACCATGGAAGTCCCACTTGTACAATATCATGATGTTCCATTGTACAGTAACATGATGTTCTACTGTACAGTAACATGACGTTCTATTGTATAGTAACATGATGTTCTACTGTACAGTAACATGACGTTCTATTTGATTATAGTAACATGATGTTCTACTGTACAGTAACATGACGTTCTATTGTTCTACTGATACAGTAACATGCTTATTGTGTACAGTAACATTATTGTTCTATTGTTCTACTATGTACAGTAACATGACGTTCTATTGTTCTACTGTACAGTAACATGCTCTATTGTACAGTAACATTATGTTCTATTGTTCTACTGTACAGTAACATGCTCTATTGTACAGTAACATTATGTTCTATTTTCTACTGTACAGTAACATGAGTATATTGACAGTAACATGATGTTGTATTGCTCTAGTTACAGTACATGTGTTCTACTGTCAGTAACATGATGTTCTTATGTATATGACTGATGTCTACTGTACAGTAACTGACATTATATTGTTCTACTGTACAGTAACATGACTTTCTACTGTACAGTAACATGACGTTCTATTGTTAGTAACATGATGTTCTACTGTACAGTAACATGACATTATATTGTGTCTTACTGTACAGTAACATGACTTTCTACTGTACAGTAACATGACTTTCTACTGTACAGTAACATGATGTTGTATTGTTCTAGTGTACAGTAACATGATGTTCTACTGTACAGTAACAATGATGTTCTACTGTACAGTAACATGACTTCTATTGTTCTAGTGCTAGTAACATGATGTTCTACTGTACAGTAACATGATGTTCTACTGTACAGTTAACATGCAGTGTTCTACTGTACAGTAACATGATGTTCTACTGTACCAGTAACATGATGTCTATTGATCTACTGTACAGTACATGATTTCTACTGTACAGTAACATGACGTTCTATTGTTCTAGTGTAACAGTAACATGATGTTCTACTGTACAGATAACATGTTCTAGTGTACAGTAACATGATGTTCTACTGTACAGTAACATGCTCTAGTGTACAGTAACCTGATGTTCTACTGTACAGTAACATGATGTTCTACTGTACATAACATGATGTTGTATTGTTCTAGTGTACAGTAACATGATGTTCTACTGTACAGTAACATGCTCTAGTGTACAGTAACATGATGTTCTACTGTACAGTAACATGATGTCTACTGTACATAACATGATGTTGTATTGTTCTAGTGTACAAGTAAAAAAAAAATTACATTTTACATTTTAGTCATTTAGCAGAGCGCTCTTATCCAGAGCGACTTACAGTAGAGTGCATACATTTTATTACATTTACATACTGAGACAAGGATATCCCTACCGGCCAAACCCTCCCTAACCCGACGACGCTATGCCAATTGTGCGTCGCCCCCGGACCTCCCGGTTGCGGCCGGCTGCGACAGAGCCTGGGCGTGAACCCAGAGACTCTGGTGGCGCAGCTAGCACTGCGATGCAGTGCCCTAGACCACTGCGCCACCCGGGAGTTCATGATGTTGTATTGTTCTAGTGTACCAGTAACATGATGTTCTACTGTACAGTAACATGATGTTCTACTGTACAGTAACATGATGTTCTACTGTACAGTAACATGATGTTCTACTGTACAGTAACATGTTTTATTGTTCTATTGTACAGTAACATGATGTTCTATTATAGAATCTTGTTTTTTTTTTAAACTATGCTTCTAAAAGATTCAAAAGGCTCATTGGGACCCTATAAATAACATTTGTTACTAAAATTGCAGATTACCCACTAGTCTATTGCCCTGAAAAAGAGTACCCGAGTATAGCCTGTGGTACAAGCGGTGCTCACTACTCACCAGTGTGCTGGTTGAAGGTATACCCGCCCAGTCTAAGGGTGGTGCCGCACTGATGGCAGGTGAAGCAGCTACGGTGGAATAACTTTCCCTCAGTACTGATCCTCTCCAGAACATAGACCCGCTGGCAACAGAAGTAACACTCCTCATTGCTACTGATGCCTGGCGTCAGGCTCGGTTCAGGGTCAGGGTTCACAGGGTCAGGGTTCACCGTAGGGGCTGAGAGAGGAGCTAAAGGCTGGGGGGAAAGAAATTGAGAGCAACGGTAATATTTTTTACAGTAGTTCAATAACATAGCACAAAAACACCTGCTTATGGTTCAACATTAGGGAGTTGTCCTGAAGGCCAAAGAAAGACGCACAATACAAAATGACAAATCTGATGGGCTCAACAACTCTTCACTCTGTACATGTCTCTGGGTTCTGTATCCCAGTAGTAATCAAATAGAGGAACAAAGCACAGAAACACAGTATAGTATAGCAGTTGGATTAGTCCTGAAGTCTGCAGATACATCCATCAATAAAGGGAAAGGTAAGCTCTGTACTGTATGTGAGCCTCTGATAATAAGGATATAATTTGTATTCTAGACACTACTCACATCCTTTTCCTCTCCCATCATCCTTTTTTCTTCTTTCTTGCTTGCCAGTCTCTCCTGTGTAAAAGAGAAAACAGTCATGTGACCACGTTTATGGTTTAAAATTACAGTGACTGAATAACCTCAAAATGACCAATGCTTTAGATATTATCTTGCATGTTTGAAAAGTATCTTTGCCATTACAGTTGATTTTGGAAAAGGCCAAAAAAGGCCCAAATAAATTGTAAACCTCATGCAGTATGGTCTTATTTATAATACAGAACTAAAACAATCAAATGATCATTAAAAATACTGTAACTAGTGAAAATTGAATGTACAATGAAAGTATAATCACAAGAAACAAACTAAAATGACAAGGCATAAGAATTTGAGGTTCTCATCTCGAAAACTCTGATATTAAGTACATAATCTAGCTACAGTAGTCTCAGCAACAACATGCAGCTGCTTGTTTGAGCTCACCTCGCGGCTCTGCAGGGAGTTGCATGAAAAAGAATGACGTCCATATGAACTTGAGGTTGGCCTACTCTCCTTTTCACCCAAAAGACAACTGGTTTTGCACAAATGTTCTTATCCAGTCGATCCCTGATATTAAATAAACACTAAACAGCCAACCACAGTGGTCTCAGTGACAACATGCAGCTGCTTGCCTGAACCTTACCTTGCGTCGCTGCAGAGAGTTGTGCTTGAGGTTGTTGAGGAAGACCACAGCAGCCCGAAAAGACAGGGTCTTGGATGGCTTCAGGGGAAAGCTCTGAGGTTCTGCAGCAGAGAGAGAAATACACACAAGCTTTAGTGTCCTCCTGCTCTGTTCTGGCGGAACAACAAACATGCTCATCTGTGTGTCAGCCAGCCAGCCGATCCCCTTACATAGTGATACTCTACCTCCAGCATCACAGAGACAAGACAAAGCCAAGCGGAGCAACCGCTCTCCAAGCCTGCTTCCAAATGCTGGATCCCCACTGAAAATCTCTCTCCTACACACTCTGCTAGTATTTACCAGAAATAGCTCCGGCAGCAAAAACAGCCCGGGAAAATCTGTACTCCTCACAGGAATAGTAGCTAGATCTCTTTTAGGTGAGGCTGAGGCTAGTCCCACCCGAGCCTGATAAGCCATTTCCTCAGAGGCTGATGCTGTTTGCTTTGGCTGCTGCCTGGCTTACCCACCGACGACCGCAGGAGAGTGGCACAACCGTGGCAGCCAATCAGGGCTGGTTATGAGCTCAGCCCCAGCTACTCTAACCATAGGCATGCTGGGTAATGCTCTTAAAGTGACAATGACAGCCCTCTCCCTTTTATCAACATCAAACACATTTCAGAGGGAAAACACTATTGATACAGTTAATCTTGCTCCAGCGTTTTAAGAAATGCCAACTAGAAATATGCCAATAAACATCTTCATGTAATGAATACAACTATGCTCAATGACAAGATAACAATGTCACAGTAACAGAAAAGTATATAAATATACATAATGTAGTCTCGTGAAAACAGACCAACAGCACTTTCTTGTTCCAGATAGCTGGAGTCAAGGCTACAAGTGATCAAACAAACAATCACAGTGATTATTACGTAACATGTACGACAATCATTGCCCTAATGCAGGTATTCCCAAACTGGGGCATTGTAAGGGGTACGCCAAATTACGTCGGGGGTACGCAATATAAAAATGTGATTCACATTTTTTTTTAATGTAAAAACAAACAATGGTGGTATACATTTGGGTGAGGTTTTTTCTCTCGCCTGAGTAGCCTTGTTTCACTGCCAAAAATAAAATTAAACCATCTAGTGTTCAGAAAAATAACAACACAATGTTAAATACAGGTATCCTAGTCAAATAATGAACATCCAATCACATTTACCATTACTCTCTCGCGGAAATTCCACTAACGGTCAGTATGTAGCTAAACGTAGCTGCTGCTCATGTTGGTATCTGTACTGATGGCGCAAAAGCCATGACAGGGAGACATAGTGGAGTGGTAACGCGTGTGCAAGCAGTTGCTCCCGACGCCATTTGGGGACACTGCAGCATCCACCGAGAGGCTTTTGCTGCCAAGGAAATGCCTGACAGCTTGAAAGACGTTTTGGACACTACAGTGAAAATGGTTAACTTTGTTAAAGCAAGGCACCTGAACTCTCGTGTATTTTCTGCATTATGCAATGATATGTGCAGCGACCATGTAACGCTTTTACAACATACAGAAGTGCGCTGGTTATCAAAGGGCAAAGTATTGACACATTTTTTAAAATTGAGAGACGAGCCTAAAGTTTTCTTTATTGACCATAATTTTCACTTGTCTGACCACTTGCATGATGATGAGTTTCTCACACGGCTGGCCTTTCTGGGTGATTTTTTTCCTCGCCTGAATGATCTGAATCTAGGATTACATAGACTCTCTGCAACTATATTCAATGTGCGGGACAAAATTGAGGCTATGATTAAGAAGTTGGAGCTCTTCTCTGTCTGCATTAACAAGGACAAGACACAGGTCTTTCAATCGTTCGATGATTTTTTTGTGTGCAAATGAACTCAAGCTTACGGACAATGTCTAATGTGATGTAGGGAAGCACCTGAGTGAGTTGGGTGCGCAATTACGCAGGTTCTTTCCCGAAACGAACAGAACAAACAACTGGATTCGTTATCCCTTTCATGCCCTGCCTCCAGTCCACTTATCGATATCTGAACAAGAGAGACTCATCGAAATTGCAACAAGCGGTTCTGTGAAAACTGAATTTAATGAGAAGCCACTGCCAGATTTCTGGACTGGCCTGCGCTCAGAGTATCCTGCCTTGGCAAATCGCGCTGTTAAGACACTGATGCCTTTTGCAACCACGTACCTATGTGAGAGTGGATTCTCGGCCCTCACTAGCATGAAAACTAAATACAGGCACAGACTGTGTGTGGAAATGATTTAAGACTGAGACTCTCTCCAATACAACCCAACATTGCAGAGTTATGTGCATCCTTTTAAGCACACACTTCTCATTAACCTGTGGTGAGTTATTCACAATTTTCAATGAACAAATAAGGTTTATATGTAAGATGGTTAAATAAAGAGCAAAATTATTGATTATTATTATTTGTGCCTTGTCCTATAAGAGCTCTTTGTCACTTCCCACAAGCCGGGTTGTGACAAAAACTCACACTCATTCTTATGTTTAATAAATGTATCGTATAGTGTGTGTGTGGCAGGTTTACAATGATGGCAAAAAACAACATTTGAGAGTGCGCTGAGCCTGGTGCTAGAGGGGGTACGCAGCTGGAGGTTGAATGTTTGAAGCGGTACGGGACTATAAAAAGTTTGGGAACCACTGCCCTAATGCATACCTTTAGTAGGTGTCCTTYCATTGAATGCATCGTGGATCTGTGTGAGGTAGTGCACCATGGAGAGCTTGTCTAGCTGTCCCTTGAAAGACATCTCACTGGCTGACATTATGGGAGGGATGCCCAGCTCTCTCTCCAGGAAGTTGAAGGCCAGCTGGTTATTGTAGACTGCATTAGACTCCTCCAGAGAGGACATGTCACTGTGGAGGGAGAGGTTAGGGATAGCTACTATGTTGACCGAGGGCATGTTCAGGAGGGCACACAATAGAACAACTATTTGTAACAGAACACAGAAGTTTGTTTTCTTATTGGACAGTTAGTACCATGAATAACTTGAACAGGAAAAGTCCTTCAGACCAATTAAATTTGACTAGGCTTATGGGTAAGTTTTTCCTTCTGTAGTACTACTTGTGCATTTGCTTTGCTACATAGGTGGTGGATACGTTGACTTGACCCCCTTGTAAAGCCCAGAGACTCACATGACACGGGGTCTGAAGGTGTTGATGAGGGCACACAGGGCCAGGCCAGACCTCCAGGACTGGTTCAGATCTTTCACCTTCACCCTGTCGTACCCTGCAGTGTGCTGCTGGCACCACTTCAAAAGCACCTCAAACGCTCCAACCGAATCTGGGCCATGAACACACATAGGAACACTGCATTAGGACGATGAAACATAGTGACATTGCATCAAGGCAGGCATTGAAATAATGCTGTGATTCATACACAGACAGTTTCCATTCCAAGTTGGGTATCTAAGGATGCAACAGAAAGGTTTCAGCCATTGCTATTTAATTCGGAATTTTAACACCCCTTGAATTATCAAAAAAAATATATACAAAAATTATTTGATTAAAACAATTATTTGGCCGCTATGCCAGGGGTGGGCAATTCCAGTCCTCGAGGGCCTGATTGGTGTCACAGTTTAGCCCAAGCCCCAGCTAACACGCCTGACTCAAATAAATCACCTAATCATGATCTTCAGTTTAGAATGCAATTTGATTAATCAGCTGTGTTTGCTAGGGATGGATTACCTGAACGTGTACTCAAATAATGCGCGGACCAACTGGCAAGTGTCTTCAAAGACATTTTCAAGCTCTCCCTGACAGACTCTGTAATACCTACATGTTTCAAGCAGACCACCATAGTCCCTGTGCCCAAGGAAGCAAAGGTAACCTGCCTAAATGATTCCTGCCCCGTACCACTCACGTCGGTAGCCATGAAGTGCTTTGAAAGGCTGGTCATGGCTCACATCAACACCATCATCCCAGAAACTCAAGACCCACTCCAATTCGCATACCGCCCCAACAGATGCACAGATGACACAATCTCAATCGCACTCCACACTGCCCTTTCCCAAAGGAACACCTATGTGAGAATGCTGTTCATTGACTACAGCTCAGCGTACAACACCATAGTGCCCACAAAGGTTATTACTGGGACCATGGGACTAAACACCTCCCTCTGCAACCATATCCTGGACTTCCTGACGGGCCACATCTGCCACGCTGATCCTCAATACTGGGGCCCCTCAGGGGTGCGTGCTTAGTCCCCTCCCTGTTCACCCATGACTGCGTGGCCAAACACGACTCCAACACCATCATTAAGTTTGCTGACGACACAGGCCTGATCACCGCCAACGAGAGACCTGGCAATATGGTGCCATGACAACAACCTCTCCCTCAATGTGACGAAGACAAAGGAGCTGATCATGGACTATAGGAAAAGGCAGGCCGAACAGGCCCCCATTAACATCGACGGGCTGTAGTGAGGCGGGTCAAGAGTTTCAAGTTCTTTGGTGTTCACATCACCAACAAACTATCATGGTCCAAACACACCAAGACAGTTGACAAGAGGGCACAGCAACACCTTTTCCCCCTCAGGAGACTGAAAAGATTTGGCATGGGTCCCCAGATCCTCAAAAAGTTATACAGCTGCACGATCGAGAGCATCCTGACAGGTTGCATCACCGCCTGGTATGGCAACTGCTTGGCTTCTGACCGTAAGGCCCTACAGAGGGTAGTGGGTACGGCCCAGTACATCACTGGGGCCAAGCTTCCTACCATCCAGGATCTATATACTAGGCGGTGTCAAAAATTGTAAATGACTCCAGTTACCCAAGTCATAGACTATTCTCTCTCCTACTGCACAGCAAGCAGTACCGGAGMGCCTAGGACCAAAAGGCTCCTTAACAGCTTCTACCCCCAAGCCATAAGACTGCTGTACAATTAATCAATCAAATAGCCACCCAGACTATTTATATTGACACGCCCCCCCCTTTGTTTTCACACTGCTGCTACTCGCTGTTTATTATCTATGTATAGTCACTTTATCCCTACCTACATGTACAAAATAACTCGACTAACCTGTACCCCCACACATTGACTTGGTACCGGTACGCCCTGTGAATAGCCTCGTTATTTTTTATTTAACTATTTTTACTTTAGTTTAATTTGTAAATATTTTCTTCGATCTTTCTTGAACTACATTGTTGGTTAAGGGCTTGTAAATAAGCATTTCACGGTAAGGTTGTATTCGGAGAATGTGACAAATAAAATTTGATTTGATTTACTGCTATTAGCCCATACAAACGCATTGAATAACAGATTCACTACATGGAACAGATAATCCCCCCCCCCAACAAAAATCTAAGGGCAGTTTGACCTGAAGTGTCTGACCTATATCTATTTGAGAGATATAACTAAGATCAGGAAACATCATTGAATTTGTTTTTTTACATGTATTTAATGGGTTGTAGTCTCTGCGTGCCCATGATCTCAGCACAGCACAGCCGTGCCAAAACCAAAATGAATCACACCCCTGCCCCTCATGCATTATTGCTTTAGTAATGTGAAGCCAGACTGACCTTGTCGCAGGTGACACCACTTGCCTTTCGGCTTCTTGGTGGGTCGGCCAGGATTAAGGTGTTCTTCCACGTCATAGAGGCGTTTCACCTTCGTAATGCATGCAAAGAGAGGGAATACCAAGAAACAATAGAGTTGAGATCAACTTCACACTGAAGCCAGAACATAGTAGCCTGGTAACATATGCGTTTGTGCTGTCTAGCCAACTTCTATGGTCATTGTCAAGCAACAAGCATAGGAGTTGGCTATACAGCACAAACAGATCTGGGACTAGGCTAAGAACACAGCAGGCTTCATAAAGGCAGAAGCTGGGGTTTGGTTTGATGCAGTGTAATTGATCTGGTAGCTTGTGAAAACTCTCCAAAGCCTTTTAGATCAATACTCCTCTAGTGGGGGGGGGGTTAAAAACCCTTTCCCATTCGGCTCACCACAAAATACAAACACACAGCAGTTTCCTGACAATGCATGAATACTATAGGAAATATACACCAAAATGGGGGAGCAGCACTGATCTATTTCAAAACGTGTTTACAATGTTACACAGCACAATATACAGTATATTTATTTTACTAGCGTTGATACAGTGAGGCAGTCATACCCTTTCGTACTATCGTACCAACCCAAACCTTACTGAGCTGACCCTTACGCATCCCCTATAGTTGCTGTAACCATGCTGAAAAAAGGAAATGTCAAAGCCAGCACTGTGCATTTCTAGGCAGCCCAATAATGTGAATCAGGCATGAGTGTAGCTTTGTGTCGGCCCTGACTATAGAAATAGAAGGAATAGATTATATTTATGTTTTTGACCTGGATGGCCTTGACGGAGTTGAGGTTGACGTGCTGGTAGCGTGTAGCCGGGTCTATGCTGAAGGCGCTATATTTCTTACTGGTGTTCTCTGGCGTGGTCTGGGACAGGAGCTGGTAGATACTCTCTCTATTCAGTCAGAGGGAAAGACATTTTAAGAAATAGTTCTACCTCAGAAACTCACTATGGAACTGAAGAAGCTCAAACTAAAGAACAGAAGATTCCGATGGGTTTGTACAGTAAGATTTTTTACAAGCAGCTGCCTGTGAATTAATGGATTTTCAAAGATATACAGTTACAAGACTAGAGTGGCATTACTAGTTGAAGAATTCTCTCTGAAAGCCCAGCCAGGGTAGTCCCTTCTATACAGTGAAGAGGGATGGTCACATGCTTTTAAAGGTGGTGTTATTGATCATATAGGAAAACGCTTCTTTACCGTTCAGCAAGGACTTCCATGTGGGGTCTTCCCTTGCCCCAGCTCCTAACCATCCATGCTGTGTCGAAGGCAGCCAGGAACCCACGGGCAATACCTGTTCCCAGAGGCCAAAACGGCTATGGACACACACACACACAAACACAAACACAAACACAAACACACAACCTTTAGAATTATTAATTGACATGATAACTTGTCAGATTTAAAAGGAAATAAAGGTAAAGGAAGGAAATAAAGGTATGATGCTCTGTGCTCATCTAAAATGGATTAAATAAATACAAATCCTCAATCTACACACAATGCCCCATAATGATGAACCAAAAACAGGTTTTTAGAAATGTTTGCAAATGTATTAAAAATAAAAAACAAATCCCTTATTTACATAAGACCCTTTGCTATGAGACACGAAAGTGAGCTCAGGTGCATCCTGTTTCCATTGATCATCCTTGAGATGTTTCTACAACTTGATTGGAGTCCACCTTTGGTAAATTGAATTGATTGGACATGACTTGGAAAGGTACACACCTGTCTATATAAGGTACCTTATATAGCAAAAACCAACCATGAGGTGGAAGGAATTGTCAGCAAAGCTCAGAGACAGGATTGTGTCGAGGCACAGATCTGGGGAAGGATACCAAAAGATTTTATGTGGCCTCCATCATTCTTAAATGGAAGAAGTTTGGGACCACCAAAACACTTCCAAGAGCTGGCTGCTGGGCCAAACAGAGCAATCGGGGGAGAAGGGACTTGGTCAGGGAGGTGACCAAGAACCTAAAGGTCACTGACAGAGTTCTAGAGTTGCTCTGTGGAGATGGGAGGACCTTCCCGCTTGGATTTTGCCAAGAGGCACTTAAAGGACTGACCATGAGAAACAAGATTCTCTGGTCTGATGAAACCAAGATTTGGTCTGAATACCAAGTGTCACGTCTGGAGGAAACCTGGCACCATTCCACAGTGAAGCATAGTGGTGGCAGTATCATGCTGTGGGGATGTTTTTCCATCGGAAGATCTTGGGAGACTAGTCAGGATCGAGGGAAAGATGAACGGAGCAAAGTACAGAGAGATCCTTGAGCGCTCAGGACCTCAGACTGGGGCAATGGTTCACCTTCCAACAGGACAACAACCCCAAGCACACAGCCAAGACAATGCAGGAGTGGCTTCGAGACAAGTCTTTAAATGTCCTTGAGTGGCCCAGCCAGAGCCCGGAAAATAGCTGTGCAGCGACGCACCCCATCTAACCTGACAGAGCTTGAGAGGATCTGCTGAGAAGAATGGAAGAAACTCCCCAAATACAGGTGTGCCAAGCTTGTAGCGTCATACCCAAGAAGACTCGAGGTTGTAATCGCTGCCAAAGGTGCTTTAACAAAGTATTGTGATTTCAGTTTTTTTTTTTCTAAATTAGCTAACATTTCTAAAAACACAATTTTGCTTTGTCATTATGGGGTAGCGTGTAGATTGATGAGAGGAAAAAAACATTTAATCAATTTTAGAATAAGGCTGTAACGTAACAAAATGTGGAAAAAGTCAAGGGTCTGAATACTTTCCGAATGCACGGTGTACACTAAGTGTACAAAACATTAGGAACACCTTCCTAATATTGAGTTGCACCCCCTTTTGCCCTCAGAACAGCCTCAATTTGTCAGAGCATGGACTCTACAAGGTGTCAAAAGCGTTCCACAGCGATACTGGCCCATGTTGACTCCAATGCCTCCCACAGTTGTGTCAAGTTGCTGGATGTAATTTGGGTGGTGGACTATTCTGATGCACACAAAAAATTGTTGAGCATGAAAAATCCAGGAGTGTTGCAGTTCTTGACACACTCAAACCGGTGTGCCGGCACCTACTCCGTTCAAAAGCAATTCAATATTTTGTCACACATAAACAATCCATGTCTCAAGGCTTCTTTAACCTGTCTCCTACCCTTCATCTACACTGATTGAAGTGCATTTAATAAGTGGCATCAATAAGGGATCATAGCTTTCACCTGGATTCACCTGGTCAGTCAATGTCTTGGAAAGAGCAGGTGTTCTTAATGTTTTGTACAGTGTACAGTTGAAGTCAGAAGTTTACATACACTTGGAATCATTAAAACTTGTTTTTCAACCACTCCACAAATTGCTTGTTAACACACTATAGTTTTGGCAAGTCGGTTAGGACATCTACTTTGTGCATGACACAAGTAATTTTTCCAACAATTGTTTATAGACATATTATTTCACTTACAATTCACTGTATCACAATTCCAATGGGTCAGAAGTTTACATACACTAAGTTGACTGTGCCTTTAAACAGCTTGGAAATTTCCCGAAAATGATGTCATGGCTTTAGAAGCTTCTGATAGGCTAATTGACATCATTTGTCAAATTAAGGTGTACCTGTGGATGTATTTTAAGGCCTACCTTCAAACTCAGTGCCTCTTTGCTTGACATCATGGGAAAATCAAAAGAAATCAGCCAAGACCTCAGAAAAAAATGGTAGACCTCCACAAGTCTGGTTCATCCTTGGGAGCAATTTCCAAACACCTGAAGGTACCACGTTAATCTGTACAAACAATAGTACGCAAGTATAAACACCATGGGACCACGCAGCCGTCACACCGCTCAGGAAGGAGACGCGTTCTGTCTCCTAGAGATGAACGTACCTTGGTGCGAAAAGTGCAAAACTATCCCAGAACAGCAAAGGACCTTGTGAAGATGCTGGAGGAAACAGGTACAAAAGTATCTATATCCACAGTAAAACAAGTCCTATATCGACATAACCTGAAAGGTCGCTCAGCAAGGAAGAAGCCACTGCTCCAAAACCGCCATAAAAAAGCCAAACTATGGTATGCAACTGCACATGGGGACAAAGATCATACTTTTTGGAAAAATGTCCTCTGGTCTGATGAAACAAAAAATAACTGTTTGGCCATAATGACCATCATTGTGTTTTGGAGGAAAAAAGGGGACGCTTGCAAGCCAAAGAACACCATCCCAACAGTGAAGCACGGGGGTGGCAGCACCATGTTGTGGGGGTGCTTTGCTGCAGGAGGGACTGGTGCACTTCACAAAATAGATGGCATCGTGAGGAAGAAAAATTATGTGGATATATTGAAGCAACATTCAAGACATCAGTCAGGAAGTTAAAGCTTGGTCGCAAATGGGTCTTCCAAATGGACAATGACCCCTAGCATACTTTCAAAGTGGTGGCAAATGGCTTAAGAAGACAACAAAGTGCAAGGTATTGGACTGGCCATCACAAAGCCCTGACCTCAATCCATAGAACATTTGTGGGCAGAACTGAAAAAGCATGGCCTACAAACCTGACTCAGTTACACCAGCCTCTTTCAGGAGGAAGGGCCAAAATTCACCCAACTTATTGTGGGAAGCTTGTGGAAGGCTACCTGAAATGGTTGACCCAAGTTAAACAATTGAAAGGCAATGCTACCAAATACTAATTGAGTGTATTTAAACTTCTGACCCACTGGAAAGCTTAAATAAATCGTTCTCCTGTACTATTATTCTGACATTTCCCATTCTTAAAATAAAATGGTGATCCTAACTGACCTAAGACAGGGAATTTTTACTAGGATTAAATGTCAAGGAATTGTGAAAAACTGGGTTTAAATGTATTGGCTAAGGTGCATGTAAACTTCCGACTTCAACTGTATGCACACACACACACACACACCACACACACACCACACACACACACACACACACACCACACACACACCACACACACACACACACACCACACACACCACACACACACACACACACACACACACACACACACACCACACCACACCACCACACACACACACACACACACCGTTCATGTCTGTGCCGAGCATGTGTACGCATAAGTGAATCAAGTCCTACAACACCACTGACATGACCTCTCACCTCTACCAGGCAGTCTCCCACCAGGCCCATGAGTAGTTTCTTGCCCTTTCTCTCCCTGACCAGAGAGGCGTTCTCAGCTCGGTGCATGCAGGTGAAGTCGAACATGGCCACGTCAGGCTGGCCAGCGTGGTTCTGGGCAAACTGCATGTCGGGCAGGCAGTGGCCCGTGGAGAACTGGGCAGCATCGTAGGCGTAACGCAACAAGGCCTCCTGGTCCACATTTACCTGGGCCAGAAGCTTATCGGCATCACTAAAGTCCTGGAGGCAGAGGGAACATATTGGAGGTGGTCACCATAGAGATATATAACTGTTTTATATCTATGGTGGTCACAGAGGGAACAACATCAGTGGTGGAAAAAGTACCCAATTGTCATACTTGAGTAAAAGTAAAAGATACCTTAATAGCAAATGACTAAAGTAAAAGTGAAAGTCACCCAGTAAAATACTACTTGAGTAAAAGTCTAAAATTATTTGGTTTAAAATATACTTAAGTATCAAAAGTAAAAGTATGAATCATTTCTAATTACTTATATTAAGCAAACCAGTAGGCACAATATTTGCGTTTTCTTTACATTTACTGATAGCCAGGGGGACACTCCAACACTTAGACATTGCTTACAAACAAAGCATTTGTGTTACGGAGTCCGCCACATCAGAGGCAGTGGGGATGACCAGGGATGTCCTCTTGATAAGTGTGTGAATTGGACCATGTTCTCTCCTACTAAGCATTCAAAATGTAACAAGTACTTTAGGGTGTCAGGGAAAATGTATGGAGTAAAAAGTACATACTTTTCTATAGGAATGTAGTGAAGTAAAAGTACAAGTTGTCAAAAATATTAATAGTAAAGTAAAGTACAGATACCCCCCAAAAACTACTTAAGTAGTACTTTAAAGTATTTTTTACACCACTGAACAACATATCATCAAATAGAATAGAATCGTAAATGAATACATCTCTATAGGGGACATATTGGAAGTGGTCAGTGCTTGAAGTGGAATAAATGGGGATACCTAGTCAGTTGTACAACCAAATGCCTTCAACTGAAATGTGTCTTCTGCATTTAACCCTCTGAATCAGAGAGGTGTGGAGGGCTGCCTTAAAATCGACATCCACAAGGCCCAGGGAACTGTGGGTTAACTGCCTTGTTCAGGGGCAGAACGACAGATTTTTACTTTGTCAACTTAGGGATTTCGATCCAGCAACCTTTTGTTTACTGGCCCAACGCTCTAACCACTAGGCTACCTGCCACCCAGTACTTATTTTAGGGGCTGGTACTCATTTACATTTTTACAGTACTGGTGTTGTTACTAGCAAATAATCTATAAGAAGTGCCAGTACTCAAGCAGAAGAAAATTGGAGGAGCTGGTACTCTGTACAACTGAAACAGACAGGCCTAATTCAAGCACTGGGGTGGTGGTGGCACACATCTGAGAGATGTCCCGTGTGGCTCAGTTGGTAGAGCATGGCGCTTGCAACGCCAGGGTTGTGGGTTCATTCCCCACGGGGGGACCAGGATGAATATGTATGAACTTTCCAATTTGTAAGTCGCTCTGGATAAGAGCGTCTGCTAAATGACTTAAATGTAAATGTCTATCACTGACTAGAATCTAGATGCTGCTTTATGTGAAAACATTGGGTATAATCCTTCCACGTAGTCTAGCCAAGCATTATATGCTCCACATAAAGAAATTAGCATACACAGTGAATCAATTGGAAAAAATAGATTACTCTACTGGTATGTCAATATGCTTTTTTTAAACAAAAAGGAAAAGTGACAAGAACTAAAAAAAATAAAAATAAAACAATAATGCACAAATACTGTATATAGAATGATTACTAAACAGTTATTGAGCAGAACAAGAGGACACAGAGGAAATATATTTTTTGGGGGGGGGAAAGTCAGTTTGAGCTCTAATCATTGAAGACAAAACAAGATGATCTAGCTTAGTCCCTCCAGACTTGTAGTGTGAGAAGAGGGAGTGAGCAGGTATACAGTAGCATGGCTGGGGAGACACAGTGCTGACCCTGTGCTGCACAGACATCCATTCCATTACAAGTGTTTATTAGCATCTAATCCCTTACAGCAGGAAAGGCCCCCAGCCTGTCTGGGGAGGACTATATTGAGATGCAAAGGTCAGAGGAGCCAGAGATGGATAATAGACTAGAGAAATAGATGGGTTGGTGGTTTAGTAATAAAACCGACACATGCGCAACTATGGGGCAAAACAGACGGAGCTGGCTTAGACTGTTGACAACATGTAAACTATATTTAGTCTAAAATACATTTGCACAATAAGTATTTGTTGTCTCTCAAATACATCGTTATAGTTGTTGGTTAGCTAGCTAGCGAATTCTAGCCATATTAGCATAGATGTGACATCAGTCAAAACAAGACACGGTATCAATAACAAGATACGAGCCACCTATGATTCCCCACATGGCAGCTTCTTGTCATTGCTGCTAGCTATCTGACCTCTAGAGGCCTAGTATGGAGCTGCTGCTGCTGGTACTAATGGATGCGTTTTCCTCACCTGTTTAATGACCCCCATCTTTAACAGGCTCTTCTTCTTGGCAGTCATGACAAAGTAGTGGGTGKCGTCTTTATAGTAGACTATGTTCTCCAGATCAATACCTGGAGGGAGAGAGAGAGACACACACACAGAGAGAAAGACAGAGAGAGAGAAAGACAGAGACAGAGAGACAGAAAGAGAGAGAGAGAGAGAGAGAAAGAGAGAATGAGAGAAAGAGAGAGAGAGAGAAAGAGAGAGAAAGAGAGAGAGAGAGAAAGAGATAACGAGAAAGAAAGAGATAACGAGAGAGAAAGAGAGAAAGAAAGAGAGAGAGAGAAAGAGAAGAGAGACACACACACAGAGCAGATACAGAGAGAGAGAGAGACACAGAGAGAGAGTGATTGAGAGGAGGATAAAGAGGGACTGAATGAGTGAAATAAACTAGTTACAAGACAATGATAGGACAAGTGAAACAGCAATGGAACACAGGAAATTACACATGAAATTGACAAAAAGAGGAAGAGGGACAGCAATTAAAAGACAGCACTGTCACTCCTTCTCTGTCACCATGCCCACCCAGCCTGTATGTTATTCTTTATTCCGATCCCCAGTCGCTGACACCATAGCAACCACCAGTAGAAGTGCTGGCACTCGTAGCCCCAAACCCGGGACGTAGAATAGAATAGAATCCTACCCGTCTCTGTGAGCAGGTCCTGGAAGAACTTCTGGTTGTAGATACGTGCCACACCGCTGATCTCTGCCACCTGGGCCTCGGCTGCAGTGTGAAGGTTGATGAAGTTACACGTGATGCCGATGGCCAGCTTCCCTCGCAGCTCCTTCCTCTTGAAGCCTGGGGAGTGGGGACAAAGACAGAAGCACATGCAGCCTGAAATCAGGTTCATATAATTGAGTGTTTCGGTTGAATACATCCGTTCTATCGGAGCTACAGTAGAGTGTGTCCTCTCTCCTCACCATCAGGGATGAAGTCATATGATAACATACTGGTCTAAAGTGTGTACAGTCTGTTCGGTAGGAGGACAGTGTGAGTGTGTCCTCTCTCCTCACCATACGGGACATAGCTTCCTCCTCCTGCAGATATGAAGACATCAAACTGGAACTTCCCAGCAGAGTGATTGTCAGGAAACAGCTTTGCCATCCAGCCTGATGGAGACATACAACGACAGAGGGAGAGAGACAGGAAGAGCAAAGAGTTAAGGTATATTTCCACTCACAGTCGACACTCCGGACAAATATTTAAAACTGCTCTACAAGCTTTTACTACCACAGAAATATTTTGTATTTTATTCCTTTAATACATGGGGGGAACGGGTCTAGATGTACCTGTGGCTCCTGAGGGCTCCACAAATCCTTTGAATTCCACCCCTGTTTGAACCTCCACCCCCAGGAGAAGACACACTTTCAGCAGTATCAGCTGGAGCTGACGGATGCCTGAAAGATACAGACGCGTACAAATATGTATGATATTGTCACACAGGGAATTAAAACAATCCTCTTCAATTCAAACAGTTGACTGATGTACGATAATACAGACATACTCAGACACTATGTTCAAGAACCTTAATAGCATCATAGCAAACTGATAAGAGACTGGTTTGATTTAGTCATACGTAATAAATAAAGACATTTGATTGGCATTATGACACCAAGAAATCAGGTTGATCTAGTATGGTACTGGTGGACATACTGATGTGATCCAGAGCTCCCGTGCAAAATTTGCCGTAGAACTTCTTGGCAGCCAGCCCACGCAGGTCATAGATGGTGTAGGGCCACAGGTGCAGCACGTTATTCCGGGAGAAAGAGTCTCTCTTCTCTAGTACCACCACATGAGCCCCCAGCAGAGCCAGCTCTATGGCTGTCCTGAGCCCGCACGGCCCTGCACCTAGCACCAGGCACTGAGGAGAGGGGAGAGAGAGAGAGATGGGGAGAGACAGAAGATAAATAAAAAAGGAGGAAGAAATGAGGAAGGAGAGACTAAGCTCTGCAGGGATGAATGCACCTTGACAGTATTAAAAGGAGAGACGGTACTCTGCCAAAGTAGATCCACAACACTGATGTAGAAACCTTAACCACTACATAGCCACCGTCCTTGTACAAACATATTTTACTTCAGAGAACTTCCTGAGTATTTCTCTTCTTCTCTTAAATGAGAATAAATAAATACACGCCTTGTTTTTGGCACAGACTTCGCCTTGCTGGTAGTCTTGGTGTTGGGCCCGCTTGTCCAGCTTGACCCAGAGGGACTTGGCCTTCCAGTAGTTGAGCCTTTCCTTGAGCTTGGTGTAGAAGCTCTGGTAGTCCCTGGGGTCCACCTGTAGGTGGTGGCAAAGCTCTGAGAAAATACGCTGCACCTCCTTACAGGTCTGGGCTTGGACGAACTGCTCAAACAAGGCATGGGACGGGTTGGTAGAGTCCTGGTTGGCCATGGTAGTGGATGGTGATGCGCACCGGTGCCTTGGCTCAGAATCTCTGGAGTTTACTGTGGAGAAAGCAAATACCAACACCATGAGAAAACTACAATATATATTGTAGTCATCTTTCCTTTTCTGTGAATACAAATATATTATAAAAATAATATTTGTTATAGTAATAAAGTTGTCCTCTGAAGAAAAAATAACTGAGCTCAGTTATAGCACTTAATATAATGAAAGATTAGTCCTGCAATATTGCCGTTGAGGTTATATATGGAGGTGGTCCTGAGGTCTAAATAACAGACACGACTGGTGACAATTCCCCCTGTCTGAAAATATAACACTGAAATTAGATGTTTTCAAAGTCACCTGAGTCCACGTCATCACTAACTTCCCCAACCATGTGTTCTGTGTACAGTACATTTGTGGTCTTTATGACACCTCCCTAAGGTTGTGAATGATACCATGATGGGTGTTTGAACTTAGTGACAATATATTTCACACAACTAAGATAGTGGTTAGTGGACATTTGAAAGTAAAATACGTCCCTTTATCCAAAACATGAACCCGATCTTTTTGTTGTTATTGCATTAAACATGTTTGCTCAGGATTGAACCTCACAAGTAGAAATCAACGTCAACAAAACAAAGGAGATGATTGTGGACTTCAGGAAACAGCAGAGGGAGAACCCCCTATCCACATCGAAGGGACAGCAGTGGAGAAGGTGTAAAGTTAAGTTCCTCGCCGTACACATCCCAGACAAACTGAAATGGTCCAGCCACGCAGACAGTGTGGTGAAGAAGGCGCAATGGCGCCTCTTCAACCTCAGGAGGCTGAAGAAATTTGGCTTGTCACCCAAAACCCTGACAAACTTTACAGATGCACAATTGAGAGCATCCTGTCGGGCTGTATCACAGCCTGGTACGGCAACTGCACCGCCCTCAACCGCAAGGCTCTCCAGAGGGTGGTGCGGTCTGCACCGGGCGCAAACTACCTGCCCTCTGTGACACCTACAGCACCCCATGTCACAGGAAGGCCAAAAAGGACATCAACCACCTGAGCCACTGCATGTTCACACCGCTACCATCCAGAAGGCGAGGTCAGTACAGGTGCATCAAAACTGGGACCGAGAGACTGAAAAACTGCTTATATCTCAAGGACATCAGATTGCTAAACAGCAATCACTAACTCAGAGAGGCTGCTGCCTACATTGAGACCCAATCACTGGCCACTTTAATAAATGGATCACTAGTCACTTTATACAATGCACTCTAAGTAATGCCACTTTAATAATGTTTACATATCTTACATTACTCATATCACATGTATATACTGTATTTTATACCATCTATTGCACCTTCGCCATCACTCATCTATATACTTACATGTACATATTCTCATTCACCCTTTAGATTTGTGTGTATTAGGTAGTTGTTGGGGAATTGTTAGATTACTTGTTAGATATTATTGTTAGATATTACTGCACTGTCGGAACTAGAAGCAAAAGCATTTCGTAACACTCGCAGTAACATCTGCTAACCATGTGTATGTGACAAATTGATTTTATTTAGAAACTCTAGATGTTTTGCCTGTCCTCTTCACTGTACGAACAAAACACAACATTCACTTTGAGGACAAATATACAGTACAATGGAGGACATGTGCCAATCAGCCTCAGGCCAAGTGTTCTCTCTCAATTGTGAGGATACTACTCTAAAATAAACACTTCCTGTATCTGTGGTCCAACCACTTTTGTATCTGCCAGAGGGAACAGAGACAAAAGTGGTTAGCCACATCACACTGATCAGATGTGTGATAAACTCAGCCTCACTGGCCACACACACACACACCACACACACACACACTATACAGAAGCTATCCGCCCTATTTAAACAACTGGTTAGAAATAAATCACATTTGCTCTGAACAGAGTGAGGTCAAGAGATTTGAAAAGCTCTTCCTTAGTATCACATACTGGAAAAACATTGACATGTCAATGAGATAACATTTACACATACTATAACTTCCTGGTTGTGACATGACATTCAGCATCATCTGCTACACACCTGAGACAGATAGACAAACCCTATTGGTCAGAGTGGGTGAAGGGCTTTTTAAAACCACAGAGAGCTGTAAAAAGATGTGCTTGTGAGAGAAATATAGGCTACTGTTAATCAAACATAAACCAAGAGCTATTCATTCAATGGACTGAGATTGTCCATGTGAATTCTGTGGATGTAGAGAATAGGGTAATATCACAGGCTCTACTCTAATGTGTGTAGGCCTATGAGTGGAAAATCCTCATCCTCTCTGTACAGTAACTCCCTCTAACTCTATACTGTAGCCTTTTTCATATCAAATTGTATTGGTTGCGTACACATATTTGCAGATTTAGCAGGTACAGCGAAATGCGTGTATTTCTAGCTCCAACAATGCAGTAATATAAATCCCCAAAATAAAAATTGAGAAACATCAGAATGATCAGTCAGTGTCTAGAATTTACAGTGCAATCGGAAAGTATTCAGCCCCCTTGACTTTTTCTGCATTTTGTTTCGTTAAGGCCTTATTACAAAAATGATTTAACATTTACGTCATTTAGCAGACGCTCTTATCCAGAGCGACTTACAAATTGGAAAGTTCATACATATTCATCCTGGTCCCCCCGTGGGGAATGAACCCACAACCCTGGCGTTGCAAGCGCCATGCTCTACCAACTGAGCCACACGGGACCACAATTAATAAATTTTACAATGTTACAGCCTTGTTCTAAAATGTATTAAAATGTATTAAAAAATGTTTTCCTCAGCAATCTACACACAATACCCCATAATAACAAAGTGAAAAACGTTTTTTAGAAAAATTTGCAGTGCATTCGGAAAGTATTCAGACCCCTTGACTTTATCCACATTTTGTTACGTTACAGCCTTATTCTAAAATGTACAATTCCTCATCAATCTACACACAATACCCCATAATGACAAAGCGAAAACAGTTTTTTTGGAAAATGTGCAAATTTATTACAAATAAAAAACAGAAATACTTTATTTACATGACATTGCGCATGGTGATCTTAGGCTTGTGTGTGGCTGCTCAGCAAGGATTTATACTGCCAATGTTTACGTATGGAGATTGCATGGCTATGTGCTCGATTTTATACACCTGTCAACAAAGGGTGCGGCAGAAATAGCCGAATTCACTAATTTGAAGGGGTGTCCGCATACTTTGTATATATAGTGTACGTCGATACTATTCTCAGAGCCAACCCGGGACAAGGAGTAGCAATGATCCAGGGTGTTCGTTGCGCGAGTGCCACAGGAGATGTGTTGATAGAATTTCGGTAGCGTTTTCCTCAGATTTYCTTTATTAAAATCCCCAGTTAAAATAAATGCGGCCTCATGGTATGCGGCTTCCAGTTTGCACAAAGTCCAGTGCAGTTTAGGGTTGGGCGGCATCCCCATTTTTTTATACTGTCATATAGAGGTCGACCGATTAATCGGAATGGCCGATTAATCGGGGCCGATTTCAAGTTTTCATAACAATCGGTAATCGGTATTTTTGGGCGGCGATTTGCCGATAGTTTTTTATTTTATTTTTTATTTTTTTACACCTTTATTTCATCTTTATTTATTTAGGCAAGTCAGTTAAGAACACATTCTTATTTTCAACGAGGCAGAACGACAGATTTTTAACCTTGTCAGCTCGGGGGATCCAATCTTGCAACCTTACAGTTAACTAGTCCAATGCTCTAACACCTGATTACATTGCACTCCACGAGGAGCCTGCTTGTTAGCGAATGCAGTAAGCTAAGGTAAGTTGCTAGCTAGCATTAAACTTATCTTATAAAAAACAATCAATCAATGACTGTCATTGATCCAATGTGTACTTAACCATAAACATCAATGCCTTTCTTAAAATCAATACACAAGTATATATTTTTAAACCTGCATATTTAGCTAAAAGAATCCAGGTTAGCAGGCAATATTAACCAGGTGAAATTGGTAATTTCTCTTCGTTCATTGCACGAGTCAGGGTATATGCAACAGTTTGGGCCGCCTGGCTCTTTGCGAACTAAATTGCCAGAATTTTACGTAATTATGACAACATTGAAGGTTGTGCAATGTAACAGGAATATTTAGACTCATGGATGCCACCCGTTAGATAAAATACGGAACGGAATAAACGTTTTGTTTTCGAGGTGATAGTTTCCGGATTAGTCAAAGGTATATGGTTTAGAGAGAAATAGTCGACGCGTTATAATTCCTGTAATAACTTGCGGCTGAATTTGAAAGGGGTTCCTTCGTTATTTTACCGTTCATGTCTTCCATAGAGARTGTCTTGATCTACTTCAAATAAGGTCTGTGTTTCGTGCAGGCTTAAACCGCCTCGACGTTTTGATACCCGTGTAAATCTCACTAGGATAAGGTAATGTTTGTCAACATATTTTCATAAATCCACTCTACAAAAAAGTTTATCTTCGCTTATATTTAGCCAATATTGATCAGAGGTACCTTGTCCTATGGATATCTACACAGTTATAAAATTGGCACGGTCATGTAAGCCTACACGAAACACAGACCTTATTTTAAGTGAATCTAAAAATATCCTATGGAATAAATGAAGGAACCGCTTTTCAGATTTTGCTAGAAGGTGTCATGGGAATTATGACTCGCACTTTGGTTGTCAATTCTTACCATGCCCATTATTAAAATAGGATTTCCTGCATATAGAAATTAAAGTTTTTGTTTTCAACATTCATCACAGGTAACTTAAACTCTATTTTTATTCAAACAGTTGAGAGTATTTGTCTCCTAAGCAGACTCTTCAGTATCATTGTCACTTCAGAGCTGTGTGCGTGTGTGTATTTATGTATTATATTAAGTTAAAATAAAAGTGTTCATTGTTCATTCAGTATTGTTGCAATTGTCATTATTACAAAAATGTGTGTGTGTGTGTGTATGATATATATATATATATTATTATTATATAATTTTTTTATATAAATCGGCCGATTAATCGGTATCGGCTTTTTTTGTCCTCCAATAATCGGTATCGGTATCGGCATTGAAAAATCATAATCGGTCGACCTCTACTGTCATACCATTTCTGTACCATATACAGTATTACCAGAAGTGCACACAAGAGGTGCTATCTTTTATTTGGGGGGGGGGGGGTGACGCACAAAACTATTTAGGCAACAGGTACCTTGATGCAGGAGGCGATTGAATATCTCTGCTGTAACCAAGAAGCTTGATCTTGACATCTAGCCACTTAAATCACAGGAAGCAAACCAAGGAAGCTAAGGTAAGCGGAGGTAACCTGCCAAAATGATTACCGCCTCGTAGCACTCACACCGGTAGCCATGAAGTGCTATGAATGCTGGYCATGGCTCTCATCAACAGCATCCTCTCGGATACCCTAGACCCACTCCAATTCGCATACCGCCCCAACAGATCCACAGATGATGCAATCTAATCGCACTCCACACTGCCCTTTCCCACCTGGACAAAAGGAACACTTACAGTATCTGAGAATGCTGTTCATTGACTACAGCTCAGCGTTCAACACAATAGTGCCCACGAAGCTCATCACTAAGCTAAGGACCCTGGGACTAAACACCTCCCTCTGCAACTGGATCCTGGACATCCTGACGGGCCACCCCCAGGTGGTAAGGGTAGGCAACAACACGTCTGCCACGCTGATTCTCAAATCTGGGGCCCCTCGGGGGTGTGTACTTAGTCCCCTCCTGTACTCCATTTTCACCCACGACTGTGTGACCAAACACAACTCCAACACCATCATTAAGTTTGCTGACAACACAACAGTGGTAGGCCTGATCACCGACAATGATGAGACAGCCTATAGGGAGGTCAGAGAACTGGCAATGTGGTACCAGGACAACAACCTCTCCCTCAACGTGAGCAAGACAAATGAGCTGATCGTGGACTACAGGAAAAGGGGGTCCGAACAGGCCCCCATTAACATCAACAGGGCTGTAGTGGTGTGGGTTGAGAGTTTCACGTTCCTTGGTGTCCACATCACTAACGAGACTGAAAAGATTTGGCATGGGTCCCCAGATCCTCAAAAAGTTACAGCTGCACCATCGAGAGCATCCTGACCGGTTGCATCACCACCTGGTATGGCAACTGCTCAGCATCTGACCTTAAGATGCTACAGAGGGTAGTGCGTACGGCCCAGTACATCACTGGGGCCAAGCTTCCTGCCATCCAGGACCTATATAATAGGCAGTGTCAGAGGAAAGCCCATAAAATTGTCAGAGACTCCAGTCACCCAAGTCATAGACTGTTTTCTCTGCTACCACATGGCTAGCGGTACCGGAGCGCCAAGCCTAGGACCAAAATGCTCCTTAACAGCTTCATCAAATGGCCACCGGACTATTACATCCTCCCCTCCMCATTTGTTTTGTATACTGCTGCAACTCACTGTTTATTATCTACAGTTGAAGTCAGAAGTGTACATACACCTTAGCCAAATACATTTAAACAATTSCTGACATTTAATCTAAGTAACAATTCCCTGTCTTAGGTTAGTTATAATCACCACTTTATTTTAAGAATGTGAAATATCAGAATAATAGTAGAGAGAATGATTTATTTATTTCATCACATTCCCAGTGGGTCAGAAGTTTACATACATTCAATTAGCATTTGGTAGCATTGCCTTTAAAATGTTTAACTTGGGTCAAACGTTTCAGGTAGCCTTCCACAAGCTTCCCACAATAAGTTGGGTGAATTTTGGCCCATTCCTCCTGACAGAGCTGGTGTAACTGAGTCAGGTTTGTAGACCTCCTTTGCTCGCACAAGCTTTTTCAGTTCTACCCACAAATGATCTATAGGATTGAGGTCAGGGCTTTGTGATGACCACTCCAATACCTTGACTTTGTTGTCCTTAAGCCATTCTGCCACAACTTTGGAAGTATGCTTGGGGTCATTGTCCATTTGGAAGACCCATTTGTGACCAAGCTTTAACTTCCTGACTGATGTCTTGAGATGTTGCTTCAATATATCCACATCATTTCCCTGCCTCATGATGCCATCTATTTTGAAGTGCACCAGTCCCTCCGGCAGCAAAGCACCCCCACAACATGATGCTGCCACCCCCGTGCTTCACGATTGGGATGGTGTTCTTCGGCTTGCAAGCCTCCCCCTTTTTCCTCCAAACATAAGGATGGTCATTATGGCCAAACAGTTCTATTTTTGTTTCATCAGACCAGAGGACATTTCTCCCAAAAAGTATGATCTTTGTCTCCATGTGCAGTTGCAAACCGTAGTCTGGCTTTTTTATGGCGGTTTTGGAGCAGTGGCTTCTTCCTTGCTGAGCGGCTGTTCAGGTTATGTCGATATAGGACTTGTTTTACTCTGGATATAGATACTTTTGTACCTGTTTCCTCCAGCATCTTCACAAGGTCCTTTGCTGTTGTTGTGGGATTGATTTGCACTTTTCGCACCAAAGTACGTTCATCTCTAGAAAACAGAACGCGTCTCCTTCCTGAGCGGTGTGACAGCTGTGTGGTCTCATGGTGTTTATGCTTGCGTACTATTATTTGTACAGAGGAACGTGGTACCTTCAGGCGTTTGGAAATTCCTCCGAAGGATGAACCAGACTTGTGGAGGCCTACAATTGTTTTCTGAGGTCTTGGCTGATTTCTTTTGATTTTCCCATGATGTCAAGCAAAGAGGCACAGAGTTTGAAGGTAGGTCTTGAAATATATCCACAGGTACACCTCCAATTGACTCAAATTATGTCAATTAGCCTATCAAAAGCTCCTCAAGCCATGACAATAAATTTTTCCTGGAATTTTCCAAGCTGTTTAAAAGCACAGTCAACTTAGTGTATGCAAACTTCTGACCACTGGAATTGTGATACAGTGAATTACAAGTGAAATAATGTGTCTGTAAACAATTGTTGGAAAAAAAATACTTGTGTCATGCAGACAGTAGATGTCCTAACCAACTTGCCAAAACTATAGTTTGTTAACAAGAAACTGTTTTGGAGTGGTTGAAAAAACTAGTTTATGACTCCAACCTAAGTGTATGTAAACTTCCATTTTTCAAATGTACATGTACAAATTACCCAACTCCCTGTACCCCCGCACACTGACTCGTACGCGTACCCCTGTATATAGCCTCGGTTACTGTTATGTTAGTGTGTTACTTTTTAGTTTATATAGTATATATAATATATATATAACCAAGTGGCAAAAAGCAAAAAGTATTTAGTCAGCACCAAATTGTGCAAGTTTCCCACTTTTAAAAAGATGAGAGAGGCCTGTAATTTTCATCATAGTACACTTCAACTATGACAGGACAAAATGAGAAACAAAATCCAGAAAATCACATTGTAGGATTTTTAATGAATTTATTTTCAAATTAAGGTGGAAAATAAGTATTTGGTCAATAACAAAAGTTTTCTCAATACTTTGATATACCCTTTGTTGGCAATGCACGAGGTCAAACGTTTTCTGTAAGTCTTCACAAGGTTTTCACACACTGTTGTTGGTATTTTGGCCATTCCTCCATGCAGGTCTCCTCTAGAGCAGTGATGTTTTGGGCTGTTGCTGGGCAACACGGACTTTCACAACTCCCTCCAAGATTTTCTATGGGGTTGAGATCTGGAGACTGGCTAGGCCACTCCGGACCTTGAAATGCTTCTTATGAAGCCACTCTTCGTTGCCGGGCGGTGTGGTTTGGGATCATTGTCATGCTGAAAGACCCAGCCACGTTTCATCTTCAATGCCCTTGCTGATGGAAGGAGGTTTTTACTCAAAATCTCACGATACATGGCCCCATTCATTCTTTCCTTTACACGGATAAGTCGTCTGGTCCCTTTGCAGAAAAACAGCCCCAAAGCATGATGTTTCCACCCCATGCTTCACAGTAGGTATGGTGTTCTTTGGATGCAACTCAGCATTCTTTGTCCTCCACCACGACGAGTTGAGTTTTTACCAACAAGTTTCATCTGACCATATGACATTCTCCCAATCTTCTTCTGGATCATCCAAATGCTCTCTAGCAAACTTCAGACGGGCCTGGACACGTTCTGGCACTGCAGGATTTGAGTCTCTGGCGGCGTAGTGTTTACTGATGGTAGGCTTTTTACTTTGGTCCCAGTCTCTTGCAGGTCATTCACTAGGTCCCCCGTGTGTTTCTGGGATTTTTGCTCACCGTTCTTGTGATCATTTTGACCCACGGGGTGAGATCTTGCGTGGAGCCCCAGATCGAGGGAGATCATCAGGGTCTTGTATGTCTTCCATTTCCTAATAATTGCTCCCACAGTTGATTTCTTCAAACCAAGCTGCTTACCTATTGCAGATTCAGTCTTCCAGCCTGGTGCAGGTCTACAATTTTGTTTCTGGTGTCTTTGACAGCTCTTTTGGTCTTGGCATAGTGGAGTTTGGAGTGTGACTGTTTGAGGTTGTGGACAGGTGTCTTTTATACTGATAACAAGTTCAAACAGGTGCCATTAATACAGGTAACGAGTGGCGGACAGAGGAGCCTCTTAAAGAAGAAGTTACAGGTCTGTGAGAGACAGAAATATTGCTTGTTTGTAGGTGACCAAATACTTATTTTCCACCATAATTTGCAAATAAATTCATAAAAAATCCTACAATGTGATTTTCTGGATGTTTTTTTCTCATTTTGTCTGTCATAGTTGAAGTGTACCTATGATGAAAATTACAGGCCTCTCTCATCTTTTTAAGTGGGAGAACTTGCACAATTGGTGGCTSACTAAATACTTTTTTGCCCTACTGTATATATTATTTCTTATACTTTAGTTTATTTGGTAAATATTTTCTCAACTCTTCTTGAACTGCACTGTTGGTTAAGGGCTTGTACGTAAGCATTTCACGGTAAGGTCTACACTTGTTGTATTCGGCGCATGTGACAAATAAAGTTTGATTTCATTTTAAATGCATAGTTGGATATAATTTATTTGACACATCTTAGATTTCTTATAGTTATACTTAACTTATAGTTATAAGCAGTGGCGTAGTACACACCCCTGCAGACCCCGGGAATATACACGGAGGTGACGCTGACCGAAGAAAATTTTCTGGGGAAGTAATGTGGTCGGCATTTAATGGTGAGGTATTCCAGATCGGGAGAACAAAAGGATTTGAGTTCCTGTACGTTACCACAATCACACCATGAGTAGGTAATCATGAAACATACACCAGGAGAGTTCATTCTTCCTGTCCGCACAATGGACAAAGAACCCCACTGGCTGAATGGACAAGAAAATATATCTTGGGGAGAGAGATGATTCAGTAAAACAGAGTATGTTACAGTCCTTGATGTCTCTTTGGTAGGAGATCCTCTCCTGGAGAATGTGTACTTTATAGTCCAGGGACTGAACGTTAGCGAGTAATATGTTGGGCAGAAGTGAATGGTATGCACGCCTCCCGAGTCTGACTAGGAGCTCCTTATTCCTCTTCTCCAGAATAAGGGTTTTAGTGCAGCCCCCGGGATGAATGGAACTGCCTCTGGTAGTTCAAACACAGGATCCAATTCAGAGAAGTCTAATTTCTGGTAGAATTTCTCTTGACCGCCGATCTAATATCCAAAAGTTATTTTCGGCTGTAGGTAATAATGCAAAAAACATTCTGAGTAAATAATGTGAGAAACAACAACAAACATGCTGTTGGCTAGGTGCTAGAAACAGGGCAATCATGTCTTTCCTGATTTCTCTTTGGCCCTCATATAGTTGCACTGTCATAGAGCTAAATCTAACTACCATGGCCTGTCCTCAACCCTGCCTTATCTTACACCATCAAATTATTACTGCTGTTCACAGCTTAGATGACTTGCAATTGACTGGCCAATATATCCGACAACAGTCCCACTCCTGCCAACCTATGTGTAACTGGTCTGGCTGTGTAGCTGTGTGTCGTGTTTGAAACCTRAAGGGCAGCTCGTCGACAGCTTGATGTTATCTATTGATCTAGCATAGAGTAAATGAACTGCCCTACAAAAGGCAAAACGCAGTAACTATGAATTTAGTCAAAATCTTTGATCGGTTGTAATGGTCAGGTATATTATCTGATTCATGTGGTATTTAGTTTCCTGACACAAGAACAAGCCAGTTGATCAGAATATATCATGGATAATCAAAAATTGCTGTCTGTCGAGAAAGAAGACTTTGAAGTCAGATTTTGCATTCAAAAAATGACCTATTAGTTCCACTGCAATGACTGCAGAATTTACAGTTGAAACCCTATAGCTGTCAGATCCACATCTTCTGTTTTGTGACCAACAGTCACACAGAAAGAAATGCCATCTATCAAATTACTCAGGAACTTGCTGCACTGGAGATGACTAACCACAATCAAATCATGACCAACATCATTACCCAGTAATGATTCAATTCATAACCAAAAAGCTCTTTCACAAGTCATGCATTAAAACAGTAGTGACTGGTATATCACACTGGTACATGCCATACAGCTGGCACTACCAGAGAAGCACACACACACAAACTGAAATGGTCGTGTTCAGACAATGATTAATGCTTCCTTGATTAACAATGTTTAACAGCTTGCATGTGGGCACAAAAGTCTAGGTTAAAGTCCCTCTCTCAATAGACCTCCTTAGGGAAACAAATAAAAAAAAGTGTGTCAAATACAGTAACAGTAAATAGTGGTGTGCAACTCGAATGTCCTACCATCCTACTGTCCCCAGCTTTTCATCATCATCTCATCTTCTCTCAGTCATTTGTCTGTCACACTCTTATGACTGTTTGCTCAGCCTGATTTGGGATGTCATATTTTGGTACTTGTTATTGGTCATGCAGCAGACTTCTAACAGATATTATTGCACAGTTGGCACCAGGGACACAAGCATTCTGCTACACCCAAATAACATCTGCTAAATACAGTGTAACCAATCAAATTTGACTTGATTTTGATTTGATAAAGCTATTTCATTCTTCTTCATACTCAATATCCGGATTATATAATTTAAGAGAGAAGAGCAGTAGTATACTTGCTCATACTGTCGAAAGACAGATGATATCCTCAATGTAGAGTTGGCTACTGTGGTGGAAGATAAAAAGCAGACCGGTCTTACCTGTTCTTAACTATTGTGGTGATGTGGGTAAGAATGCTACACTACAAAACACAGAGAATCTGACTGGTACAAACACACCATTTAGAGTCAGGAATTAACCATTACAGGTTCTACTGAAACACATCTTGGCATGACAAATATGAACATAGCCAAGAGAGAAAAAACCTGAAGAGTGAGGAAGAATCTTCCTTATGAAGTAGACTGACAGAGCAATGATCAAGTTATTTCAATACTTTTGAGAAAACAACAGTGGAAAATGTTTGTTGACTTACCCTGTCACAAGGTCGGCTGAGAACAAAGGGTCTGCCAATGCTGTGTATATTGTCAGGATGCTGGATGCCTCTGTAACATGACAGAGCAGCCGAAAGTTGGAACCAGAAAGGGCCATGACAGCAGAACAGTAGCCACAATATAAATTCAAGAGAGAAAGTGAAAGAGAGAGAGGAGAGAGAGATGGGGGATGGAGAGAGGGAGAGATGGGGGATGGAGGGAGGGAAAGAGAGGGGGGAGAGGGAGGGAAAGAGAAGGGGGGGAGAGGGGAAGGGAAAGAGGGGGTGAGGAAGGGAGGGAGGGAAAGACAGAGAGGAAGGGGGGGCAGTAGAGAGCGAGAGGAAGGGGAGAGATAGAGAGAGATAGGGAGGGAGGTAGAGAGAGATAGGGTGGTAAAGAGAGATAGGGGGGTAAAGAGAGTTAGGGTGGTAGAGAGAGATTAAAAATAACAGTTAATGGTGTTGCTGAATAATATGGTGTGTGCCAATCCTCCACAACAGAACATTCTGATTACTATTTATAAATAGCCCAGTATCTGAACATTTTAATTGAACCTTTATTTAACTAAGCAAGTCAGTTAAGAACAAAATATTATTTACAATGACGGCCTACCGGGGAACAGTGGGTTAACTGTCTTGTTCAGGGTTTTCACAGATTTTTACCTTGTCAGCTCGGGGATTCGATCCAGCAACCTTTCGGTTAATGGCACAACCACTAGGCTATCTGCCGCACAACCACTAGGCTATCTGCCGCCCCAAATTACTGGACTCGGTTGTGTCTATCCCTGAATTCAGTCAGTACGTTTTCGAATAAAATGCATCAACACAACGTGTTGACACATTTTAAAAACAGATGAATACATTACCTTGTCGAGTAAAGGTATAAATAGAGCGTAATCATGAAGTTAGAACTGTTCGGTCAATCCGTTTTTGTTCAGTGGAGGTTAATTCCCGAAAGAAATCGGTCCGTGTTTTGTCCGTTCATTGGTTATACCATTGAAATCAGGAAGTGAAAACCCGAAATCGTTCATTTGCTCACCTACGGCTGTACGCGCGCCCAGCAGATATCATGATAACTTTTTCGTGAGTTTCTGCCAATTATGCAATGTCAGGGTATTGCTTCACTTAAAGTAATATAACACTAAAATGTTCACGTCATTGTTTTTATGTTGTTCTCTATCATATCGTATATTGAATGAAGATGTGACAAACAGGTCTACAATAGCCTACTATAATATCTATTCTAGGCTACTCAATAACATAAAATATGTATTTGACATTATTTGTTTAAAATGTTTACAACACATGACATCAGGAATGTTATGTTCAAAACCTCAAAAAATGATATCAGGTTAGTATCTCAAAGATATGCAATTAGACCAATCTAGCTCAAAGTAAGTTTTGGATATAATGACAGTGAGACATAAACGATGAAAATAAGGTCTGAGGTTAACACAGACTTAGGACATCTTATATGTTTTGTTCTATGAGATAATCAATCATGACCTTTAGGAATTATGTTCTTTATGTGCTTTTTTWAAATTACATAAATGCTTTCAAATTCACAAAAAGTGACGGTAACTGATAAAAAATGATCTCATAGAACAAACCGTATAAGATCTCATAAGCCTGTGTTCTCATAGACCTTATTTTCTGAGTTTATCTAAAAACCTTCCAAAAAATGTATTTTCCTATAGGCTTTGTACAACAAACCATGGCAGAGTTAGGGCCCACAAAAATACACCATTACTATTTCTCTCCATGTGTAGCTAGACACCATTTCCTGTCAATGGGTAAGCATCAATTGACTCACTGTCTGGTTACCATCAATATAAGAAACATAATTTATTGCGTTTTCAACAAATTACAACGTGACAGATTACAGTTGGCAATTTAAAAATGTTATCCCAACATTGCCATTTGAATTTTAAACAATGTACATTAGTATTTATACAATAGCAAAAACATTGCCTGAAATTCTAAAATGTTGCACTGAATGCAGTGAAAAAGAATATACACAGGAATATCACAAATCCTAAAACTGCATAGGTTGAGGAGAAAGACCCAAAGAACCCAATGGAGACATGTCCTTGGTTTTTCACAATGATGGAACAATAGGGATTACATTAGGATTAAGACAACAGCCTAGTCAATCTGCTGCTCCAAATGTTCACAGGACATGAAATAACAAGTCAGATTAATAATAGCAGTCTTATAGAAGATTAATAATTCATGTCTGAGGAAAAACAGTGTATGCATTTATAGTGGTTTAGGAAATCTTGGCATTCTCCAGGAGTTGGTCTTACCTAAATAAAAAAGGTTGCATTTATAATGTAAGTCTTCTATCCAAAGTTAGATATACACTATGCTGTACCATAGTACATCAGATGTCTTCTATAAAAACACTGACATTCATTGTAACAATAACAGAGGAACAGTTCATAAACCAGCCTCCCCATCAATGTCCTTAGAAATAGGAGATGTCGACATGTAAATGTACAGTTGTGGCCAAATATATTGGCACCCTTGCACTTTCTTAAATAATTCCCAATTTCTTCTAATTTTTTTTTAAATAAAACATTTAGTAACCACTAACTCAACATTGTAGAACCAATCATATTTTTGTAAACTTAAGTTTACAATTTTAATTGATAAAATAAAGACAAATGGCATCGACAAAATTGTCACCCATAGCTAGTACTTGGTTCCACAGCCTTTGGCCAAGATAACTGCAGACAAACACTTCTTGTAGCCACCACCTTTCTACTGGCAATTTGGCCCACTTTTCAGCAGCAAACTGCTCTAATTCTTCAATATTTGAGGGGTGCCCTCAACCAAATGCCCTCAACCAAATGCTGAGGGGTGCCCTCAATCAGATTTTGCCATAGGTATGTGATGTTTCAGATCTGGACTCTTCTTCGCTGGCCACTCCAGAACAGTTCAGCATCCCTTCTTAACCATTCCTGGATGCTTTTTGATGTGGGTGGTTGGGGTTGTTGTCCTGCTGGGAAGACCCAGAATCTTCAATGGAGACCCAGTTTTTGGACAATGGGTTGAACGTGGAACAAAAAAAAAAAAACTGATAATCTCTATTGCCAAAGAGCTCCGATTTTGTTTCATTGGTCCACAGAACATTTCCCCCAGGATTTATGCTTGTTTAGGTGGGTTTTTGTTCAATAGGGCTTTCTTTTGTCTCTTTCAGCAGTGGGGTCTTTCTATATTTACCAATGACAAAAATTAAGCATTCAAAGAAAAAAAAACTCCCTAATATCAATTATATGGGAAGGTTTAATCATACTGTGGGGTTGCTTTGCGGTCTCTGGTACTGGGGGACTTAAAAGTGTGCAAGACATCATGAAATCAAGGTGTTTTGGAGTGCAATGTTTGAAAAACTGTCTCTCTGTTAAATGTTGTGGGTCATCCAGTATGACAACCACAACAAACACACATAAAAAGCACCAAGAAGAAACAGTGGACTGCCCTGGAGTGGTCAGTCAAGAGTCCCAAGTCTGAATCGCATCCATAACCTACTGCGAAAGCTGAAATCATCAGTTGTTGGAGGGCACCCATCAAACATGAAAGAATTAGAGCAGTTTGCTGCTAAGACTGGGCCAAATTGCCAGTAGATAGATGCAACAAACTACAAGAAGCCTTTGTTGGCAATGGCTGTGCAACCAAGTACTAGCTATGGGTGACAATTTTGTCAATTCCATTTTTCTTTATTTTCTAAATTAAAATTGTAAACTTAAGTTTGCAAAAATGAAATGGGTTCTGCAATGTTGAAAATAACAAGTTGTGGAGACAAATCTTTTTTTCAATTTAAACTTATTTAGGAAGAAATAGGGAATAAGTTAAGAAAAGTGCAAGGGTGCCAATATATTTGGTCCCAACTGTATGATTCAGTTTTGATAGCAGTTGAGCAATTGAGTTGACTACAGTTTTTGATAGCAAAAATATAATCAGACACACCTTGATAGGTTATATAAAAAGGTGTTCTCTTATTCTGACAAGATGAAGAGATTGTTTTCAATACGAGTCATTATTTATTTTTTTGATTGCAGAGTACCACAGAGCTTAGTTTTACAGATAGATGGACACAATATGAACACAACGTATAAAGATAAAAGTGGAACAAATAAGGATGTAATTATATAAAGAAAATACACCACTTTCTTCAGTGAAAGATGTACCATAGACATGATGGCCAGTGGTAGAATGATGCTGAAAATAGACAAACCAAAAGTATCTTTAAAATTAATAAATTACCAACAGGATATATACAAAAATATTAGCAATGAGGATATTTATGTACAATTTCCCAATGACAGTGGATATTCAAAATGCCAATTCAGCTTCCCAAGCAACTGGAAAGCTCAGTCCTCATATCTTCAGAATCATCTCTCCATCATTCAATGAAAACAAAACCACATTAATTACCTCCAAAATGACCAGCAGTTGCACTGATAACACTTTTCAAAGAATATATTGTGAAAGGTCTTATGGTTACTCCTTTAAATCTTGGTTTTAATCTGAATGTTTGAACAACCAAAAACGTAAAATTCCTTAGATATTGGATGGAAAATGGAAGGTATTATTAGGTATGCAGTACACAAGTGTTTGAGCATGATTCACAAATAAGTCGATTATCATTGAAGTATATAACTACAGAAAAACGCTTATTGAACTTTGTAGATATAAAAGTTAATCAAGAGTAATAAAAATACACTTTAAACAGAAGAGAGTAGAAAATAGTTGTTTTGATCATTGGCACAAAAACATTGCAGCAGSATTCATGGTCCCAGTCCTGAGAGGAGACTGTGTTCATCAGTAGCCTTTTGTCTTCTTCTAGAAAAGTTGTAGAGAATGCAAATAAACAATCAAATCATTCCCATCTCCTCTTCTTTAGGAGTGCCTGAAGAGGTGTTCCATGTATAGAAAGTCTCTGCGAAGTCGAAGTCCCGCCCACCTTCTCAAACTGTCAGTAGTACCATAAATGCTTAGTCAAGAATGGCTACAATGTAGAGGAGAAATATTCACCTGAAATGCCTATGACCTGATAATAATGTCAAATATTCCAGTTAATTCAGGTTTGATAACTAAATTAATCAAAAACATAACATACAGTAAGTGATATCCTGAAAAAAGTACCCCTCAGAGTTACTTCTCAAGCAGTCTGTGGGTATAGATTGGAAGACAGCGTCCAGCATACCACAACAAGAAAACATCCTCATTATAGAAAGGAACCAATTGGAATATGAGAAGTCAGTCGATTATTTAGCCCTCCAAAGGTGTAGCTATAAAGAGATGCATTGAAGTGGTGCATACAGTAGGTGGCTACTCATGTCAAATGTCTGATGATGCGTTTGGAGTTACCGCACAACGTCAATAGGAGCATACAGTAACTGACAGGCATGAACATAACTCAAAATAAACCAGTAGATTCCTACTGTTCTTTTCAAATCAGAAGGATATCAATAAGATAACTAAATCATGATATCATCACAATGAGTAATGCTAATGGTAGTCAGGAGTGTGTGTGTGGCAATTGGTAGTTCAGTTCCAGGTGCACAACAGCGGTCAGAGCTTCAGAGGTTAGTGTGGTTGTATCCAGAGCACTGTTCCTCTCTTCCACCCTGAGCCCTGCTACAGCACTACAGGTTCTCTCCAGGCTGGTACTGGGGCTCAGTGGAGGTGAAGTAGTCTTCCAGGAAGCCCTGCAGGTACTCAAAGGTGGGCCGCTCCTCAGCGTCCTTCCTCCAGCAGGTCAACATGAGGTCGTGGAGGGACTCAGGGCACTCAGCTGGACAGGGCATCCTGTAACCACGCTCCACCTGGTCCAACACCTCCCGATTCACCATGCCTGGGCGAGGGAGTTGGAGACAGAGAGAGAGGGTGAAGGGAGAGAGGAGAACACAAACATCAATATACAGGGACACTCGCAGGCACAGAATGATGACCCCAGAGATACTCAGTCAACCTTCATGGTTTCAAAGGATAACAGTGTCATCACATAGGAAGTCTTGCTTGCCAGCACTGTGTGTCTTTGGCAAGTAGTCAAGGAACGTGCTCCGAGAGGGATAAGCAATTCGATCAAATATGGTATCTGTTAACTAAGTGACATTATAGAAGAGTCATGGTAGCTACCTGGATATGGCACTCTGCCTTTAGTGGCCAGCTCGGTCAGCAAGACCCCGAACGACCAGACGTCAGACTTGATAGTGAAGCGGCCATACAGCGCAGCTTCAGGGGCTGTCCACTTGATGGGGAACTTTGCTCCTGCAACAAGAGAGACACACATTAAACTAGAGACATCTCAGTAATATCTGAGGACAGCATTCCAATTTGTCTGGAAACTGAAAGATTAAGAGTGAGGTGAGAGAGACAATAGAAAGAGAGAGATGGTAATCAACGCCCTCTAGTGGTCTTACCCTGCCTGGCGGTGTACTCATTGTCTTCTATGAGGCGGGCCAGGCCGAAATCAGCCACTTTACACACCATGTTGTCTCCCACTAGGATGTTGGCAGCCCTGAGGTCTCTGTGGACGTAGTTCATCCTCTCTACGTACGCCATCCCTGAAGCAATCTGAAGAGGAGACACAGGTTTAGCTTTGACTGATAGTGTGTGTGTGTGTGTGTGTGTGTGTGTGTGTGTGTGTGTGTGTGTGTGTGTGTGTGTGTGTGTGTGTGTGTGTGTGTGAGAGAGAGAGAGGGGTACATAATTTGACTAGATAGTATTTTCCATATCTAAACTCTTACCTGTGAGGCCATGTCTACCAGCTGAGGAAGGCGGAGCATCTTGCCCATGTCTCCCTTCAGGAAGTCCAATAAGCTCCCTTGTCCCATGTACTCAGTAACAATATAGATGGGTTCTTCAGACACCACAGCATAGAGCTGGACAAGCTTCTCATGTCTCAGCTTCTTCATGACCTGAGCCTCCTGGAGGAAGGCCTCGGGGGACATGGTACCTGTCTTCAAGGTCTTGATTGCTACCCGCGTCGTACCATTCCACGTGCCTTCACAGACGAAGGTTACACAGTTATGTCGTTGAAGTAACAATTGTCATCAGATCATGTTTTAAAAAATAATGCCAACTGCCAAGCAAAATGTTTTGATGCAATGATAAATGCACTCCATAGACATTTGAGGTCCTCTACATGGCAATACGCCCTGCTTTGTCAGATCGGTTTAGGGAGTCGGCTGAAGATCAGGAGAATCACACTGATTCCTACAGTAGCTGATTAAATCCCAAAGACAGTAGTGATAGTGGAGAGAGACTGTCTTACCCATCCAGACCTCTCCGAAGCATCCCTGTCCCAGTTTGAGGTCGAGGCGGAGGGAGTCCCTGGGGATCTCCCAGGCATCGCGCGCTAGGCCCTGGGTCTGAGGCTTCAGTACGGGACACACCTCTGTCAGACAATGGCATAGTCCGTCTGCGTGCTCTGAGAGGAAGGGAAGGAAACATGTTGAGTTCCAATATCATCTTCTGGTAGTGTTACTGTTAGTTGTTCTTCACACATGTACAGCAGTAAAGAGTCCCCATTTTCTATTTTTGTTTAGAAAGAATGACTCACTGTGGTAGTGTGCGACAAGCTGCTGTAGGTTGTTAAACTGAGTGCGTGAGGTGATGTAGAACCCTCCACTGTCCAGCTTCCTGATCTTGTAATGTTTCACGTTCAGCCCTTTAGTGTTGTCATAGTCCAAGACTGACAGACAGTAGGCACCTGGGGAGGGGAACATAAGAGAGGAAATCAGTAAAGAAACCAAGATAACCTTGGAGTGGAAATATTGCTTCCTCCTTTATTCTTCATTCCATTAGCTGATGCCTTAGGCGACTTCTAGTCTCCCTGAGTTCCAAAGGAAGAGTAGTTTGAATGGGTCCTTGTGTTGACAAGTTCCTTTCCCTTGTGACAAATCCCACAAAAACTAAGCAGTAGCCAGTCTCTCACCAGAGGGCAGCACCAGCCCAGTGAGCCAGCTTGATGATTGAACTCAAAGCCTGGGAATTCTCCCCTCCTTCCCTCTCTGTTTGAACTAGGCGGAAGGGCTTGTGGTTGTCGAACAGAGCCAACATGATTCCTTATTCTACATGTTATCGCGAAGCATGTTTGTTCTACATAACATATTTCTATCTGAACGCTTGTTCCCCTCCATTTTCCCTGCTGAACACGCCCCTGGGTCTACAATGACCTACTTCTGTCCCACTAAGTCACCGAGGCTCCCCACTGCTCCCACTCAGCTACCGGCAGGGTATCCCCCCCGTTCCCCTTTTTACCCTCCCTCTCTCCGTTGAGCTTGGCCACGCACACACACAGCCCATGGAGAGTGTGTAATATTACCATGGTAGTGCAGTATCAGAGGCATCACATCTAACCTTTCCCCAGTTGCCCTAATGCTTCACTTTAGTCTAAAACAGCATTCATCTAGCAAACAGCACAGCAAGGCACAAGAACTAGAACAGTGAGGAACAATGTCTTATCAGACAGTGCACTGTTTTTTTTTCATTTTTGTCAATTTTAAATTAAGATGTGCTTCCCCAATCTCTATTCTTATCTTACAAATCAGAGTTTTTTTATTGATAAAAAAAGCTGCAAACAGCACCTTTAAAAGAACATGTTTACACAGCTACACCGCTTCATCCCAAGAAAAAGGACAATGCCAATGGGCCGGCATTTCAATGTGGTCTTAATTGTCAGTAGAGACGCTTTGTGATGCGTTTCCACTGGAGATGCTAGCCTTAGACATTCACCTTTGGTGGTCTCGCTCTCTCTCACCAAGAACGTTCCTTTCCTGTTCTCCAGACCCAACAGGAGCCGCTCCGAATCGCGGCGTGTGATCTTCCCAAAATACCACCTAGGGAAGAGAGGGGAGAGAGCACGAGACACGGGGACCAGGTTGAGAGGGGAAAAGGTGTGTCTTTCTGAGAGAGAGAGAGAGAGAGAGAACCGCCCGTGCTGGTTTCTGAAAATAAGTGACTTGTAAACTCCTTCTGTGCATGCCCCAATCAAATAAGTATTGCATTCTGATTACTGCCCCTTACCTGGAAGCCATAGGCAATCTGAGATGACTGGTAGGATAAAGGTGAGAAATGGAATCATTACACAGGTTAGTTTGTTTGTGTTATTGGAATGTGTGTCTATGCATGTCAGCTTGTACAGTATGTACGCCTTCAAGGTGCATTCCATTTTCAATTAAATACATAGAGAGAGAAGAAAAGGCGGGAAGGATAAATAGATAAGAGAGAGAGAGGGAGAGATTTACTCTTCTGCCTGGATGGAGTCGGAGGGAGCCACATAATTGCTGGGGATGTAACCGCTTTCTCCCGTAGTCAGAGATCGAGCCAGCCACCAGTCCCCTTCTCTGTGGAGACAAGGATAACAGAATATCACTGACGTTCTACTTTACACAGAGGGATTCTATTTCACTTGGAGTGATTCTAAAGACAGGACTCAGTGAAAAACGAACACACATTCCTCATGAGTAAACTCAACAAAAGGAGGAGATTATTTACAATATCCATAGATTACAGGGAGGTTTCCAGGACTGGTCCTAGGAAATCAGCCCTACAACTACTAGGAATACTAATGGAATGGATTCACAAGGGATTCAAACACCAAAGTGCACTGTGACACAATTAACCAAATGCAGGGAAGTTATCATCATGTGAACCAGCTACTATGATGCGTTAGTGACATGAACACACTGAGACACAAACACACACAGTACATTCACAATGGGACACACAAACACACACAGTACATTTACATGGACACACAAAGACAACAGAAGCATCACTAACCTGCTGTTCAACTTTCTCCTAAATACAATTATGAAGGTATGCGATGGAGAAATAGTTTGGGGAGATAGAGAGGAGATTCGAAGGAGGTGGGTTGGGTTAAAAAAAAAGAGACAGAAAGTGTGTTAGCAAAGTCGATTTGTAGAGATACAGTGAACAGAACAGAAGAATCATTACAACAGTAGTTATCCACCACACCCTCATCCCAACACTACAGCGGAAGCTATAGGCCTAGCTCACCATTAAACCAGAAGTTGGACTAAAGCTTTCACATCAAAGCAGGGTTTTCATTGATTTTATAGACAGAAGAGATTAAAAGYAGCGATATTTAAAACAGAGAACAGAAGAGGTGATTCGAAGCACAAAAATGTGGTGTAGACCTAATATCAATTTCAAGAAAGCCTAATGATACATATCAAGTGCAGAAATCATAGCATTTTACATTGACATATTAGTCATTTAGCAGACGCTCTTATCCAGAGCGACTTTAAGGAGCAATTAGCGTTAAGTGCCTTGCTCAAGGGCACATCAACCAATTTCGAACCAGCGACCTTTCAGTTACTGGCTCTTAACCGCTAGGCTACCTGCCGCCCCCAAGCTCCCTAAAACTAAGACAATGGGTTTGGGTCATAAATAAGAAATAATAATGAAACATTATCTATGTTTTATAATCTCGGGCGGGTTCACTAGTTTTATGATTTTGACCTGGTAACACTGTAGGTCCTGTGTGGCTCAGTTGGTAGAGCATGGTGCTTGCAATGCCAATGTTGTTCGATTCCCACGGGGGACCAGTACGAAAAAGAATGAAAACGCATGCGCTCACTATTTACTGTAAGTCGCTCTAGATAAGAGCGTCTGCTAAATGACAAAAATATAAAAATGTAAACACTAAGAGTAAAGCTGCATCAGCTTCAGTGGTAAATATTATTATTATTATAATAACAACAACAAACTATCATTATATTGTCCTCAGCTCAGGCCTTCTAGGTCAACACTTGTTATAGCTGCAGTATTGGGGGCTCACTAGAATAATATGGTCCACTGCACTTCTATTGATCAGAGACGCGTCACAGACTGACTCCCTATGATTGGTTACATTATCAGAATGAATGAACAGTCATTTTTATCATTTGAACAAGGACATTTTAGTTATTTAGCAGAAACTCTTATCAAGCAATCAGTGCATTCAACTAGGGTAAAAAAAAAATAAGGGGCTAGTTGCAACAAAATAAATATCAGCCTCCAAGTAGAAGCACCAGTGAGACATACAGCTGTGCTTTTGTGAATGAGAAAAAAGTAAATCTACAACAAAACCCTGTCAGCTCACACAAAACAGATCCTTATGAAGGGAGTCTGTTCCTATGGTTACGGGCTGTACAGAGGGGGGACTGACACGCGGTTTGGGGGCAGAACAGCCAGCCAGCGCAGTGAGAGATCAGTCATGCAGAGTACAGTGTGTGTGTACAATGGGTGGATCTAATCCTGAATGTTGATTGGTTAAAAGGGCATTCCAGCCGGTGTCTATTCCACAAGTTACCACCGGCTAAATCTATGACGTTAAAATGCCTATTTACTCTGTTCCATCTGACTGCGCAATCCACTGTCTCATCAGCCCAGCCAGGCAACTTATAAACTTGATCTCCACTATAAAAAGCATCTAGACATTATCTCACATTTCTTTTAGACTAAATCAAATCAAAGTTTATTTGTCACGTGCGCCGAATACAACAGGTGTAAGTAGACCTTACGGTGAAATGCTTACTTACAGGCTCTAACCAATAGTGCAAAAAAGGTATTAGGTGAACAATAGTTAGGTAAAGAAATAAAACAACAGTAAAAAGACAGGCTATATACAGCAGCGAGGCTATAAAAGTAGCGAGGCTACATACAGACACCGGTTAGTCAGGCTGATTGAGGTAGTATGTACATGTAGATATGGTTAAAGTGACTATGCATATATGATGAACAGAGAGTAGCAGTAGCGTAAAAGAGGGGTTGGCGGGTGGTGAGTGGCGGGACACAATGCAGATAGCCCGGTTAGCCAATGTGCGGGAGCACTGGTTGGTCGGCCCAATTGAGGTAGTATGTACATGAATGTATAGTTAAAGTGACTATGCATATATGATAAACAGAGAGTAGCAGCAGCGTAAAAAGAGGGGGCACACAATGCAAATAGTCCAGGGAGCCATTTGGTTACCTGTTCAGGAGTCTTATGGCTTGGGGGTAAAAACTGTTGAGAAGCCTTTTTGTCCTAGACTTGGCACTCCGGTAACATTTAGTTTTCAACAGAGGAGACTTGTATAAACCTTGCTGTCTGTCTCTACAACATTTGCAACATTGTTTCAATATTCAAATTTGATCTCCAACTGTCCCATAGTAATGAACGTGATGAGACAGACAGGCAGGCAGCTTTTTGAAGTGCAGTTAGTTTGGAGTCTTTCCAGCTTCAGTTAGCTGTGTTGTTGGCTAGCTCCTCTCAACAACGTCCTGACAAGAGAGCACATTTTCTATGCCAGGTGAAATCACGCCTCATTAGCTCATTGTTATGGATGTCTCCAAATAAATGTCACTAGAAAACAGCCTATGCAAATGCAGCTACTGTTATTCTGTTTGCACTGTTTGACGGGACTGTAAGTTAGCCGTAGTTGGCTAGCTAGCAAGCAAGGGATAAGAACGTTGCCAGCCAGTATGGCAATAGAACATTTAGAACGAACAACTGGGTCGCGTCCAGATACAGAACACTTAACGACTGGGTCGCGTATCTGGCAACCGAACGGATAGAAGGAAGAACAACCAGCCGGCTTGGGTAGCAACCCTAGATGTGTCGGGACTATATCTTGTGGAAGGATGAAATAGTATGAATAAATTATCACTTTTAATGAAAATATGTCAATCATTTTTTGAATATGTTGGTAACCTGTTGTATAAGTGATAATGCCCTTGAAGCCAGTGTTTGGAGGATATATCGGCACGGTTCCAATATATCCTCCAAACACCAGCTTAAGTCTATTTCTTAAACTGCATTGTTGGTTAAGGGCTTGTATGTAAGCATCTTACGGTAAGGTCTACTACACCTGTTGTATTCAGCGCATATAAAAAATACAATTTGATATGCGTCTATCCATGTAGGTGTGACATTATCCTCATCCCAGTGTGTGTGTGTGTGTGGTGTTGCCTCACGTGTTGTTTACTATCTGTAGCCGCTCGCCCTTCCTGAAAGACAGATCAGAGGCAGTGCGAGACTCGTAGTCATACAGCGCCACAAACGTTGTCACTCCTCCTGTGGGGGAGAGAGCAGACAGACACTTATCTCAAGGGAGAGGGTCATGAAATATTAAGTGATATAGCAATACCATGTTTAAAAATACACCATATGTACAATTCAGATATCCCCGAAAACTGTGTTTCAAATTGTACTAAATAAGATTTGCATATACTAGTCAGTAGCATCAAATATATGGCATCCAATGGAGCTTGAGCCGTTTTATATAACAATCATTCCTTTAGTGAAATTAAATGATTTAATAATGTATTTCTATGCCATACTAGGTTATTAGTGGGGTATCTGGGCCCTAGTGTCTTACCTGCGAGTGTCCCTCTGTTAGGAGACGTGACGCTACTGGTGGACTCTGCACCCCCAAACAGGGCCAGCTCCGGGGTATTGGTCAGGGGCTGAGTGGGCTGGCGTGTCCCGTCCACTGCGGGGTTCCGATTGGATGTGAGGGTGTGCTGGGCAGGGCTGAAGTTGAGGCTGCCAGCCCCTCCTCCCGAGCTGATGTCTTTGGGCTTGCTTTTGGTTCCCCCCATGGCCTAGACCTATAAGACAAACAGACAGATGAATGAGCTTCTGCAATTCAATAAAAAAATATATACTAAAATGTCTATTGAAATAGAACACAGTTCGCTAGTTAAACCTAGTTCTTTTCCTTTCTACATGGATGGTAAAGGCTTAGAATAGCTACAGTATTTTTTGCCATCTACCCTCTCACACTAGGCCTCCCCTCCTAGGCAGCTTAGCAGAGGGCAGGGCCAAGAGTGGAAACTGAAGTACATGTGAAGTCATACAGTTGCTATGTTCTAACTACAGCAATACAGTATCATGTGCAGTAATAATACATGCTAAACCTAAGCTTCCCTAAGGATGGGCTTGTAGCTGCCACTCCTTAGCTACCACACAGGAATCCATTGCTATGAGACCCTGCCCCACTCCCATCCTCCACCCACCTATCCCACCCCCCATACACCTGTCCCACCCCATCCTCCACTCACCTGTCCCACCCCCTGCCTCCACACCCACAACTAAATACGCAACCCAGCATAGCAAACAGAGAGGTTTCTTCCCCCCCAAGAGAGATGATTGAAAATGAAATGCATGACATGTGTTACAGAAATGACAGAATGGTCAAGAGCATGCTAAGAGAGCAAAAACTCAGCTACTAAAGTACAGTGCCTTCGGGAAGTATTCAGACCCCTTGACTTTTCCCACATTTTGTTAGGTTACAGCCTTATTCTAAAATTGATAAAATCGTTCCCGCCCACACAGCATGATGCTGCTACCACCATGGTTCACCGTAGGGATGGTGCCAGGTTTCCTCCAGACGTGACGCTTGGCATTCAGGCCAGAGTTGAGACTTGGTTTCATCAGACCAGAGTCAGAGTCAGAGTCTTTAGGTGCCTTTTGGCAAACTCCAAGCGGCCTGTCATGTGCCTTTTACTGAGGAGTGGCTTCCGTCTGGCCACTCGACCATAAAGGCCTGATTGGTGGAGTGCTGCAGAGATGGAAGGTTCTCCCATCTCAACAGAGGAATTCTAGAGCTCTAGGAAGAGTCTTGGTGGTTCCAAACTTCTTCCATTTAAGAATGATGGAGGCCACTGTGTTCTTGGGGACCTTCAATGCTGCAGACATTTTTTGTTACCCTTCCCCAGATCTGTGCCTCGACACAATCCTGTCTCTGAGCTCTATGGACAATTCCTTCGACCTCATGGCTTGGTTTTTGCTCTGACATGCACTGTCAACTGTGGGACCTTATATAGACATGTGTGTGCGCCTTTCCAAATTATGTCCAATCAATTGAATTTACCACAGGTGGACTCCAAGTTGTAGAAACATCTCAAGGATGATCAATAAAAACAGGATGCACCTGAGATCAATTTCGAGTCTCATAGCAAAGGGTCTGAATACTTACGTAAATAAGATAATTGTTTTTTTCCCTTCATTTTTTTCTTGTCATTATGGGGTATTGTGTGTAGATTTCTGAGGATTTTTATTTTAATTTAATCCATTTTAGAATAAGGCTGTAACCTAACAAAATGTGGATAAAGTCAAGGGGTCTGAATACTTTCCCAAGGCACTGTATATATGGACATGGCTGTGTAGGCCATCATGGCTGTCATCATAGCTTTGTGCCACTGTGTGGCCTCCAGTATTCAGTGGCAGAGCACATATTGTTCTCCGCCATCATGGTTTTGCAGTGGCACTACAACACTAGTCGATGGTACAGGGTGCCGTCCTCGATAGCCTATTAATGAGTCAGGATCAATAGACTCCCTCCTAGTCAGATCAAAGGGCTGGTTGTACAGTACGGTACCCAACCTAACCCCTTATTCACACCCTCCTACCACCCAGTGAATAGTGTGACCTGGTGCTGTGTCATCGCTCGAGGTCATTTGCTCCAGATGAATGCTGTGATCATGTTGCCCAAGGTGACTAAGTCCATCTGGCCATGCGGCTACATATGGGCTCATAAACATAAAGGGCTAGAGTTCAATTGAGCATAAATATTTACACGTTGTTGAATCAGTGAGTATAAGTACTGTAGCAGCTGTACACAAAACAGTTATCTATTGAGATAAAGATGTTCTCAATGAGAATAACCTGGATTAAAAAAGGAGATGTTCTCAATGACAAGAGTATACCAATGACAACTGAGGAGTGTTTACACTATTTAACACACAATTAAAGGGATACATCAGGATTTCAGAAAAATCCCCAGTCAGATAAACTCGTAGATACCATTTTTATGTCTCTGTGTCCAGTATGAAGGAAGTTAGAGGCAGCATCTCAAGCTAATGCTAACTAACGTTAGCGCAATGACTGGAAGTCCCTGGATATCTGCTAGCATGCTAGACTTCCAGTCATTGCGCTAACGTTAGTTAGCAACTTCCTTCAAACTCCACGCAGAGACATAAAAATGTTATCCACGAATTCATCTGACTCTGGGGAAGTAGATAGTCATTGCCAAAATACAGAAGTGTCCCAAAGTAAGGTGCTAAGATCACTTGAAGACTCTTGCTCTCTACTCCTCTTCAGGGTCCTGCCTGTATTCTTAGAGACTCCAGTTATAAACACATGAAGCATTTCAGTCTTCTCTAATCACAGTTTAGTGCACAAAATCATTACACCAGGATAATTTAGGGACCCAACCCTCCACTACTGTCATGGATGGATATAGGCCTAGCAGTGGGGATTTGCTACAGATAGATACTAATTTGGAGAGAAGAGGCAGGGCCAGGGATTGGGATGTTTTTTTCAAAGTCCTAGCAGTAGTCACCTAAAATAGAAAGTGTCATGTTGACTAGAAATAAGGTAATTACTGGTAGCGTCTTGTTTTGCTTTTGCTTGTCTGGGGATCAGCTATTTCTATGACCTAGAACAGACATCTCTATGGTTATGGTAGCAGTAGGTGGGCTAATGAGCCCTGTTACCAGGGCCTTTATTTAACTAGGCAAGTCAGTTAAGAACAAATTCATTTACAATGACGGCCTAGGAACGGTGGGTTAACTGCCTTGTTCAGGGGCCGAACGACAGATTTTTACCTTGTCAGCTTGGGGATTCGATCTTGCAACCTGGCCCAACGCTCTAACCACTAGGCTACCTGCCACTCCTAGTGCTATTCATTACTAGTGCTATTCATACTAATGAGACTACAGCCAAGGGCTGTGACAGTCATGGATTTTTAAATGACGGTTATTGGTCAGCCAAATGACCGCGGGGGTCACCGTAATAACCTTTTGAATAGCATTTTATTTATTTTTTACAGCAGAAACGGACTTAACCGCACGAATGCCCGGCCGCCCCGTTTTCAGTCAGCTGTTCGTGCCACACAGTTTTTATTTTAATTTTATGACGGCCTTCATCTGTAACCGCCGGTTACACGGTTATTGTGCCAGCCCTACTACAGCTACTTTCAGTTTTGTGGATCTAACTATGGAGTCAGTCAGTGTGTGGTAGTGGTCTCATTCAACAGACGGACATATGTCTTACTGGAAGCCTGCTAAGCTAAAGCAGGAAAGCAAGGCTGAGAGAGACAGCAAGGCTGAGACAGCAAGACAGCATCAATGTGCAAAATAGTACGCAGCATCATCTGGATATGTACGCAACAAAAGTTACACATTCACCTTCTGCTACCATTTCTGTCAAGCAGTCTACACATACAGTTTGACGCATACGTTCGATAAATCCAACGTATGCGCCATACAGAACGCACTGCATCTGCAATGCAATGCTGCAAGGAAAACGCAGCGTTCCGTTGGAAATTAATGTAATTCTGGTGTACCAAAATGCAATGACGCTGTTGGTGTGTTCGAAGCGTAAGACAGCAAGGGCTGAGACAGCTTCTCAGAGAGTTGCAATGTGCTGAAGACACATATTGGAAAAAAGTATGGCACACAAAGAATAACACCCATCTCTCAATTTGTGAGACCCATCCATGGTTCACGTCTGTTGGAGGACACACACACACCTGGCAGGCAGCCAGGAGATTGGAGACGGAGGCCCCCGGAGATTGGAGACGGAGGCCCCCAGCCTCTTGCTGCTTATCAAACAGCTGAGGAGATTCATATGGATCAGAATTACACTACAGCAGCAGCCCATCTAGCTTGTCATCCTCCATCTTTCTCACACACACCCACACACAGACACTTTTCATGAGGTAGAAAAGCTGAACCAGCGGGGCTCATTACATTTCTAGCCCAGCCGGCGTCAGGGTGTGGGAGGGGACTAGTTGTTGAGAGGGAAGGGGGGCTGGTGGGTAGAGAGAGGGGGTCAATGAGGATAGAGAGGCGGTCGATATGTCCCCCAAGGGTATGTCTGTACAACGGGATAGTTCTACTGTAAAGTAGCTAACAGTCTGGTCAGGTTAGAGAGCACACTCAGGCAGACACAAAGAGGACGGGTGGCACAGCAAGCTGGTCTTTGTGTGTCTCATCCAATAGAATGGTTGCACTGTTAATAACACATTTCCTCTCCCATCTCACCATATCAAATAAACCCTCCATATTTCACACAACTGGCACTTTTATGATGGAGTTGTTATTTGAACGATATATCGCAGGTATTTATTCAGCATTATAAACTGGGTGGTTCGAGTCCTGAATGCTGATTGTCTGACAGTAAAAATGTATGTTTTGTCATACCTGTGGTATATGGTCTGATATACCACAGGTATGACAAAACATACATTTTTACTGTTCTAATTACGTTGGTAACCAGTTTATAATAGCGTTTAGACACCTCAGAGGTTTGTGGTATATGACCAATATACCACGGCTAAGGGCTGTATCCAGGCACTCGCGTTGCGTTGTGCATAAGAACAGCCCTTAGCCATGGTATATTGGCCATTACCACACCTCCTCGTGCCTTATTGCTTAAATATACATTACAGCTTGTGAATATTCTGAAACCATGTTATTTCTCAATACTAAATCAGCTTTAGACTATACCAACAAGAATAGCTGCTTAAAATACCATGTGATTACATTTTTCTCCCCATTTTCCGTAAAATAAAACAGAATTTCATCCCATTAATATCTAGCCAGTGGTGTTCTATCACAATACTCCAAAACAAAACTCCAACAAAGCTTGTTTGTCAGATCTGACCAAATCTACCCATGTCTCAGACAGCTGAGTAAAGTCTCTAAGTCTTGGCTCTGGGGCATTCCACCCATCCTTGATTACACTACTGGTCAAACAAACAAGTCTATTGTCAGCTCACACTCACAGCAAACCCTGCAATCAAACACAATATGCCTGATTCACATCATATACATCCTACCCGAACCACACTGTGCTGGCTCGGCCCTACTGTATGGTTTGAATCAGGCTGCACTGTGCTGGCTCGGCCCTACTGTATGGTTTGAATCAGGCTGCACTGTTGCTGGCTCGGCCTACTGTATGGTTTGAATCAGGCTGCACTGTGCTGGTTCGGCCCTACTGTATGGTTTGAATCAGCTGCACTGTGCTGGCTCGGCCCTACTGTATGGTTTGAATCAAGCTGCACTGTGCTGTTCGGCCCTACTGTATGGTTTTGAATCAGGCTGCACTGTGCTGGTTCGGCCCTACTGTATGGTTTGAATCAGGCTGCACTGTGCTGGCTCGGCCCTACTGTATGGTTTGAATCAGGCTGCACTGTGCTCATGCGCAAGACACTGTGCTTGCTACGGACTGAGGTCGACCAAAATGGTCTCTTCACACACCGCCTCTCCACGGATGACAGCCACCGGGAAATATGGATATGGATCATTAAAGTCATGAAGCGACCACCATGTTTGGGCGGGAAAAGGAGAAAAAAAGGGAGAGAGAGAGATAGCGAGACATACACAGAGCGAGAGATGGCGAGAGAGACAAAGCGAGAGACAGAAACACACAGAGAGAGAGAGCGTGCGCGTGAGAGAGAGACACAGCGAGAGAGAGAGTGAGGCAGCGAGAGAGACAACAAAGGGCGAGAGAGAGAGATCGAGAACTATACCACCCAGATTCTGCCTTTCTGTGTGATAAACCAGTGAGGTCTAGTCTGTGCCTCATTGGGTCTAATAAGCCTGAGGTAACTAAGCACTCAGCACCTGCTCCACCCACTACAAGGCAGAAATAAACCCAGCAAAATCCCTCTGGCAACAAGGCATGGGGGATGATGGATTTGATTAATTATGCACAAGAAACCAGCAACGGATACAAAATCCTTCAAGTCTCATGGGCTTTGGCTGAACGGGGGATTCATCTTTTAATTTAGCTGCCGGGTTGTCTTCTGTATATTCCGTTTTTTTCCCACTCTCATTTTTATATTTCTTCTGAAAGGATAACAATGTTAATCTCTGAATAAGAAAGTGAAACAGACAATTCAAAGGCTATTGTGTCATTCATCTATTTAAGACGGTGCATTAAATCGCTTCTTTGTCTGAACATTTCCTATTAATTCAATAACATTTCCCTGATGAATTCAGTTAATGTTTCTGTAAAATAAACCTGAATCCCCTTTTTGATCATCAAGCAGTCTTCATTTGCTCACTTGCTCACATTGTATATAGACTTATTATTATTATTTTTAATTTTTTTCTTCTTTTCTTCTATTTATTCTTATATTCTTTTTTTTAAATTTTTTGTCTTTTTTTAAATTTATTTTTTGTTTTTATTTTTTCACTGTATTATTGACTATATGTTTGTTTTACTCCATGTGTAACTATGTGTTGTTGTATGTGTCGAACTGCTTTGCTTTATCTTGGCCAGGTCGCAATTGTAAATGAGAACGTGTTCTCAATTTGCCTACCTGGTTAAATAAAGGTTAAATAAAAAAATAAAAAAATAAAATTTACTCATGAATAGTGGTCCTGTGTAACACCAGGGTTGTGGGTTTGATTCTCGCTGGGGCCACCCAAATGAATTTGTATGCACATTTGTAAGTCGCTTTGGAGAAAATAGCATATGGCATATTCTTTTTTATGAAAGTAATAAAACAGCATACAGGCTTGATTCTATTTGTTGAGGCTAAGATTGAAACCCTATAGCCAACTATAATGATGATAGGCTGTTGACAGTAAGTGAGAATGTTTAAGCCAATATGTACATAGTATTGCACTCTCATTCCAGTGAAAGGAGAATCACCTGTGGGAAAATAGACAGAACTTCAAAGAGAAGTTGCCCCCCCCCCCACAAAAAAAGCTGTCATTGTGGCCTTGCTGTGACAGTCAGTCTGACATCAGTGGTGAGGTTTGACATTAAAGCCCCATCCTATCCACTAGCCTTCCTTCCGTAGTGACTTCTCCCATCACACCTGTGACAGAACAACAGGTTGGCGAGATAGCCATCACATTTATATAGCATTTGCATGAGTCAGACATGAAACATTGTTTTAATATGCTGTATGCATCGGAGCCCTGGACAGCTCTGCAGTCTGTACTGAGGCTTTTAGGGTCAGGCCAGGAAAAACAAACATGTACTCTAGATGTGCTTTTTCCTTCTCTTGGCGTGCAACTTATAGTACATCTAACCACACAGGTTCTAGACAACAAATCAACATACAGAATGACTCTGTCCCGTTACATAACATGTGACCTGCATCCCAGGCTACTACCATCGTTACCAGCTGGAGACAAGTCTGAGCCACAGATATACTCAACAGGGATGCTAAAGAATAAAATTCAGAGAAAGACATATCAAAAACGGAGGTACTGTAGATCAAGAATCGACCAATCGGATCCTAGGTAAAATATCCCTGAGGGTTAGGTTTCATGTCATTGCTCAATGTTCTTATTTAGGCGGAAGGTACACATCAACTTCTAGAGAAGAAGAGTTGAGGGGGAGCAGGTAGACTAGCAGTTAAGAGTGTTGGGCCAGTAACCAAAAGGTTTCTGGTTTGAATCCCTGAGCAGACCAGGTGAAAAATGTGCCGATGTGCCCTTGAGCAAGGCACTTAACCCTAATTTCACCTGTAAGTCGCTCTGGATAAGAGCATCTGCTAAATGACGTAAACATAGGGGGAGGGCATCAAGTGAACAAAGACTAGGCCGCATTAAACCTGAGGGGTGTACTATGACACGAGATAGCGAACTAACTTTGGTGAACTCTAACTCCTCTGAGTTCAACTCAACTCGGGATAACATTTAACACGAAAGTGGCAACGAATCCTTCAGAACTAACCTGCTCCGGGGCAGGGTAACTCGGGGATAATGCTGCATTCGTAACCTGGTGGAAGGTGGGAATTTACCACTTGTGAAGTTGTAAATATCAGTTGGATGCATTCACGTGCTTTGATGTTGCATTTAACAGCCGAATATGCTGTTATCAAGGTAATTTCCTCAGCATTGGATCAATGAAGAGTTCAGCATTTGACTCGCTGGGCTTATCCACGTGTGACATGCAAGTGCAGTTACAAGCCTGACTGGATGTAACGGCAGCTGGAGGATCAATATCCACCTTCATAAAATGGATGAAGCTGGAGCAGGAATGTGAAGCTAACTGAAGCTGGCTAGCTTTATAGAATCCTAAGTAAATCTAGCTAGCATCGTAGAACACCCCAGTGGGGCTGTGTCAGAAAAGTTTACTAACCATAAAATCCTTGCTTTCTCCAGTCCTTGTTTCCTCCATTGCATGGTCAAAGTTAATTGGATGAGGTCCGAGGGAGTGACCTTTGACCTCATCCAAAGCACTTTGAGAGGAATTGAAAACAAGGACAGAGGAAACAAGGATTTGATGTTTTCAGACCCAGCCCTCAAATCAGGCCTTTGAAGTATTCATTCATCTTAATGCTCTCTATGTAATTACTCCAGGGAAAGCAGGAAAAGTGGGAGGCTTTGGCCTTGGCCCTCCCTGCGTCACTGCCCACCGATTGCAGCCCTAATCCAGCTGCTTGTTCTCCCCAGATTATCAACATCAATTCCGTAATTGCATTTGGATATGCCGTGATGACATTCCATCTGGGGAGTCAGGACTAGATGGAACTGAACAACATTGGTTACAATACATTTTAAAGGACCGGATTCAGACCCCTTGACTTTTTCTACATTTTGTTACTTTTCAGTCTTATTCCAAAATGGATTAAATAAAAAAAAATTAAACTCAATCTACACACAATACCCCATAATGACAAAGTATTTTTGCAAATGTATTTTTTGCAAATGTATTAAACATTGTCCGAGACAGGATTGTGTCGAGGCACAGATCTGGGGAAGGGTACCAAAACATTTCTGCAGCATTGAAGGTCCTCAAGAACACAGTGGTCTCCATCATTCATAAATGGAAGAAGTTTGGAACCACCAAGACTCTTTCCAGAGCTGGCCGTCCAACCAAACTGAGAAATCAGGGGAGAAGGGCCTTGGTCAGGGAGGTGACCAAGAATCCAATGGTTGCTCTGACAGAGCTCTAGAGTTCCTCTGTGGAGCTGGGATAACATTCCATCTCTGCAGCACTCCACCAACCAGGCCTTTATGATAGAGTGGCCAGACGGAAGCCACTCCTCAGTAAAAAGGCACATGACAGCCCACTTGGAGTTTGCCAAAAGGCACCTAAAGGCTCTCAGTCTATGAGAAACAAGATTCTGTGGTCTGATGAAACTGTGGTCTGATGCATCACGTCTGGAGGAAACCTGGCACCATCCCTACGGTGAAGCATGGTTTTTCAGTGGCAGGGACTGGGAGACTAGTCAGGATCGATGCAAAGATGAAAAGTACAGAGAAATCCTTGATGAAAACCTGCTCCAGAGCACTCAGGACCTCAGACTGGGGCAAACATCACTAAGCACACAGCCAAGACAACGCAGGAGTGGCTTCGGGACAAGTCTCTGAATGTCCTTGAGTGGCCCAGTCAGAGCCCGGACTTGACCCCGATCGAACATCTCTGGAGAGACCTGAAAATAGCTGTGCAGCAACACTCCCCATCCAACCTGACAGAGCTTGAGAGGATCTGCAGGGAAGAATGTGAGAAACTCTCCAAATACAGGTGCGCCAAGCTTGTAGCGTCATACCGAAGAAGACGAGGCTGTAATCGCTGCCAAAGGTGCTTCAACAAAGCACTGAGTAAAGGGTCTGAATACTTATGTAAATGTGATTTCTATTTTCTATTAAGTATCAAATATTTCTCAAAAGCTGTTTTTGATTTGTCATTATGAGGCATTGTGTGTAGATTGATGAGGGAAAATACAAATTTTATCAATTTTAGAATAACCTAACAAAATGTGGAAAAAAGTCAAGGGGTCTGAATACTCACTCCAGGCAGCTACTGCAGCCRAGCACATATCTCATCCTGCCTAGACAAATCCATCTGCTGCAGTGTGCTAAATACACGCAGGCACCCTACAGTAAATCTCCCCTACAGACTCCACAGAGCTTGGACTCAGTCAGAGAATTCATTAAGTAACTTAAGTCGTGCTTATCCTGCTCAGACAGAGAGCTGCTCTGGTTCATAGCCCTTAACAAAGTTCAGTTACAGAATGTGGGTTTTTCGTTATTTTCCCCACAAACAAGAAGCTTTTTCTACTATTTCTCATTTTTTCCCCTCTTTGCATTGTTGGGAAGGGCCCGTAAGTAAGCATTGCACTGTTACTCTACGAAGCACGTGACAATTTTTATTTTATTTGAAATGGTTAAGTGTACGCAGTGTTTACACATCCCTCCTCTATTCGATTCAGCCAACCTACACCTCGGTAACAAGACCTAGCCTACCTCCACTATGCACGCGTCCTATTCAGTAAGCCATTAATAGGCTAATTATTTCTATGTAGTTTCAATGGAGTCCATCCACACACACCATTTAACACTCTCAAGCTTGTTGTGTTCAAACTCTTTTCATATGATAGTGTGTGTGTATCAAGTCAAACCAGGAACACTCAAAGCCAAATAGCTGTCCCATGTTTGGAAGGGCCAAAGGTAAACATCCACCCACAGGGAGAGGAGGACACTGGCTGCTAGGGAGTGTTGACCTGAGGACAGCAGGGCTGTCAGCCCAGAAAGAGACCCTCCTCTGCTCTCCAATCACTGAGAGACACCAGGTCAGGATGGGGAGTTAGTGGAGCCAATATTTACCTCTCCACACAGAACACACCAGCCGTTGCCATGGAGGTGATTCCCGCATTCCACAAGCAACAGCTCTGATGCACTTGTACGCTCACACTTATTCGTCAGAGAAACGTGCAGAAAATGGTAGCAAGCTTCTAAGATAAAGAGAAAAACACAGCCTTTATCCTTTTTTCATTTTCACTCTTAGGAGACTACTGTACTGTGGCTCTTAATAGGATCAGAGCCTGTGAGTCCTGATCCCTTCCACTGTTCAAGTGTGTGTGTGTGTGTGTGTGTGTGTGTGTGTGTGTGTGTGTGTGTGTGTGTGTGTGTGTGTGTGTGTGTGTGTGTCAGCAGCACTGATACTTCTGCTTTACCCAATCTAAGTTCATATCACTAACTGTTTTCAGAACAAAACATCCATTCAGTGTTACCATAAAAAAGTCAAACTGCCCTCAAAAAAGGCTGAGGCTGGTTGGTCTTAAAACCCTCTCCCTCCACAGGCAGGTTACATATTTACGACTTGAAAATCAACAAACGAGCCACTGGTCTGGCAGGGTTCCCAGGTCCATGGTTTTTCTAAAGGCCTGTTATGCCCGGTGCCGAATCTCACTGCAACACATATGAAATCATTTTGGAATTGAGGCTCAACTCGAAAATATCTAGTCCATTTTGTATTAGGAGGGGATTTGTTTAGAGGACAGTTCCTGTAACGTCATGGAGGGAGGGAGGAGCGTCGTGGAGGGAGGTAGTGCTGAATGAACCAAAACAGAAGTGAATGTTGTAGTCTCAAAGTTAACTTCACATCAAGCAACAAAAAGGTTAGGATATTTCTCACCATTTTCATCTTTCCCTACTTTCCTCCTTTTGCTTTCTTTAATCATTTACTTTTTTATTTTAGTCATTTAGCAGACACTTTTATGCAGAGCGATTTACAGGAGCATTTAGGGTTAAGTGCCTTGCTCAAGGGCACAGACATTACTCAGTCAAGTTACTCATTATAGGACTAGAGGTCGACCGATTAAATCAGCATGGCTGATTAATTAGGGCCGATTTCAAGTTTCCATAATCGGTAATCGGCATTTTTGGATGCCGATTATGGCCGATTACATTGCACTCCACGAGGAGACTGCGTGGCAGGCTGACCACCTGTTACGCAAGTGCAGCAAGGAGCTAAGGTAAGTTGCTAGCTAGCATTAAACTGATCTTATAAAAAACAATCAATCTTAACATAATCAATAGTTAACTACTCATGGTTGATGATATTACTAGTTTACCTAGCTTGTCCTGCGTTGCAAATAATCAATGCGGTGCCTGTTCATTTATCATCGAATCACAGGCTACTTCGCAAAATGGGTGATGATTTAACAAGTGCATTCGCGGAAAAAGCACTGTCGTTGCACCAATGTACCTAACCATTAACATCAATGCCTTTCTTAAAMTCAATACACAAGTATATATTTTTAAACCTGCATATTCAGTTAAAAGAAATTCATGWTAGCAGGCAATATTAACTAGGGAAATTGTTTCACGTCTCTTGCGTTCTGTGCAAACAGAGTCAGGGTATATACAGCAGTTTGGGCCGCCTGGCTCGTTGCAAACTGTGTGAAGACCATTTCTTCCTAACAAAGACCGTAATTAATTTGCCAGAATTTTACATAATTATGACATAACATTGAAGGTTGTGCAATGTAACAGCAATATTTAGACTTAGGGATGCCACCCGTTCGATAAAATACGGAACGGTTCCGTATTTCACTGAAAGAATAAACGTTTTGTTTACGAAATGATAGTTTCCGGATTTGACCATATTAATGACATAAGGCTCGTATTTCTGTGTTTTATTATATTAAAATTAAGTCTGTTTGATATTTGATAGAGCAGTCTGACTGAGCGGTGGTAGGCAGCAGCAGGCTCGTAAGCATTCATTCAAACAGCACTTTCCTGYGTTTGCCAGCAGCTCTTCGCAATGCTTGAAGCACAGCGCTGTTTATGACTTCAAGCCTATCAACTCCCGAGATTAGGCTGGCAATACTAAAGTGCTTATAAGAACATCCAATAGTCAAAGGTATATGAAATACAAATTGTATATTTCCAATAATAACTACAACCTAAAACTGCTTTAACTGGGAATATTGAAGACTCATGTTAAAAGGAACCACCAGCTTTCATATGTTYTCATGTTCTGAGCAAGGAACTTAAACGTTAGCTTTTTTACATGGCACATATTGCACTTTTACTTTCTTCTCCAACACTGTGTTTTTGCATTATTTAAACCAAATTGAACATGTTTCATTATTTATTTGAGACAAAATTGATTGTTATATTAAGTTAAAATAAAAGTGTTCATTCAGTATTGTTGTAATTGTCATTATTACAAATGTGTGTGTGTGTGTGTATATATTAGGTTGACCGATTATAATTTTTCACTGCCGATACCGATACCGATTATTGGAGGTCCAAAAAAAGCCGATACCGATTGATCGGCCGATTTATATACAGTGGGGCAAAAAAGTATTTAGTCAGCCACCAATTGTGCAAGTTCTCCCACTTAAAAAGATGAAGGAGGCCTGTAATTTTCATCATAGGTACACTTCAACTATGACAGACAAAATGAGAAAGAAAAAAAATCTAGAAAATCACATTGTAGGATTTTTTATGAATTTATTTGCAAATTATGGTGGAAAATAAGTATTTGGTCAATAACAAAAGTTAATCTCAATACTTTGTTATATACCCTTTGTTGGCAATGACAGAGGTTAAACGTTTTCTGTAAGTCTTCACAAGGTTTTCACACACTGTTGCTGGTATTTTGGCCCATTCCTCCATGCAGATCTCCTCTAGAGCAGTGATGTTTTGGGGCTGTTGGGGCAACACGGACTTTCAACTCCCTCCAAAGATTTTCTATGGGTTGAGATCTGGAGACTGGCTAGGCCACTCCAGGACCTTGAAATGCTTCTTAGAAGCCACTCCTTCGTTGCTTGGGCGGTGTGTTTGGGATCATTGTCATGCTGAAAGACCCAGCCACGTTTCATCTTCACTGCCCTTGCTGATGGAAGGAGGTTTTCACTCAAAATCTCACGATACATGGCCCCATTCATTCTTTCCATTACACGGATCAGTCGTCCTGGTCCCTTTGCAGAAAAACAGCCCCAAAGCATGATGTTTCCACCTCCATGCTTCACAGTTGGTATGGTGTTCTTTGGATGCAACTCAGCATTCTTTGTCCTCCAAACACGACGAGTTGAGTTTTTACCAAAAATTATTTTGGTTTCATCTGACCATATGACATTCTCCCAATCTTCTTCTGGATCATCCAAATGCTCTCTAGCAAACTTCAGACGGGCCTGGACATGTCTGGCTTAAGCAGGGGGACACGTCTGGCACTGCAGGATTTGAGTCCCTGGCGGCGTAGTGTGTTACTGATGGTAGGCTTTGTTACTTTGGTCCCAGCTCTCTGCAGGTCATTCACTAGGTCCCCCCGTGTGGTTCTGGGATTTTTGCTCACCATTCATGTGACCATTTTGACCCCACGGGGTGAGATCTTGCGTGGAGCCCCAGATCGAGGGAGATTATCAGTGGTCTTGTATGTCTTCCATTTCCTAATAATTGCTCCCACAGTTGATTTCTTCAAACCAAGCTGCTTACCTATTGCAGATTCAGTCTTCCCAGCCTGGTGCAGGTCTACAATTTTGTTTCTGGTGTCTTTGACAGCTCCTTGGTCTTGGCCATAGTGGAGTTTGGAGTGTGACTGTTTGAGGTTGTGGACAGGTGTCTTTTATACTGATAACAAGTTCAAACAGGTGCCATTAATACAGGTAACGAGTGGAGGACAGAGGAGCCTCTTAAAGAAGAAGTTACAGGTCTGTGAGAGCCAGAAATATTGCTTGTTTGTAGGTGACCAAATACTTATTTTCCACCATAATTTACAAATAAATTCATTAAAAATCCTACAATGTGATTTTCTGGATTTTTTTTCTCATTTTGTCTGTCATAGTTGAAGTGTACCTATGATGAAAACTACAGGCCTCTCATCTTTTTAAGTGGGAGAACTTGCACAATTGGTGGCTGACTAAATACTTTTTTGCCTCGCTGTGTATATATATATATATATTTTTGTTTTTGTTTTGTTGTAATAATGACAATTACAACAACAAAAAACTTGCCATTGCTTTTTTGGGTCCTCCAATAATCGGTATCGGCGTTGAAAAATCATAATCGGTCGACCTCTATATAGGACACATCAAATACTTAATCACAAAGTATCATGTGACAAAATGAGAGAGTCTAGCGAGAGCAGAGAAAAGCAACTTCTATCACACTCCCTGCAACCATGATTCAGAGACATAGCAAAGTCAGTAGAGGGCAATTCAAACTATTCTGTGACAACATGAGAGAGTGTGGCAAGACGATAGCAGAGCAGAGCTAGCAGAGTGCAGAACACCAGGCTCACTCCATCCCTGCAGTGAGCCTCCCAGCCCAGCCTGGCCCATCTGATCTGAATCACAAACAAGTCCCACATCAGCTGTGTGTGTGAATCATCCACAGATTAGACCTCTGTGGGCATGTCAAATCACATGTTAAACAGCACCGTTTCCCACGCAACTTTGACTGACTGAGCCATAGGCCTAAACCTATCCCAACCCAGACTGTGCTGTACCATTCCTAGCGGCTTATAAGAGGCTCTTAAGAGACAGACATGGAGAATTAAGATCCTTTCCTCAGCTTCAACAAGTTCGGGATGTGGATTTGGTAAATATAACTCTTTCCTTTTCTGATGATGCGTAAACTGTTTAGACTATGAAAGAGATAAATCCGAGGGTGCCAAAAGTGATAATCACTGCTGAACTAATAAAAAGGTAGCAAACAAAAACAACTTATGTGGACAGCTTCAGAGCAGCAGCTCTCTTAAAAATAGATTACAGTTAGCAGAGGCTACTGTTTAACAGTAAGGAAGACACTGGGGAGGTGTGACAGCAGTTCATCATCTTGTTGTGTTAAAGGACAGCTTCGAAGTAGCCGTTATAAGAGCAGTTGTGCCATTCCTACATATAAGAAATGACAGTTATAAAGAGCAGTTGTGCCATTCCTACATATAAGAAATGACAGTTATAAAGAGCAGTTGTTAGGTTACAGTTATCTTGTGAAACCGTGTTAATACAAAAGCGTGTTCGGTGTCCTGGCCTTAGGATTCATTGCTGCCATCTTGGCCATAGATTTTCAGATAAATATAGAGACTGAAGCAAGCAACCGAAGCCTAAGTCACTTTCTCCTGCCTGAAAGTAAAAGGATCTTAACCTCACTAGGGTAGGGGGCAGCATTCGGAATTTTGGATGAAAGTAAACTGCCTGCTACTCAGGTCCAGAAGCTAGGATATGCATATAATTGGTAGATTTGGATAGAAAACACTCTAAAGTTTCCAAAACTGTTAAAATAATGTCTGTGAGTATAACAGAACTGATATGGCAGGTGAATACCTGCCCTATTTTTTTCAAAGGATGTTTTTCCATTGAAAGCCTATTCACCATACAAAGACTTATGACCTAGTTCACGAGCCGTATGGCTTCGCCTACATGTGGCCAGTCTTTAGGCATTGTTTCAGGCTTTTACTCTGAAAAATGAGGGAGATACAGCACTTTCAATGAGAGGACAGTGGAAATTTCCAGACATGAGTCCAGCGCATGACCGGGAGCGCGCCTTTGTTTCTCCTTTTCTATTGAAGAAGCTATTGTCCGGTTGAAATATGATCGATTATTTATGACAAAAATAACCTGAAGATTGATTTTAAACATCGTTTGACATGTTTCTACGAACTTTTATGGTACTTTTTGGATTTTTCGTCTGTCTGTTGTGACCACGCTTTGTTCCAATAGATTACTTAACTAAAACGCACCAACAAAACGGAGGGTTTTGGACATAAAGAGGGACATTATCGTACAAAACAAACATTTATTGTGTAACATGGAGTCTTCGGAGTGCAACCATATGAAGATCAAAGGTAAGTGATACATTTTATCACTATTTCTGACTTTTGTTACTCCTCTTCTTGGCTGCTAACTGTTTGTAATTATTTGTCTGCTGGGCGCTGTTCTCAGATAATCGCATGGTTTGCTTTCGCCGTAAAGTCTTTTTTAAATCTGACACCGAGGTTGGATTAACAAGAAGTTCATCTTTAAAAAGATGTATAACACTTGTATGTTTCATGAATTTTTATAATGAGTATTTCTGTTTTTGRATTTGGCGCGCTGCAATTTCACTGGATGTTGGCCAGGTGGGACGGTTACGTCCCACACCCCCGAGAGATGTTAAAGGGATGGTTCATCGAAATTTATAACTGAACTGTCTCTTTAAGCATCTGGGCCTCAGCAATGTGACTGCACTGCAGTGACCTTTGCGTGTGTATTATGTTCTATAGAGACCATAAGAAGCGCCATATTGTTCCACTATGGTATATTTAGACTAACAATACAATGGTTGATTTATTGTTGAAATCTGCTTTGCCATAGCTTCACACTTGTATCTTGGAAGCCTTAATGGAAGTCTGTGTAATGTTTGGGTACCCTATGTTCTTCTGCCATTACCCCCAAACGATCACATCTCCTTCCCAGCTCTTTCCCTTCATCTAAATATGGTCATGTGTTTGAGGGACAAGTAGATAGAGAGCAAGAGCGACAGAAGAAAAATATAATCCTCTAAGGGTTTAGCTTTCTCCCATTCTTTCTCTCTCTCTCTCCCTCTCCAATCCTTTCAGGAGATTTCCAAATGGAAATAAAATAATCCAATTCCTTCCACAACCTATGATGGCACATGACAAAACAAAAATCCTCTCTTTCCCGGCTTCCAAAATGTTATTGAACTAGTCAATCCTAAGTATTGGGAAAACACACAGATCCTCTTAAATCAGTCCCTGAAATCCCCACCCCAAAAAATATTTTCATTTGTCTGACTTTTATTGATCCAGCCTCACAATGAAGTGTTTTACCGTTTTCTTTTCAGKACAACCAGGGCTACAAATAGAACACAAAACAATTTGAGTTTTATTGGCAAATGTCAATTAAAACAATTAGGTCAGCCAGAGCAAAAATCTGATAAAAGTGAATTCATATGAATGCTGTAAGAAACATAAATTGTTTTCTCAGTGGGAAATGAATATCCAATTATCCAACTGTGTGGAGTTTGGAGTTTGTGACAGCAATTATGTGAGCTTATTACAGTATTATAGACACTATGTCCTGGGATTTCCTATCATCTACACGTATGTAGAGCATCCCCTTCCCTTCAAATGACTCATGTAGCTTGTGAGCGTCATAGAGCAAAACATGTTACATGTGCGTGTTTGTGAGAGTCTCAACTTTTCATAGAGTAATAGTTTGTAGCTCAAACCAAAACACTTTCTGACTCTACATACGTTTCTGTAAAAAAAAGACTCGGCCCCGTCGGGATCTTGCCCTTGTCTCAAAAACACTGCTCTAGGGCAGCCCCCATTAATCACACAGACCAATGGTACCAACAGATGCAGAAGAAATAGTCTAATCCAAATGGTACAACCCAGAAGTCTGGAGCTGAAACAAACCATGTTTAAAAAGGTGTTAGAAGTCCTAAATCACACCAGTGGAACTCACTGGGTTAAAATTGTATTGAAAGTAAAACATGTTTATCACTATAGTTTTGTTTGTTCACATTCTGAACACTGTCAGATCAGATTAAAATGATATCACTATGCAACAAATGTCAGAGGCAGAAACTAGGATAATAAAGAAGAGAACCAGTCAAAATCTCTGTGTAAAAACCTACACAAAGCACCGAGATGCTTTGAAGTATAACCTAGCCCTTCAATGACCCTTCTTCTTAATCTTATTTTAAAAAGAGGGAACTTCTAAGCAGCTAGCATCCACCAAGACTGGAGGGCTGCATGCTTCACCAACTCAGGGCTTTGACTGTTTAACTTCTGATTTAGGCAGAAGTGCCTAGTACTGTTACCATTTAAGAAAACTCCATGTACCTCTGAAATCTAAGGCCCCAGCAGGAAACCATATAGATGTAAAATGGCAGTTCACAGCAACTCTAAACATAATCATGTGTGTGTAAACACAAGTCCAAATATTAGTCTCCATTACAGGTATGAGGAATGAGACAAGCAGGTGTGTGTGTATTGAAGAGGTTTGGTGTCAGTGTTTCCCCTATATTCCTTTAGCAGTAGCGGGCCGCCCTGCTAAATCGTTGCCACCACTCCATAAGATAAACAAATAAATAACGTTTTCAGTGCAAGCTTAAACGTCTAAAATCATATACAGTATATAGAAAAGTAATGGAGCATATATTTTTAAATAAGACCATCTTTGAGAACTAACAATCACCAACATAAAAACTAGGCAGTCACGGATAATCAAAAATCAAAAAAATGGAATGGCATGGGTCCCACATTGATTTTGTTATAATGTTTGAGTCACTGATGTGTAGATATGCAGGAAATGATCTGCACTTTTTTTTTCTTCTCTAAGCCCCATGGCAAAATGTGTAGAATTGCAGAACATGTGCATTAAAACCGCACCATTTTGTCTCTGTGGCCAAGAAGATGGCCCCATTGTCCACGCCCCACACACACACACTAACTTTGCTACTGCTTTTGGAAAAACTCCTAGGGGAACACTGTATGTGCATGTCTGTATGTGTACTCTCAGGTGTCTGTACACTCAGGTTTGTGATTTCAGTGTGAGCCCCAGTCATGTCTGTGGAATGCAGAGTGAAGAATGAGACAAGTCCTGACACCACTCCATCTCACACACCATACGAGGAATGTTCTGAGAGCAGGTAGAGGCACCCTACACCCAGGACGTGGATAGACGTTCATGATGCCACAGGCCACAGATTCAATCACAGAACATCCTAACATCCCGCACCGTCAGCCAGGGACGTTTCACAACAACCTAGAGTAGGAAAGACGTTAGTGTTTCCATTCCTGAAACCAATAAGCAGTACTAAACCAAAAGAAGATTGATTGTTGTTCTCGTCAACAGACTTCCTCAGACTAGTGGATGTTTGGATTTGGAATCGACTGAATCAGGTGACACAGTGTTTGGTTCGTCACTTGTCTGGAAATATTAAACATTTCCTTAATATTTTCCCTTTTTGAGGCTGCCAAGAGCACTTCCTCAGTGAGACAAGAACTATCCTTAAGCAGAATAGAAGAGGTCAGAAAAACATAAATTACCTTTCTACAAAAGTACAAACATTCATTATAGATTTGCACCAAGATAAAGCTATACATGTCTAATTATTAAAATCAGGTGACCTAGATTAGGTTTGGAGTGAAAACCTACAGGACGGTAAGGTAGTCTCTCCAGGAACATGGTTGGAGAGCCCTGACCTATTCTCTTGCCAGTAACTGCACCAATGGGACCTGTACAATGAACATATTTGGGGGAGGRGGAAGCCAATATGGCTACATTTGATGGTGTAGATGCTGAACCACACTTTTCTAATGTTTGTCAATAGATTCAGCACTTTGTAACAGATTGGAATGCTTCTCCAGCAGAGTCAGTGGTAGATAAACAAGATGACAATAAAACAACAGCTGAGGCCCTCCCTACATGAAACAAATGTGATCGTCACGCATGATCATTAAAATATAACAGGTCTCCTCCACGCCTATTTCCATAACCTAACATAGCAAGCGTAAAAGAAAGGCCTGAAACTAAATCCCCTACATACTGGTCTTTACAAGAATAAAAAAGAATTTAAAAAACTGTCAGGGGAGGTTCTCTTCTGCACCAATCCAGTAAATGTGGAGGAGGAGTTAAGAGTGTTGGCTTTGTTAACATCCAAAAGCGGAAGTCGTGTCACAGGCTCTCTTTTCATTTCCCCTGAAAACCGGAACATCCGGTTGTTGGGTACTCGGCAGAGGCTAGCATTTTCATAACAGATTTTAGGGCGAGGGCCCCATCAATGAACCGATTTCTTCCATTCATAGGTGAAGACCAGGGTAAACTTAATTTGCTTAGAGGACAGCAGGATTGTGTTCATTAGGCACTAAATGGAAGGAAACAGACAAACAGGGAGGAACTACCTGGTCTTACTCAATAAGAAACGCTTGGTTGTTTTTCATTGCAAAATATTTTGCTACAGTGTGCACTAATGAATACACCCCAGGCATGTAGTCCCTCCTCACAGGACAGAACATGCAGCTGTAGCTGTATAGCTTCCAGTCCACAGGGCGTGGCTGCTGCTGCTCAGCTCACACAATTCAAATTTCAAGTTTTATTAGTCGAATGTACAGGATACGCATAATCCAACAAAATGATTACCTGCAGGTTCCTTCTCGAAAATGCAATAAGAAATAACAGATAAGAATATGAAGATAAAGTAAACGTAACATGTAAAGTTGGTCTCATGTTTCATGAACTGAAATAAAAGATCCCAGAAATGTTTCATACGCACAAAAATGCTTATTTCTCTCAAATGTTGTGCACAAATTTGTTTACATCCCTGATAGTGAGCATTTCTCCTTTGCAATATAATCCATCCACCTGACAGGTGTGGCATATCAAGAATCTGGTTAAACAGCATGATCATTACACAGGTGCACCTTGTGCTGGGGACAATATAAGGCCACTTTAAAATGTGCAGTTGTCACAGAACACAATGTCAAAGATGTCTCAAGTTGAGGGAGCGTGCAATTGGCATGCTAACTTGGGTTAAATGAGAAGACACATTTCAGTTGAATGCATTCAGGTGTACAACTGAATTGGGTGTCCCCCTTTCCTGACTTGCAGGAATGTCCACCAGAGCTATTGCTAGATAATTTATTGTTAATGTCTCTACCATACGCCACCTCCAACGTCATTTTAGAGAATATTACAGTAAGTCCAAGGGGGAACAAAAAAACCCCCCCAGCCACACTGCCTCTTCACCTCGGGACCGTCTGGGGGGGGGGGGGGGAGGGGGGAGTGCTGAGGAGTATTTCTGTCTGTAATAAAGCCCTTTTGTGGGGAAAACTTGTTCTGATTTGCTGGGCTGGCCTCCAGTCATGTGAAATCCATAGATTAGGGCCTAATTTATTTATTTCCTTATATGAACTGTAACTCAGTAAAATCTTTGAAATTGTTTCATATTTTATTTAACCAGGAAGGGCTCATTGAGATTTAAAATCTCTTTTTCAAGAGCGTCCTGGCCAAGATAGGCAGCACCAAGTCATTACAAAAATTACRGACAAACATTAAAAACTACAAGTAATCTAGTAAAACCCATAGAATTCACTAGAGTATAACAAAATCAAAAACATTGACAGGTCAGGGAATCAGTCTCAAGATCATTCATCAGTGATTTAAAAATACCAATTGAGACAAGTTCCTCCAGTTTAAAAGTATTTTGTAAGGCGTTCCAAGACGATGGCGCAGAGTACATAAAAGCCCTTTTACCAAATTCAGTTCGGACATTTGGAACAGTTAGCAGGATAAAGTCCAGCGAACGAAGAGAGTACCCACCACATTTCTGAACAATAAAAATGCCCAAATAAAAAAGGTAGTAAACCCAAAATGGCTTTGTAAATAAAAGTATACCAGTGACTGAGCCTACGAGTGACTAGAGAAGGCCAGCCAACCCTGGTATACAAAGTGCAGTGGTGCGTAAGGGTTTTGCAGTTTAAAATAAATCTCAAAGTGCCATGGTAAAGRGTGTCAATTGATCTCAAACACTGAGCGGAAGCATTCATATATAAAATATCCCCATAGTCTAGTAAAGGCATAAATGTAGCTGATACTAGCCTCCTTCTGGCTTCAAAAGTAAAACAGGCTTTATTCCTAAAATAAAATCCCAATTTCAGCTTCAATTTTTTTGTAAGTTGTTGAATATGCATTTTAAAAGTGAGGCCGTCATCAATTAAAATTCCAAGATATTTATATGAGGTTACAACCTCAATCTCATTGCCCTGACAGGTAATAATAGGTGAAAAGTTCAGGTCTATTTCTTGCTTTAGAAAACACCATTAGTTTAGTTTTGTCAGTATTGAGGATAAGCTTCAATTGACACAAGGTATGTTGAACAGTATAAAAAGCAGTTTGCAAGTTATGGACAGCTTTTGTATATATTGCATTTAGAATTTTGTTCAGTATAAATGGCAGTAAAATATAATAATACATTTTAGCCTAAGTATAATACAAGAGAAGACAATTAATAGTCCAATATTTACACATGTATTGGGGAGGGGGGGCAAGTGTATATATTGAGCAGTATAATAAGAGTCTGGTAGCAGCTGCATGAATGTACATCCAGTAGCCAGTTTATTAGGTACACCAACACAAAAATGGTTTGCTCCTACACACAGTGAGTCACGTGGCTGTGGCTTGCTATATAAAGCAGGCAGACAGGCATCCAGTTACTGTTCGCTTGAATGTTAGAATGGGCAAAACGAGTGACCTAAGCRACTTTTGAGCGTGGTCTGACCGACGGTAAGGGAGAGAAGAGCTCGTGGCTGGGGTGTGTGGGGGTCCTTGATGATGCTGCATACCTTCCTCAGGCACCATTTCAAGTAGATGTCCTGGATGGGTGGGAGCATGGTCCCAGTGATGAACTGGGCCGTCTTCACCACCCGCTGGCGGGTGGAGGGCCTTGCGGTTGTGGATGGAGCAATTCCCGTACTAGGCCGTGACGTTCTCGATGGTGTAGCGGTAGTATTTGGAGAGGACCCAGGACGGCATGCAGAATGTCTTCAGCCACCTTAAGTTGCACCCTCGATAAGACTGATGAGGAAGAAGAGGAACCCAGGGAGCGGCTCTCACACTCACACAGATAAGCATTAGGGAGGACTACGGCCACCGCTCAGGAAAACTGCTCCTGCCTGACAGCCATGTGAGGACTATGAGGAATGGAAAAGGTTTTTAGTTTAAGATGGATAGGGGCGGCAGGTAGCCTAATGGTTAGAGCGTTGGGCCAGTAACCGAAAGGTTGCTAGATCGAATCCTCGAGCTGACAAGGTAAAAATCTGTTGTTCTGCCCATGAACAGTGGGCAGTTAACCCACTGTTCCTAGGCCGTTATTGTAAATAAGAATTTGTTCTTAACTGACTTGCCTAGTTAAATAAAAGTAAAATAAAAAATAGAGGCTACTCTTCAAGCATTAGTGATTAAATTCCTAGACCTCCTACACACAARATTCCCATTGACCTTTTTCTCCCTGACCTGCCTTGTAGTGGTTGTTCTCAACTCATAGTCCTCACGGGAATCACATTCATGCAGTCCTCGTCTGTCTTTTGTTCCAAGAGACACTAAAGCCACACTCTCAATCCAGAAAGGAGAATTGTGTGTTTCCATTCCCTTGAAAATGAGAGGATATGAGATGGTGTCATCTACCTACATCCTCTTGTACTCATAATGACATGGTACTTCAGATCAGTAAACACAAAGTGTTGTGCCTTCAATTAGATTACATCTGCAGGGAAAAGGACAGCAAGTCCAACTTGAGGGGGTCATTTTGTCAATACAACATTTACATAAAACCCATTTCAATATAGTGATTTTCAGGCAGGGGACCCTGAGAGGAACAAAGATCAAGGCTGGTCCAGCATCTCAAAGAGGATTGAGTATGAATATCAATGTTCATGAATCCTTTATTTAACCAGGCGAGTCCCATTGAGATAGGAGTCTCTTTTTCAAGTCAGCCTAGGCCCCGAGGAAGCAATCAGCAAGCAGTCATGCAGTCATATAACTTGACTTAGTGGCCCAGCTGTGACTGCATAGACACAGAGAGACATCTCTCTGAATGAAAAGGAGCCTTTTCTTGTGAAGAGAACTAGTGGGAGTGAGAAGAAAATCCAAACAAGACCTTTCGACTGATAACCCTCCCGTCTCTACTCCCAAGCAACAGTGGAGGGATTGAGATTAGATGTATGGGCCCGGTCACACTGTTCACAGAGCACGCTAGGCCAGAACAGGAAGTGACTAGCTTCAGTAGCCTGGAACCCTGGGAGGAATGAGAGGACAGTCCCTCCTCTGTTCTGTTCCACTCAATGAACCACAATCAGATACTCCATTCAAATGTCTCCAGCCACAGGGCGTCAGATAGAGTTGAAGTCAGAAGTTTACATACACCTTAGCCAAATACATTTAAACTCAGTTTTTCACAATTCCTGACAATTAATCCTAGTAAACATTCCCTGTTTTAGGTCAGTTAGGATCACTACTTTATTTTAAGAATGTGAAATGTCAGAATAATAGTAGAGATAATTATTTATTTCAGCATTTATTTATTTCATCACATTCCAAGTGGGTCAGAAGCTTACATACACTCTATTAGTATTTGGTAGCATTGCCTTTAAATTGTTTAACTTGGGTCAAACGTTTTGTGTAGCCTTCCACAAGCTTCCCAAAATAAGTTGGGTGAATTTTGGCCCATTCCTCCTGACAGAGCTGGTGTAACTGAGTCAGGTTTGTAGGCCTCCTTGCTCACACAAGCTTTTTCAGTTCTACCCCCATGCTTCACGGTTGGGAGGGTGTTCTTCGGCTTGCAAGCATCCCGCTTTTTCTCCCAAACATAACAATGGTCATTATGGCAAAACAGTTCTATTTTTGTTTCATCAGACCAGAGGACATTTCTCCAAAAAGTACAATCGTTGTCCCCACGTGCAGTTGCAACCCGCAGTCTGGCTTTTTTATGGCTTTTTTGGAGCAGTGGCTTCTTCCTTGATGAGCGGCCTTTCAGATTATGTCGATATAGGACTCGTTTTACTATGGATATAGATACTTTTGTACCCGTTTCCTCCAGCATCTTCACAAGGTCCTTTGCTGGTGTTCTGGGATTGATTTGCACTTTTCGCACCAAAGTACGTTCATCTCTAGGAGACAGAACGCGTCTCCTTCCTGAGCGATATGACAGCTGCGTGGTCCCATGGTGTTTATGCTTGCGTACTATTGTTTGTACAGATGAACGTGGTACCTTCAGGCGTTTGGCAATTCCTCCGAAGGATGAACCAGACTTGTGGAGGCCTACAATTGTTTTCTCAGGTCTTGGCTGATTTCTTTTGATTTTCCCATGATGTCAAGCAAAGAGGCACTGAGTTTGAAGGTAGGTCTTGAAATACATCCACAGGTACACCTCCAATTGACTCAAATTATGTCAATTAGCCTATCAAAAGCTCCTCAAGCCATGACATAATTTTCTGGAATTTTCCAAGCTGTTTAAAGGCACAGTCAACTTAGTGTATGTAAACTTCTGACCCACTGGAATTGTGATACAGTGAATTATAAGTGAAACAATCTGTCTGTAAACAATTGTTGGAAATTGTGATACATTGTTGGAATTGTGATACAGTGAATTATAAGTSAAACAATCTGTCTGTAAACAATTGTTGGAAAAATGACTTGTGTCATGCACAAAGTAGATGTCCTAACCGACTTGCCAAAAAATCTATTTGTGGAGTGGTTGAAAAACGAGTTTTAATGACTCCAACATAAGTGTATGTAAACTTCCGACTTCAACTGTATCTTGCAAAGAGTGCTGGGTGAGTGACTGCTATCAGATAGCTGCATGCAGAGAGGGCTGGGTGAGTGACTGCTTATTATCATATACAGTGGTTTCTAAGCTGAACACTTAAACAATATCGATTTAACATTGGTTTGACTTTTACATATGGAGTTACCCTTAAGTAAATCTTCTGACGTAACTCATGTGACATCCTGCAGGCTGTTCACTGCTCAGCTGACTGTGACCTGGAAGTGAAACTTGGTAATACTGTACACTTCAGGTCATAAGTCTGGTTCCCTTTTACATGCACACGTCCACGCCCTGAAGATGGATTAGGACTCACGTGGCCAGGGCTCTCTTGAAAAATAAGTTGTCCCCACCATTTATGATTAACTACCCCAAACAAAGCCCATTTCAACAGAGAAAGAGAACAGGTGGCATTTCCCCCTCCCCCCCACCATTAAAATGGCTGCCCTTGAAAATCACTGGGCACTAATTAGTACTAAAACTGGGCCAGACAGAGCAACATAAGTTTGGTGTGTACGTCTGTCACATGAAAAATTCAATGAGTTCAGTGGGAGGCTGTCGCAGTCCTCGCGCCAGCCGCCCATAGTACCAATACAACTGCAGTGAGTGCTGTAACTGAATTATAAATCCAAAGGCCAAATTGAAGTGAGAATGTTCTAGGCATTGTTGGCATCAGATAAGTGTTTTGTTTGTTAAGAACTCCTCAATAAGCCATCAGGGAACGTTGTGCTGTTCTACTTGGACCAACACAGCACATGTCTACGCTTGTGTCTGGGTTTTTCTTTTCACCATCCCGCCATTTGTGCATCACTACAATCCTATTCCTCAGGCCCAAGAACCAGCCCCTCTACTCATAATATTATAGCCAATTAAGTTGTTAGAACTTTACGCTAATTAATCCTCGTCTGACCTGAAGGAAACCGGGACAACTAGGTTGAAATGACGTTTGCAGGCAAACTAGCCTGTTCTGTTTTCATTTTATTTGCCTTGTTTGCCTCCTACAGCTAAATAAGGTTCACTCTCAAATAAAGGTAACAATATAGGGTCAAAACTTTATTCATAGTAATAGTCACTCCTCAAGTGGCTCTACAAGGCCCCTCGAAATKCCCTTTCCATTAAGTGCACGAGGACATTTTAACAGAGCCAGTCACAATTGTTGCATAGGCAGATCATTCTCAAGGCTTGGACGCCTGGCTTTGGAAACAAGCTAGTCATTGACTCCCGCCAGGCCCAGTGTAGTGTACTACTCTGTCAAAAAGAATGCTTCAGTATATAGGGGGAACAAAGGGGTCAATCCACCAACTAACAGGACATTCTGCCACTTTGCAGTGATCTTATTGGAGCCAACAAAGTTCCAGAGGTTTCACTGAGGGACATTCTTTCGAAGGATTCCAAGGGGCATTTCCTTTATCAATGGCGCCTACATCAACCAGGGAAGATTCAGTTAGGCATGTTGATGAAACACTTATGACTGACAGGCAATCTGAAAAGACCTGCATAGAGAGAGAGCATGGCTGCCAAGAAAGCAGCAAAATCATATGGAATTCTCCCATTGTTTTAGTACAAAATAACCACATTTAATGAAATTGTGTGACTAAAACACTGCAGTGCTTTTCTTGTTATCATGTATGATTTTGGGCATTAGAACTAAATCTCCTTGGAGCATACGTTTGGTTTGCGTGTCAGTTTTTTGGAGACAGAGGAGCAGATTTTGGGAAGGGATATTGGCTAGCCTATACAGAGACTAATAGCTTCAGAATGCTCTTGCCGAACAACAGAATTCCTCAATAATGCAGAAACAGAGACATATTCTCATCATTACAGAAACAGAGACATATTCTCATCATTACAGAAACAGATACATAGTTCATATTCATTTAAGGATGTGTCCTTCAATTCATCTAATCATCCACAGTTTACAATGTACTGGCCAATTTAATGGCACATTCTAAACAAAAATATAATTCCTTGGGAAATATTAAATTCTTTGTGATTCTAAAATTAACTGAGTGAATTCCCGGAGAGACAATTCCAGTGGAGATTTTGCCTTTGTTTGTTCATACATTATCTAGACTTCAGATAGATCAAAAAGGTACAAGACAACACTCAGTGGGGGTGGAAACAAAGTGAATGTATACTGTGTAATGTGTATGTTTTAGAATTATGGCAACTCTGTGTTGAATAAATACAATTGCCATGGGGCAAGGCAATCCTATTACTTCATCAAGTGTATACCACTCCCAATAGTCAACACTGAAACCAGTTGTTTGATGTCCTTAGTCATAGCCATTCTCAATAAGGAAAAAACGTATATGTTCAAAAACTGAAATGAGACATGTTACGCTTCATCAAGAGTCAATATTTGGCTTGTTGACTCATCTTGAGTAGGAGAACACTAATCCTGAGCATATGACACAGCCCATAGTTTAGAAGTAGGCTATAGCCACCGGCAGAGAGCTGGTGAGAGCTCTATGGCCTATATAGCTACACTTTATTACATATCTCTCTCTTTCTCTCTCTCTCTCTCTCACACACACACACACACACACAGACTAGTGTATTGCTGATTGACATATCTTGGCATGAATATAGTTACTTGAAGAGCCAATAATGTGATGGTCAATGGAGTTCCATAGCTTTGTCCCAATCATAAAACTAGGTACTTAATAACTATGTAAAATGTTAGGCAACAATTAGCCTACTTTCATTAAGACATTAATTATTGGATTAGAAAGACCCTCCCGAACACCCTGATCCAGCGAGCTATTTCACATCAGCTTTATTAGAAGCATTGCGGCAATGTTGAGTTCAGAAGATATTTGATTTCAATGCAACTTGACGGCCAGGATACATTGTTTATGTTCAATCATTGGTTTCATCATATACAAAAATAACAAGTCACTTACCCTGACGAGTACCAGTGTATTGCCGTTGTTTGTTTATTTACCAGATGGACAATAGTTCATCGAATGTAACGACAAAATGTCACAGACTCCGTCATCGAAGTAAACCCAAAAATTATAACCGATTTCAGACGACGTTCACAGCAGAGAATCGATGGTCGAAATGATGCGGAGGGATCCCATTCAACCGGAGGGGCGGGCTAGACCAAGACGGGGATTGCCTGAGAATCAGGGCAGCAGTCGGAACTAGTCTGATTGCGGCAATCATTTGAATCCCTAATTACGAAAGAGAGTATCCAGCTCTTTGCCAACTGCCTTGAAATCAAAGGATAGATATGAGTAGATTTTGTGGTAGAAAAATATCTAGGCTACTGCGTTCACTGCTGCGGGTAGTAGGCCTATCACACACACAAGCAAAGAGAATTCAGGACCAAAACATTGACAGTGAAAAGGAGGAGTGGAGGATGGGGTAAGACGTCCGCATGCTTCCCATTCGAAACAGCTAGTGCATATATTATGACGACATTTTATGACGTTTTGGTCTTCGGCAAAGCACTAAGTGTATAAAACTTAGTGCACTGTGTTCGTAACAGATTCTAGTTTTGGGAACAGAAATATTTATTGCGATGAGAAAATTATATCGGCCTAGTTTCAACCTCTCCTACTTCCCACAACTGGACTTTCTTTCCCTACCAAACGTTGTGCATCTTCTTCTGTGGGGATTATCGGTGGTTGGCATCCAACATTATGGTGAATTACTGCCACCTACTGTACTGTACTGGAGTGTGGGCCAGAGACAGGGAGAAACTAAATCCTACCTGCCAGTCCTGTTGCTCTTGAAAAAAGATAACAAAATATTTGAGACTATATCTAATGCCATACTTCTCAATATACTTTAATTTCCAGTATCCCCTTCTCCCTCATACCATATCTCAGCCTCTCTCTTTCTCTCTGATACTGCCCACACTGTAGCAATAYATGCTCCACAGTCTCTGTTTCCCACAGTCTCTGGCAAATAATCACACTTTCCTGTTGGATGCTTTCCTATCACATTTAAGAGTTATTCAACCGGCTGTGTCCAACCTTTAATTTGGTAAAAATAGCCTACTCTCTTCTGTCCCTTCCTGCCATCTTCCCCTCCCCGACTTAACTCTGTACTTGAAATAAATGCCTTCCCTTAGTATCTCTATTCCACTGCTCCCGCCATCTCCGCACCATCACTGTCCATATCAGGCTTTTTGCCTCTGCCTTGCTCATTGAAACTACAACATCCCCACTACTAAGTGCTTGTTTAGCCAGTACATCAACTGCCTCGTTCCCCTCCACCCCCACATGGGCTGGGATTCAAGTAAATCTTATCTGTATACCCATCTGTCTAATCCTGCCATGGGTTTGTACCACCTCATATAGCAGATCTTGTCTGCTACGTGATATAAAGGACTGGAGACTCATCAACACTGCACATGAATCAGAGCAAATAACTACTCTGTCTGGCTTGACTTCCTCCATCCACTGCAAGGCCAACAGTATGGCCATCAGCTCCTTTGTATATATACAGCCAGATGATCTGTAACGTTTCCGGACTGCCATCCCACATTCCTGCACTATAAATGCTGACCCAGTATGTCCTGTCCTTGGATCTTTTGAACCATCTGTGAAAATGGCCACAAAATCCTGATAGACAGTATTCAGATGTCTCTTAAACAAATGAGATAGATCAACACCCTCCCTATCTTTCTATAGTCTCTTCAACACTTCTAGATCAACTACTGGAGGCAGGAGTAGCCATGGTGCATATACAGGAATAACTACCATTGGAGTAAACTCCATTCCATACAGTCCCATCTCCTTCGTCTGGGTATTACCCACCTACCCAAAGCTTGTGTTACGTATTCGCTCATGTTCTCAGCATGCCTGTAAAATCCCTTTCGCAGGATGAGACACCTCATGTCCCTGTAGGTTGACCCAATAATTAATTGCCAGCTGCTGTCTCCTAATCTGCAATGGCATATCCCCCATCTCCACCTGTAGTGCAGACACTGGGGATGTCCGAAATGCTACACTACATATTCTGAGTCCTTGCCCCTGTATGACATCTAGCCTTTCCAATGAGGTCCTTGCTGCCTGAACCATACGCAGTACTGCCATAGTCTATTACAGATGGAATCAATGCAGCATACATGGTCCTCAATGAGGAACGCCCAGCCCCCCACTCCTTCCCTATCAGACAGCGCGTCACATTTAGCACCTTCTTACAATTTTCCGACCACTCTCTCAATGTGTTCTGCCCAGGTCAGTCTCGTGTCAAGTTTACCCCAAGGAACCTGAAGGCCCCCAACCCTCTCCAAATTTCTCCCATATAACCTCATGCATACCTCATCTCCCACCGTCCTCCTGGTAAACACAGTCTGAGTTTTCTCTATAGAGAACCTGAATCCCCACATTAATGCCCACCCCTCTACTTCATCAATTGCTTCCTGTACCTTCCTGACTATGTCTGGCACATTTCTTCCCCTCTTCCATAAGGCCCCATCATCTGCAAATAACGACCTCCCAATATCCGTCCGTACCTGAGAGTAAAAATCACTGATCATGATTGAGAACAACAGAGGACTAATCACATTCCCCTGCGGTGTATCGTTATCCACCAGGTAGATGCCTGATAGAGACTTCCCCACCCTCACCTTCCAAACAGGAAATCCTTTGTTCGTTCTTCCTCCTACCCCCACAATATCAAGCTTGATTAACAACACCTCCTTCCACATCATATTATACGCATTCACCACATCAAAAAAGACAGCTACAACAGATTCCTTGTGCTTCTCAAATCAAATCAAAATGTATTGGTCACATACACATGGTTAGCAGATGTTAATGTGAGTGTAGCGGAATGCTTGTTCTTCTAGGCCCGACAGTGCAGTAATATCTAACAAGTAATCTAACAATTCCCCAACAACTACCTAATACACACAAATAATTTAAAGGGGTAAATGAGAATATGTACATATAAGTATATGGATGAGCGATTGCCGAGCGGCATAGGCAAGGTGCAGTAGATGGTATAAAATACAGTATATACATGTGATATGAGTAATGTAAGATATGTAAACATTATTAAAGTGTCATTGTTTAAAGTGTCATTGTTTAAAGAGACTAATGATCCAATTATTAAAGTGTCCAGTGATTGGGTCACAATGTGGGCAGCAACCTCTCTGAGTTAGTGATTGCTGTTTAGTAGTCTGATGGCCTTGAGATAGAAGCTGTTTTTCAATCTCTCGGTTGAAATCTCGGTTGAATCTTGGATGCACCTGTACTGACCTCGCCTTCTGGATGTTAGCGGTGTGAACAGGCAGTGGCTCGGGTGGTTGTTGTCCTTGATGATCTTTTTGGCCTTCCTGTGACATCGGGTGCTGTAGGTGTCACGGAGGGCAGGTAGTTTGCCCCTGGTGATGCGTTGTGCAGACCGCACCACCCTCTGGAGAGCCTTGCGGTTGAGGGCGGTGCAGTTGCCGTACCAAGCTGTGATACAGCCCGACAGGATGCTCTCGATTGTGCATTTGTAAAAGTTTGTCAGGGTTTTGGGTGACAAGCCACATGTCTTCAGCCTCCTGAGGTTGAAGAAGCGCTGTTGTGCCTTCACCACACTGTCTGTGTGGGTGGACCATTTCTGTTTGTCTGTGATGTGTACTACCCTTCCTGAACCCACTCTAATGTGGCGACACTAGCCCCCTGCTCTCCAGGAAGTAAGTTAGCCTCTCCGTAATCATACGTTCCATGATCTTACATACATGTGATGTTAAAGCTATTGGCCGATAGCTTGTTTGCCTTGTTGGCCTTGATGTGTCCTTCCCTGGCTTCAGGATTGGTACCACTACTGCCTCCTTCCAGCTGCCCGGTAGTTTCCCTTCCTCCCACACTCTGTTGTGCAACACCAGTACCTTATCCAGTGCCTCATCACTAAGATGGGCCAACATAACATAGCACACTTCATCTTACCCATGTGAAGTTAACCCAGCCTTACCCATTGTCCTTTCCACCTCTGCAATGGTAAATGGTGCATTCAACGCATAATTTACATCCTCCTTCCTATCCAGCACTCCAGGATTCTCCTCTCTCATTAACTATCTCTCCCTCTGCTCTCCTCTGACAAATTTGCCGAGTTATGCACTTAGACCAAAGCTTTGGCCTCAGCTTCATCTCTGCCTTCTCCTAATCTCTTACTGCCACATCCTTCAACACTGGATAATCCCACTCCCTTCTGACCCCACTCATCCTCTTAATCATCCCCCTACTCTTCTCCCACAGGTGTCACCCTTCCAATAGTGTCACGGAACCGACGCCAACATGACCTCTTTGCCTGACGAATAGTTCTCCTCACCAGGTCCTGGGTCTGCTTATACTAAATCAGATATTGGAAGTTATGCATCTTTGACAGTACTCTAAATGCCCTGTTCATACATTGCCCCACACTCATCCGTCCACCGTGGGACTGCTTTCGTCCTCCTCCTCCCTGAACTCTTAGGTATAGCCTCGGTAGCTTCCCCACACTAACGCTGTTCTCACCCAGTTATTTATACTATCCACATCCCCTCTCGTATCCACCCAAGCCATCACCTGCTCACTCAGCTTCTGAAACTGATCCCACTTGTATGAACTACACTCAATGTAGTATTGCTTGATGGCAGGTAGCCTAGTGGTTAAGAGCATTGAGCAAGTAACCAAAAACTATCTGGTTCAAATCCCAGAAATAACTAAGTGAAAAATCTGATAATGTGCCCTTGAGCAAGGCACTTAACCCTAATTGCTCCTATAAGTCGCTCTGGATAAGCGCATCTGCTAAATTACCCCTGCTCAGGCATTGCATACCACTGTAATGAACAGAGGGAGACGGAAAGCTGGTTTCAAGCGCAGAGCGCAGCAGGTGTTTAATGGAAAGGACCATAGGAGGAGGCAGGTAGCTGAGTCCAGGGGCAGGCAAAAGGTCATACACGGTAGGTCCAAAAATGTCAACAGTACAGGCAGGGAATAGGCAAAAGGCGTTGTAAGTGAGGCAGGCAATAACTATCATACACGGGAGGAGAGAAGGACGGGAAAACACAGCGCTCAGAAAAAGTGTGTCTCAAAACAAACCATACCTCACAGTGATGGGGTGCAAGGAACTGAACTAAATAGTGTGGGAGGATGACATGCAAGTATTTGAACAGGTGATTAGAATTCCGGTGATTGAGATCTGGAGAGTGCGCTGGAAAGTGGGCTGCGTTTCGGGGATCTAAGTATTTGGGAGTGTGAGTTTGACACAAACGTTACAGCCATGTCATTAAGCGCGCCATCGACTGACAGTTTGCTATAACATATAATGTGTTTCGCTGATATGTGAAATACCTATTAAGGCGTTGTAAAATCTTGCAGGCATCAGCAACGCCTGGGCAGAGGAACACGCCCATTGACAATTTGCAGTCTACTTTGCAAAAATTGCTTCTGTGTCACACTGTTGTCATCTACTGGTAGGCTACAGTCAGATGGGCACAGCCTCTGACTGAGTCAGGTTCCCATCCTTCTAGGGAGTGTTTTTTTTGCCACTGTGCTGCTGAAGATTTGTCAGTGCAGGTACTTTGCGTTCTAAAATTCTCTATTCCCTGAGTGTTCACGTTGGGCCATGTAGGAGCCATTTTGGCCTGCTTGTGTGTCTCATTTAATGTGTGGTGTAGTTGTCTGTTTTAGGAGTGTTTTAAACTAAGGAGCACCCGCACAGGGTTATGGCAGGTACGAGCTCTGCAATCCATTAGGGGACGCAAAAAAGACAATACAGACTCAAATCAAATCAMATTTTTTATTTGTCACATGCGTCGAATACAACAGGTGTATACGGTGAAATGCTTACTTACAAGCCCTTGAGCAGCAATGCTTTAATAAGTTTTAAGAAAAATAAGTGTTAGGTAAAAAAGAGGTAACAAATAATTAAATGGCAGCAGTAAAATAACAATAGCGAGGATATATCTAGGGGGTACCGGTACAGAGTCAATGTGAGGGGCACCGGTTAGTCGAGGTGATTGAGGAAATACAGTTGAAGTCGGAAGTTTACATACACCTTAGCCAAATATATTTAAACTCAGTTTTAAACTCAATTCCTGGCATTTAATCCTAGTAAAAATTCCCTGTTTTAGGTCAGTTAGGATCACCACTTTATTTTAAGAATGTGAAATGTTCGAATAATAGTAGAGAGAATGATTTATTTCAGATTTTATTTCTTTCATCACATTCCCAGTGGGTCAGAAGTTTACATACACTCAATTAGTATTTGGTAGCATTTCCTTTAAATTGTTTAATTTGGCATGCCAAATTTATTTAAGTAGTCTGTGATTGTCTATAGTCCTTGCTTCATGTGACGCTAGTCTGAGTTGTCGAATATCACTTAAAGTAAGCTACAGGACTGTTTTGCTAGCACAGACTGGAATATGTTCTGGTATTATTCTGATGACATTGAGGAGTACACCACATCAATCACTGGCTTCATCAATAAGTGTATCGATGATTGGTCCTCTCCAAACAATACCGCTACACCATCGAGAGGGTCCTGACCGGTTGCATCACGGACTGGTATGAGAATTGCTCTGTCCACAATCGCAAGGCCCTCCAGCAGGTGGTGAACACGGTCCAATACATCACTGGGGCCGTGCTCCAACCCATCCAGGACATCTACTCAAATGGAGCCTGAGGAAGGTACTCGGCACCATCAAGGACCCCAAACACCCCAGCCACGAGTTGTTTTCTCCCTCACTGTTCGACAGACGGTATCGGAGCATGAGGTCTGATACCAACAGGCTCAGAGACAGTTTCTATCTACAAGCCATCAGACTGCTGAACACTTGAACTGGACTGACCACCTGCTCTGATTCTCTGCAGCTTAGCACTCATGCACTCRCTCGTGTACACACCCAACTAGACACACATATACAGTACATTCATGCTACACACACATCACAACTGCTGTTACCAGATTCTTATTATACTGCTCAGTTGATACACTGCCCACCATATCCCCTTCCCCAATACACGTGTACATTTTCTTATTGTTGTTGCATTGTCAAGAAGGAACCTGCAAGTAAGCATTTCATCAGACGATGTACACTGAGTATACCAAACATTAGGAACACCTTCCTATATTGTGTTGCACCCCCCCAGGTATGGAATACGTTCCACAGAGATGCTGGCCCATGTTGACTCCAATGCTTCCCACAGTTGTGTCAAGTTGGCTGGATATCCTTTGGGTGGTGGACCATTTTTGATACACATGGGAAACTGTTGAGCGGGAAAAACCGAGCAGCATTGCAGTTTTAGACTCAAACCCATTCAAAGGCACTTAAATATTTTGTCTTACCCGTTCACTCTCTGAATGGCACACATACACAATCCATGTCTCAATTCTCTTAAGGATAAAAAATCCTTCTTTAACCTGTCTCTTCCCCATCATCTACACTGATTTAAGTGGATTTAACAAGTGGCATCAATAAGGGATCATAGCTTTCACCTGGATTCACCTGGTCAGTCTTTGTCATGGAAAGAGCAGGTGTTCTTAATGTTTTGTATACTCAGTGTATACCATGCGTATTCCATACATACAACTAATAAAACTTGAATCTATGGTCACTTGTCACATGATTACAGTTACTCAGGTGACCAGGAAGTGTTAGTACAGGTGAGAGGGGAAAACATGGTGGGGCACACTCTTTTTACGCCACTTCGATACAGCATTTTTGCTAACCCAAACCCTTATTTCTCCTAACCTGCTGCGTAAGTTCTCCTAAACTGCTACGAGAACGTTACTTTTAGTTGTAGCTGTATCGAAGTGGCGTGAAAATAGTGTTTATTAAAACATGGTACTGTATTTATTCAATGAAAAGTAGCTGTATGTCTCTTATCTTTCATATACAGTGTACTTTTATATAAATTTACATTTATACTTTTATATACAAGAAATGGTAACATCATCCAACCATAGGATCTATGTCTGGAAAGCAAATTCTATGTGGACTCATCATGAACTGCTCTCAACTTGTGCATTTCATAGGAATCATCATTACAGGCTTGAGGAGAAGATTCTAGTGTGAAAACCATGAAAACGCACTAAAGTAGACAAATTAATGAGCCATTCTAATAAGAATGGTGATGGAGGGAATAGCAGCCGTTTTGTGCTGACCAACTGTGCTATATATATTTTTTTCTTTGATCTTTACTTTTTTTGTGCATAATGTTTCCGCCAAAGTTTCCTATGACTGAAAAGAGCTTCTGGACATCAGAACAGTGATCACTAACCTCGATTTGGATGAGGATTTCTTCTTCAATGAGTCGGCGGCGAAGGATATGCTGCTCATCCCGGACCAGGCGTTATAGAGCCCGGCGTGCAGGATCCGTAACGAGACTACATCGGCGAGTGGATAAACCGCCTCTACCCTCCGTTCTATTGGTGAATGTTCAATCACTAGAGAATAAACTGGACGAGCTCCAATCAAGACTATCCTATCAATGTGATCTGAAGAACCGTAATATCCTATGTTTCTCTGAGTCGTGGCTGAATAAGGACATAGAAAATATTAAATCTAGATGGTTATTCTACACATCGGCAGGACAGAGTGTCAGCGTCGGGTAAACTCAAGAGAGGTTGTGTGTGTCTCTTTGTTAACAACAGCTGGTGTGCGATCTCTAATATTAAGGAAGTCTCTAGGTGCTGCTCGCCTGAGTTGCAATACTTCATGATAAGCTGTAGGCCATACTATTTACCAAGAGAGTTTTCATCCATATTTTTCATAGTTTTTTTTCCACCACAAACCGATGCTGGCACTAAGACCGCACTCAACGAGCTCTATAGGGCCATTGGCAAAGAAGTAAATGCTCACCCAGAGGCGGCGCCCCTAGTGGCCGGTGATTTTAATGTGCAGATTTACTGAAATCCGTTTTACCTAATTTCTACCAGCATGTCACCATGCAACTAAAGGCGAAAAATCTATATTTCACCTTCACTCCACACGCAGAGACTCCTACAAAGCTCTCCTTTGCCGTCCATTTGGCAAATCTGACCATAACGCTATCCTCCTGATTCCTGCTTACAAGCGAAAATTCAATACAGAAGTGGTCCGATGAAGCAGAGGATAAGCTTTGCCTGTTTCACTAGCACAGACTGGAATATGTTCCGGGATTCATACGATGGCATTGAGAAGTTTACCGCATCAGTCACCGGCTTCATTAATAAGTGGATCGATGACGTCATCCCCACAGTGAACGTAAATACATATCCCAACCTGAAGCCATGGATCTTGCACTGAGCTAAGGAGCTGCCGCTTTCAAGGGGCAAGACACTAATCCAGACACTTATACGAAATCCCGCTATGCGCATCGACAAACCATTAAACAGGCACATCATCAATACAGGACTAAGATCGAATCCTAATACACCAACTCTGACGTTCGTTGGATGTGTCAGGGCTTGCAAACTACCACGGATTAGAAAGGGAAACCCAGCAGCGAGCTGTCCAGTGACACGAGCCTACCAGATGAGCTAAATTCCTTCTATGCTCGCTGTAAGGAAAGCAACACTGAACCATGCATGAGAGCACCAGCTGTTCCAGAGGACTGTGTGATCATGCTCTCCATAGACAATGTAAGACCTTTAAACAGGTTAACATTCACAAGGCAGCAGGGCCAGACAGATTACCAGGACACGCAAGGCAGCTGGCACGTGTCTTTACTGACATTTTCAAACTCTCCCTGAGCCTATAATACCAACATATTTCAAGCAGACCACCTGTGCCCAAGAACGCCACGGTAACCTGTAGCACTCACATCTGTAGCCATGAAATGCTTTGAAAGGCTGGTCTTGGCTCACGTCATCCTCCCAGATACCCTGGACCCACTCCAATTCGCATACCGCACCAACAGATCCACAGATGACGCAATCTCTATTGCACTCCATACTGCCCTCTCCCACCTGGACAAGCTCATCACTAAGCTAAGGACCCTGAGAGTGAACACCTCCCTCTGCAACTGGATCCTAGACTTCCTGATGGGCCACCGCCAGGTGATGAGGGTAGGTAACAACACATCCTCCATGCTGACCCTCAACACGGGGTGTGTGCTTAGTCCCATCCTGTACTCCCTGTTAACCCACGACTCCAAGTTTGCCGACGACACGACAGTGGTAGGCCTGATCACCGACGACGATGAGACAACCTATAGGGAGTAGCTCAGAGACCTGGCAGTGTGGTGCCAGGTCAACAACCTTTCTCTCAAAGGAGCAGCTCTCAAAGGAGCTGATCGTGGACTACAGGAAACTGAGGGCCGTGTACGCCTCCCATTCACATAGACAAGGCTGTAGTGGAGCGGGTCGAGAGCTTCAAGGTCCTCGGTGTCCACATCACTAAGGACCTAAGGAAGTGAAAAGATTTGCCATGGGTCCTCAGATCCTCAAAAAGTTCTACAGCTGCACCATTTGAGAGCATCTTGACTGGCTGCATCACCGCTTGGTATGGCAACTGCTTGGCATCCGACCATAAGGCGCTACAGAGGATAGTGCGTACGGCCAGTTCATCACTGGGGCCAAGCTCCTTGCCATCCAGGACCTCTATACCAGGCGGTGTCAGAGGAAGGCCCTAAAAATGGCCAAATACTCCAGCTACCAAAGTCATAGACTGTTCTCTCTGCTACCACACTGTAAGCGGTACCAGAACGCAAAGTCTGGGACCAAAAGGCTCCTGAACAGCTTCTACCCCCAAGCCATGCGACTTCTGAACAGTTAATCAAGTGGCTACCCGGTGTATTTGCATTGATCCCCTTTGTTTTGCACTGCCTCTCTTGTCCTGGCTCTATCCATACTCACTGGACCCTACCGACACACTAACACATACTACACTGACACACCAACACACGCATACACATACACACACATAGACACACTTTCACCCTCTACATATACGCTGCTGCTACCTATTATTATCTATTCTGATTGCCTAGACACTTTAACCGTTACCTACATGTACATATTACCTCAATTTCCTCAACTACCTCATACCCCCTGAACATTGACTCAGTACCAGTACTCCTTGTATATAGCCTCGTTATTGTTATTTTATTGTGTTACTATTTCCTTTTTTCATTTAGAAAATGTTTCTTCATTTTTAATAATGCATTGTTCTTAAAGGGCTCGTAGGTAAGCATTTCATGGTAAAGTCTACAGCTGTTGTATTTAGCACATGTGACAAATTAGATTTGATTTGATTTAATTTGCTGTGTTTTGAAAATAGACATATAAATGGTTAGGAAATAGCAGAAAAGTCGGTAATTACAAATAAGTCCAAGCAATCATGAGGCAGATCAGATTAAGTTCAGTTAAACTTTAAAGAGAAAAATAAGTTCAAAACATTTAGCAATCAATAGCAAAAAATAAAACAAACGTACAATTTTTTTACACGCAAATTACTATGTTTTTAGAAGTACATTTGTGAGAGACGGAGCACATAATAACTACGTACAGATACATATTCCTTCATTGTTTTATACAGAAAATTGCAACCCAGTGCTGAGCACCAATACACCTCCAATACATGTACGTAACTCTTAAGAAATATGGTTATGGACTCACACTTTACAATTGAGACACAAAATGAATAAGAAATCGATCACATATTATATGTAGCCTGTACTGTACTTCCATGTTATTTTTGACAAATGACTTTATGGAATATGTTGTACTGTTATGTCAATCATCTAATATGGTTTATTATAATCTTCTTTCTGCTATTGTGCAGATCTTCTGGTTTCTGGGAACATTTCCGGCATCTGTTAAATCATAATGCTGTAGACAGAGATGACGTCATCCATTGGAGAATAATAAACTCAAAAAATGGAAGCAGAGCATTGCCAGGTAATCTTACTTAACCCCTATTTTATCACTCTCAGTTTGTCTCTCTGTCTATAGTCTCTTTGTCTATAGTCTGTGCTTTGCGTCCTTGATCTCTTCTCTCATCCTCCTCAGTCATTTGGGTCCCTGTTCACAGATGAAGTTGCCAAGTTCTAACCCCTCTTTTCTCTAATTTTCTTTGTGTGTTGTGCCCTTTAATCATCCCTCCTCCTCCTCCCCCTCCTCCTCCTCCTCAGTTGTCCCTGGCCCCAGAGGAACCACAGCTGGGGTAGTCACTCTCCAGCGACATGTTACTCCCCAGCCCGCCTATCCTCCTGCGTAACAGGAAGTGTGTCCGTCTTTGCAGTAGCCTCTGCTGCTCCTGCTTCAGCTCCACGTAGGACCGGGAGAATGTATGGAAGATGGAGGTGACTGGGAACGCCATGAGAAGAATCCCGCTCAGGATACTGCTCAGAGCCACCACCTGACCCGGGATGCTCCTCGGAACCATGTCCCCGTAGCCCACTGTCGTCATGGTAATGACGGCCCACCAGTAGGTGGCGGGGATACTGCTGAACTCGTGGGTCGTAGCCATCTCGTTCTCAATGAGGTAGAGCAGCGGGGAGAAGAGGGCAATGGCCACGCAGAGGAAGAGGAGGAGTAATCCGAACTCCCGCGTGCAGCGCCGTGCAGTAAGCCCCAGAGTCTGCAGGCCCAATGAGTGGCGTGCCAGCCGCATCACGTACAGAATCCTCAGAGCACGGAGGATCCTGAGCACCAGACCCACCTTGTCCAGGTAACTGCTGCCCGAGCCCAGCTTCTTCTCCCCCTGGTAGCTGTCCACTACCAGGGTGATGTAGTAGGGCAGGATTGCCACCACGTCTATGAGGTTCAGAGGGCGTCTCAGGAAGGCAAGTTTGTCCCGGTCCTGGATGAAGCGCAGGGTGAACTCAAGGGAGAACCAGCCCACACACACCGTCTCCACTATGAAGATGTTGTAGCACATCTGGGAGCACTTGCCCTAAGAGGCACAGGAGACACTGGTTAGCACCTGTACATACATCTAATATTATGCATCTAGCATATACAACAGTGTTCTTCACCATTTGTCCTATAAAGCCACAGGGTGTGTAGGCTTTTGTTCTGAACTAATTTTGGACCTTTTGTTGTTACAAGGATGTAGTTAGACACTAGATGGAGCTATTATGCTGCCGAAAATCTAAGGGGTATTATTGTGGTATCCCAACTTGTATTCCTCAAATGTCAAATTGTAGACTGCAGGGCATCAAAAACAGACTCTATTTATAACAGACCATTTATTTTCTAGTCACAGCTTGTTGCCAATCTTTTCATGTTAAACTCCAAGATTGCACCTTCTCTGTTCTCTGCTCAGATGGTTCTGTTCAGAGTGAGGTGTTGTGAGTGTAGGTGTTGCTTTATTAAGCTACATAAAAGATGAGAATGCAATGTACTGAACCAAAAACCTGACAAAAGTCCTGAATGTAGTTAGCACCAGAAAATCCTCTCCAAGCCCGATGGTTATGTATTATTTGGGAGGTTGTTTCTAATACATTGTTTTTGTGAAGATGTTTCAATTGATATTCAATTGTTAACCAATTCAAAGCACATACAATATAATATAAAATGGCCTTTGAGTTGATTCTATTTCAGAAGAAAGGACGCAGTATTATTATGAAACACTCCCACACAGTCGGAAATGACTTATACCAGTGTATCATATCTACACAGAATGTAGAATAAGCTTTTTTTCAGACAGAACAGCTTTTAGAAAGCAACATACTCCTCTTCAATTAATTCTAACTGTGTAACAATATAATATATCAGGGATACAATTTTGGAATGCACTGCTCAGGTACAAGCCTTTGGAGCCCCATATAAAGTAATTCCCCTCTGGGGTAATGAATTACCTTCTGGGTACAAAAATATGTTCCATAATGGTTACATACAGGTAACTGAGTCTAAAGACAAATTAATTGCTTTTGCTAAACCTGAAAGTACTCTCYTAGAACTCACAATGAAACCAGAGAAGTGCAGTGTGTGTGTGCGTGTGTGTGTATGTGTGTGACTCCAATTTTCGATTTATTTTCTTTTTATCTGGCTACCGAGGCCAGAAAAAGTTAATTACCGCAGTGATTGAAGTCAGCCATGATAATGAGCACCTAAATTAGATTAGAATGAGACTTTTCCAAATGTTTTCTTTGCAAATTAGAAGAGTGGTCTGATGCCCACACACATACTCAATTATTAATGTTACTTGCCAAATGCTCTTTGAGCTTTGATATAAAAAAAGTTATTTACAATTTCAAAGTGCAGGCTTTGTTATCAAGGGTCGGGGAATAGAATTCTGTGTTGATGTAATGGCTATGTTAGTAATTATGTAATACGTATGGTGTAATTATTATGTCCATATGTAATAACTATGTAATAACCATGGTGAGAGTGTATGTCCTGTTGCCCTGTGCTGATGCCTCCTAGGCCTCATGATGTCCACCTACCTGCTCCTCCTCCTCTCTCATGGCAGGCATGGTGCTGATGGACAGGTTGACAGCCGTGATGGTGACAAACAGCACCGACAAACAGGCAAAGATCTTCCCTGGCAGGCCTGAGTGAGGCCTCTCCACCATGTCTCTCAGTTTGTTCATATAATGTCCCATCCGGGTCTCCGTAGCCCGGGCGGCGCTGCCCCTTCGGTGCCCGCTTTCGGTGTCCATCATCAGCTCCTCCTCCTCGTCCTCCTGGGCTGCCCGCTCCAGCTCGTCACACTCCTCCACCCGCTGGATGAGGCGGCGACGGCAGCACCACTCTAGGTTCTCCTCAGGGACCCCCCAGTAGAGCAGCTCCTCCCTGAAGGAGAGGGCACACATCTCCCTGAGAGATCGCAGCTTCCCGGCCCGCAGGAAGGTCAGGATGGTGCGGAAGGCGCAGGGCGAACGATCGAAGAAGTACTCGTTGCTGGCAATGTCGTAATCGTCGCAGACGCACATGATCTCGTCAAAGCTGCTGCAGAGGCGCAGCTGGCCAAGTCGGGACAGGGGGAAATCCTCCAAGGTGGTCCAGGGTAATTGATAACGCAGCCCGCCGACGTTGATAATGGCATGGAGTTTACGGGCAGCGGAGAGCGGGGTGGAGTTGGTGAGGAGGTGGTCTGGGTTCTCAGGCAGGAGTTGGGCMCGTTTGTAGAAGGCCCCCTTGAGGGCCTCTTGCTCTGACAGGGGCGGGGGTTGAGGGAGGAGGAGGGAGGCATCGGAGGCACAGCTCAGAGCGCTGTAGTCATAGTCTGAGCCGTCGCCTCCCAGCAGAGTCATCTTTACCTATACAGGCACAGAACCTCCATGTGCACTCCCACCGCAGCTCACATTCCTGTGGTCAACCTCTCACGGACACACCTTAACCTTCTGGAGGGAAAGGACAAACACAAAAAATCTCATATGAAAAGTGTACATGTACTATACACTCTTAAAAATACTCTTAAAGGGTTGTTAGAACCTTGTTAGAACCTATGGTTCTTGAGGGAAATATGGCCTTTTAGAATGTAAACATTTCTTGACCCTTGCATTAAAGGGATAGTTCACACAAATTACAAAATTACATTCGTTTCCTTACCATGTAACCAGTTTATGGACAAGGTATGACAATAATCCATGCTTTGGTTTAGTTTACCTGGCACTGTTTCCAAATGATAAAGTTTTAGCGTTTGTGGCACAAATCCCATTCYAGTCATGGAACTGACATTAGCATTTTTCGAGCATCATGTCCAAATTATTCAAAAGAATCTAAAATGGATTGTAAAGCTCAACAAAGTCACTTAAAGATCGTTTGAATATGATGCACGAAAAATGCTAACATCGGTCCTATGACTTGAATTGGATTTGATCGATTGGAAACCATGCCAGCCACTGCCAGGTAAACTAAACCAAAGCATGGATTGCTGTCATACATTGTCAACATACTGCTTACATGGTAAGGAAACCAATATGTAATTTTGTTATTTGGGTGAACTATCCCTTTAAGAGTATAAGCCACCAACATACTTTAGGCATAGTTAGCCTCTTTCGTCAGTGGCACGGGGCCCCAAATGCAGTAGTCCGGCCCTGTCTTTTGTATTTGCTTGTAGCTTAATGTCATACAGTACATCAAACCTAAGGACATTTTCTCCACGTCCTCCTCTACCCCTCCCCCCACAAGTTATCGTGCCACTTTTTCTGAGATAATATCACCTGATGTTGAACCTCAACCTCTGTCTGAAGAACACGTGCCTGGGATGCCGGAATTAAAACTTTAGGTGAGTTACTTTTTCCTAACATTACTTCTTTGTATTTAACTGAATGAGACCTACATTATATTTGGTAGTGTATCTTCCTAGTTAGCTACATTTATATTGTTTCTTCTTTGAGTTGACTCGTAGCATATCAAATTGTAGCTGGCTGGGAAGCTAACTGCTCATTCCTGTCTATGCAACTCGGTGAACATTTCTCTATGTAGGCAGAACCAGTGCCACACCTGTTGTTTTTTTTCTTGCCTATTTTGCATGTTATTTTGGCATTAATACGTGTCACATATCAGTTTGAAAACAATGTAAAAAAAAATATATATATTTAAATTAATAAATCCACATACAAATATGGTCTATTTTTTGCTTTCTTGAGTAAGGCAGCTCCAAAATGCAGGTGTTTCAGTCTAGCTCAGTGCTTTCTGTGGTGGTGGGGCAGCCAGCGGAAAATACGGACCATAGGGGTTGGTAATGTTCTCTAGTTGCTCAGTGTTTTGTCACTCATAGGGACACTACGTCGCCACAAAATCTATCACTAGCCTGGTATTAAGGGGAGTGGGTGTGTGGTCCAAGTCTGGGTTTAAGGGTCTATTTTCCAAACTTAGAAAGATCAACATTCAACATGATTTGCCAGAAAAGGTAGAATACATTGGCCATGCTGTCAATCCAGCATGACTTCTGCCGTGTTCAAAACAACTGGAAACTCAGAACTGGGAAAGACTTCAGTGAGTTCAAGACAACTGGGAACTCTGAAAATAACGAGCTCCGACTGGGAAAATACGTTTTGAACGGTCATCCAACTCGGGAACTCGGGCCTCTTTCTAGAGCTCCGACCTGAAGATCACTGACGTCTTGATTCAACCTTGTTCCCAGTTGTCATGAAAGCACCATAATTCCAGAGAATGCCATACTTTGATGACAAAGTTTGATGACAAAATTTGCCCACAAAGGACCGTCGCACCACTTTCCTATTCAAGTGAGCACTGTAATGATGTCTGTAATTGCAAACAAAGGTTTCTGTACCAAATATTAAGTTGTGCTTTCCTGATGTATCAAATACTTATGTCATGCAATAAAATGCAAATTAATTACTTAAAAATCATACAATGTGATTTTCTGGATTTTTGTTTTAGATTCCGTCTTTCACAGTTGAAGTGTACCTATGATAAAAATTACAGACCTCTACATGCTTTGTAAGTAGGAAAACTTGCAAAATCGGCAGTGTATCAAATACTTGTTCTCCCCACTGTATGTGACAATAAAACATTTAAGTTTTAGGAATATATATTGAAATTTCAACATTAATTTTCGATGGTATTGTAAAGGTAAAAATTGCAGAATGAGTCCAAAAACYGCAGTAATTTATTTATTTTCATGGCAGTTCATTCAGCCTCATTCACTGCCTTTAAAAAAAACATAGCTGATATGGCTGACTTGCTTAAACAAAATGTAGTTTCTACTGACAATTCAGATGTACAAACTATGGCATAATGGGGCGACGAGCAGATAAGAGGCAATCCGTAATTTTGATTAAGATATTAATGAGCGAGCTAGGACGRACATAGTCAATATAACTATTTGTTCAGCCCTTTGAAATGTACAGCGACTGAATTAAGAACATGGGCTGTTCTTACAGTATTTTCCCTGAACACCAAGTCAGAACTGTAGGATAAATAAGGGTGCATATAAGCAGACAATGCTTACAATACAATACTCAATGATTATATTTCTCTATAACAGGCTATAGACTACAGTACATGTGCACCATCAAGTCAGAACAGTAGGCTAAGTTATGAGGGAGGAAAGGGACCAAATGTTTAGGGTGAGGCACATGGGCTACTAACAGCTTACTACACAACATATCCTTAGTATATATTACATAATTTATGCAGCAGCATACAATACATTTTTTGACTCACATTGTTGTGCTCTGCTCACTTGAACAGGAAGTGGCACAGTGGTCCTTCTTGTGGGCTCTATAAAGAGACCTGAAATCCCGACTTCGAATTCAGAGTTGGATGACCATTCAAAATTATTTTCCGTATTTTCCCAGTCGGAGCTAGTTTGATCCGAGCTCCCAGTTGTCTTGAATTCACTGAAGTCTGAGATTTCCCAGGTCCGAGTTTCCAGTTGTTTTGAACGCAACAGAAGTCATGCTGGATTGTCAGCATGGCCAATGTATTCAAACTTTTGTGGCCCCTGGCGTTACCCCCTTTTTCGTGATATCCAATTGGTAATTACGATGTTGTCTCACCCCCACGGACTCAGCAAAGGTCGAGAGCCAAGCCGCACTGCTTCTTGACACACTGCTCACTTAATCTGGAAGCCAGCAGCACCAATTGGTCGGAGGAAACACTGTCGGGCTGATGACCGAAGTCCGCTTGCAGGCGCCCGGCCCGCCACAAGGAGTCGCTAGAGCACGATGAGACAAGGACATCCCGGCCAGCGAAACCCTCCCCTAAGGACGACGCCAATTGTGCACCGCCTCATTGGTCTCCCGGTCACAGCCGGCTGTGACACAGCCTGGGATCGAACCCGGGGCTGCAGTGGCGCCTTAGCACTCATTGTTGAATTTGCGATTTCCAACTTGTTATGTAATGTTTATGACCGATGAGTACTGATACATTTTATCTATAATTTCTCTTCATATGACAAGGATTGAAAAGTATTTGCCAGTAGATTGCAGACTTGATGCAGGATGATAACTGCTTGTCTAGCTTGCTAACTAAGATTTTGAAAGTATGATGTTGACATGATCTATCCAATTAAAGCTGCGGTAGATATAACGTGATTTGATGTAATTTTATCTCTGGCCAATGACCTTGTAAATCTAATGTAAATCTATGGCAGCACCCAAGGGGCTGGAATTTTCAAGCTCTACCTGTAGGTATTGCGGTGACATAGTGTCCCAATGAGTGACAGAATACTGAGACAATCTCGGCGAACATTACCAACCCCTATACTCTGTACTTTCCGCTGGCTGCCCCACCACCACAGAAAGCACTGAGCTAGGCTGAAACACCTGCATTTTGGAGCTGCCTTACTCAAGAAAGCAAAAAAGAGACCATGTTTGTATGCAGCTATATTAACTCAATTATTCATTTTTGTACATTGTTTGCAAACTGATATGTGGCATGTATTAATACCAAAATAACATGCAAAAATATATATACAGTTTGGACACACCTACTTATTCTGAGGCTGGTAACTCTAATGAACTTGTCCTCTGCAGCAGAGGTAACTCTGAGTCTTCCTTTCCTGTGGTGGTCCTCATGAGAGCCAGTTTCATCATAGCGCTTGATGGTTTTTTACAACGGTTTTTGCAACTTTCAAACTTCTTGATTGACTGACCTTTATGTCTTAAAGTAATGAGGGACTTGTTTCTCTTTGCTTATTTGAGCTGTTCTTGCTATAATATGGACTTGGTCTTTTACCAAATAGGGCTATCTTCTGTATACCACCCCTACCATGTCACTACACAACTGATTGGAGGAAAGAMATTTTGCAAATTAACCTTTAACAAGGCACACCTGTTAATTGAAATGCATTCCAGGTGACTACCTCATGAAGCTGTTTTAGAGAATGCCAAGAGTGTGCAAAGCTGTCATCAAGGCAAAGGGTGGTGTCACGTTCCTGACCTTGTTTTCCTTTTGTATAGTTGTGTTTAGTGGGTCAGGACGTGAGCTGGGTGGGCAGTCTGTGTTTGTTCTATGTTAAGTGTCAGGTTTAATTGACCTTGTATGGCTCTCAATCAGAGGCAGGTGTTTTACGTTTTCCTCTGATTGAGAACCATATATAGGGAGGTTGTTTCACATTGTTTGTTGTGGGTGGTTGTCTTCCGTGTCTGTATGTTTGTACGTACCACACGGGACTGTAGCGTTTGTTCGTTCGTTTGTTGTAGTCTGTACCTGTTCCTGCGTTCTTCGTGTTATATGTAAGTTCTCATGGTTTAGGTCAGTCTACGTTTGTTTTGTTATTTTGTAATCATTCCAAGTGTTTGTTTTCGTGTTAGTTTTCGGCAGTTAATAAATTCATTATGTTTTCAAAACCCGCTGCATTTTGGTCTGATCACTACTCCTCCTCTTCGGAAGAAGAGGAGGAGGACAACCGTTACAGATGGCTACTTTGAAGAATCTCAAATATAAAAACTATTTAAATTTGTTTAACACTTTTTTGGTTCGTTATGTGTTATTTCATAGTTTTGATGTCTTCACTGTTATTCTATAATGTAGAAAATAGTAAAAATATAGAAAAACCCTGGAATGAGAAGCTGAGTCCAAACTTTTGACTAGTACTGTATATATTTTTTATTTACATTTTTTAGCTAAACAGGTAGTGCTCAAAACAGGTGGGTCTGCCCTGAATGACGGGTCGCCACTGCACCAATCTGAGGTAAAAAGTTGGGTAATATACATTAATTAGATATGGAAAAATTATTTAATTTTATAGTTTAGCATGATAGTGAATGAAGCAAACTCTGAGATTTTTTCAGTAATGAAATATATTTCTCACTAGTTACATTTTTAAAATCAAATCAAATGTTATTTGTCACATGCGCCGAATACAACAGGTGCAGAGCTTACAGTGAAACGCTTACTTACAAGCCCTTAACCAACAACACAGATTTAAGAAAACAAGTGTTAAGAAAGTATTTACGAAATAAACTGAAGTAAACAATAAATAAATAAAAATGAAAAAAGAGGAAAATGGAAAAATACAAATAATTAAAGAACAACAATAAAATAAAAGTAGCGAGGCTATATACAGGGGCTACCGGTACAGAGTCAATGTGCCGGAGCACAGGTTAGTCGAGGTAATTGAAGTAATATGTACATGTAGGTAGAGGTAAAGTGACTATGCATAGATAATAAACAGAGAGTAGCAGCAGTGTAAAAAGGGGGGTTAGCCATTTGGTTCGCTGTTCAGGAGTCTTATGGCTTGGGGGTAGAAGCTGTTATAAGCCTTTTGGACCTGGACTTTGTGCTTTGTACTGCTTGCCGTGTGGTAGCAGAGAGAACAGTCTATGACTAGGGTGGCTGGAATCTTTGGCAATTTTTAGGGCCTTCCTCTGACACCGCCAGTTATAGAGGTCCTGGATGGCAGGAAGCTTGGCCCCAGTGATGTACTGGGCAGTACTCACTACCCTCTGTAGTGCCTTGTGGTCGGAGGCCGAGCAGTTGCCATACCAGGCGGTGATACAACCAGTCAGGATGCTCTCGATGGTGCAACTGTAGAACTTTCTGAGGATCTGAGGAACCATGCCAAATCTTTTCAGGCTCCATAGGGGGAATAGGTGTTGTCGTGCCCTCTTCCTGACTGTTTTGGTGTGTTTAGACCATAACAGTTCGTTGGTGATGTAGAGACCAAGCAACTTGAAGCTCTCAACCTACTCCACTACAGCCACGTCGATGAGATTGGGGGCGTGCTCGGCCCTCCTTTTCCCGTAGTTCACGATTATCTCCTTTGTCTTGATCATTTTGAGGGAGAGGCTGTTATCCTGGCATCACACTGCCAAGTCTCTGACCTCCTCCCTATAAGCTGTCTCAACGTTGTCGGTGATCAGACCTACCACTGTTGTGTCATTGGCAAACTTACTGATGGTGTTGGAGTCATTCTTGACCATGCAGTCATGGGTGAACAGAGAGTACAGGAGGGGACTGAGCATGCACCCCTGAGGGGCCCCGTGTTGAGGGTCAGCGTGGCAGATGTGTTGTTACCTACCCTTACCACCTAGGAGTCGCCCTTCAGGAAGTCCAGGATCCAGTTGCAGAAGGAGGTGTTTAGTCCCAGGGTCCTTAGCTTAGTGATGAGCTTTGGGGGCACTATGGTGTTGAACGCTGAGCTGTAGTCAATGAATAGCATTCTCACATAGGTGTTCCTTTTTGTCCAGGTGGGAAAGAGCAGTGTGGAGTGCAATAGAGATTGCGTCATCCATGGATCTGTTGGGGCAGTATGCAAATTGGAGTGGGTCTAGGGTTTCTCGGATAATGGTGTTGATGTGAGCCACGACCAGCCTTTCAAAGCACTTCATGACTACAGATGTGAGTGCTACAGGTCAGAAGTAATTTAGGCCTATTACCTTGGTGTTTTTGGTCACAGGGACTGTGGTGGTCTGCTTTAAACATGTTGGTATTACAGACTCGGTCAGAAACAGGTTAAAAATGTCAGTGAAGACACTTGCCAGTTGGTCAGCGCATGCTCGGAGTACATGTTCCACTGGATGTCATAAGGTGAATGCACCAATTTGTAAGTCGCTCTGGATAAGAGCGTCTGCTAAATGACTTAAATGTAAATGTAAATGTAAATGTCCTGGTAATTCGTCTGGCCCTGCAGTCTTGTGAATGTTGACCTGTTTAAAGGTCTTACTCACATCGTCTATGGAGAGCGTGATCACACAGTTGTCCGGAACAGCTGGTGCTCTCATGCGTGCTTCAGTGTTGCTTGACTGGAAGTCTGCATAGAAGTAATTTAGCTCATTTGATAGGGTCGTGTCACTGGGCAGCTCGCGGCTGTGCTTCCCTTTGTAGTCGTAATAGTTTGCAAGCCCTGCCACATCCAACGAGTGTCAGAGCCGGTGTAGTAGGATTCAATCTTAGCCCTGTATTGACGCTTTGCCTGTTTGATGGTTCATCGGTGGGCATAGCAGGATTTCTTATAAGCTCCTTCAAAAGCGGTAGCTCTACCCTTTAGCTCAGTGCGGATGTTGCCTGTAATCCATGGCTTCTGGTTGGGGTATGTACGTACTTTCACTATGTGGACCACGTCATCGATGCACACATTTTTGAAGCCAGTGACTGATGTGGTTTATTCCTCAATGCCATCGGAAGAATCCCAGAACATATTCCAGTCTGTGCTAGCAAAACAGTCCTGTAGCTTAGCATTGCATCATCTGACCATTTCCATCTTGAGCGAGTCACTGGTACTTCCTGCTTTAGTTTTTGCTTATAAGCAGGAATCAGGAGCATATAGTTATGTTCAGATTTGCCAAATGGAGGGCAAGGGGGAGCTTTGTATGTATCTATGTGTCTGGAGTAAAGGTGGTCTAGAGTTTTTTTCCCACTGGTTGCACATGTAACATGCTGGTAGAAATGAGGTCAAGCAGATTTAAGTTTCCCTGAATTAAAGTCCCCGGCCACAAGGAGTGCCGCCTCTGGATGAGCATTTTCTTGTTTGCTTATGGCCTTATGCAGCTCCTTGAGTGCAGTCTTAGTGCCATCATCGGTTTTTGGTTTTAAATAGACAGCTACGAACAATATAGATGAAAACTGTCTTTTTTTTGTAAACAAATGTATATATWTWTWTTTTTTTCTTTTAGGGGCTAGATCAGCTGTAATACTGAAAACTCGTAGTGTGGTCTAGTGTGGTCTACAGCTTATCATGAGATACTCAGGCAATGACTCAGTCAAGCAAAACCTAATATTCGGATTCTTACAAGGCACCCCGACCTATGACCCATATATATCTCCGTCTCTTCGTCATGCTAATGACGAGGATTTGGGCCGTGTCCAGTGTCTGAAGTAAATCCTTCGCTTCAGACACGTTAAAGAAAAAAATCTTCGTCCAATACAAGGTGAGTAATCGCTGTTCTGATATCCAGAAGCTCTTTTCGGTCATTAGAGACGGTGGCAGAAACATTATGTACAAAATAAGTTACAAATAAGCAAAAGAACACACACAATGCTCCTAAGCACAATTGAAGCACTATTTAACCAGCCGCTCTGCTACACAGACCCTATGGAGTGTCCATAGGGTCTGTGTAGCAGGCTGAATGTTTTACGTCCCTACTCTTCGCCAGTGCTTTTATATAGCTGGCTACCATTGTCATTCACAATAGCTTGGTTAGTGATTGCTAACTAGCTAAAGTTATATGGACTTGTCACGCCCTGACCATAGAGAGCTTTTTATTCTCTATGTTGGTTGGGTCGGGGTGTGACTAGGGTGGGTCATCTAGGTGTTTTGTGTGTCTATGTTGGCCTGTTATGGTTCCCAATCAGAGGCAGCTGTTTATCGTTGTCTCTGATTGGGGATCATATTTAGGCAGCCATTTCCCCTTTGTGTTTTGTGGGATCTTGTCTATGGATAGTTGCATGTCAGCACTATTATTAGCTTCACGTTTCGTTTTGGTAGTTTGTTGTTTTTTGTTCAGTGTTCATTGATTAAAGGAAAATGTACGCCTACCACGCTGCACCTTGGTCCATTCCTTATGACGAACGTGACAGGACTAGACAAACGGGGCTATTTATTGGGGGAAAATTGTACTTGCTAGTTAGGATTTCTAATTGACTTTCTATATGTATCCTGCAATTTAACTTATAAGTTAATTCAAAGAAGTGATGAGTTAATTTCATAGCTGTAATATATTTTTGTGTCTTTTAAAAGGATTATTTTACAATCATGTAAGGGATAATCAATGAGGAGCTATGCGTACTAAGGAAAATAAAGTATGCCGTGGAAGTTGTTAGTCACAATGCATAGCCTAATCGGAGTGGCACCAACCTTCCACGGAGTTGCATTATTTTCCAGAGAACGCATAGAACCCTGAGTTGATTATCCCGCTTATACCACGGCTATAATTTAACACATTTGCCACTAKAAATTTGTTAATTTCCCGGTAAAAATGAGTTCACTATCCACTACAGTAGCTAGAAAATGTATCAGATAGCTACAGCCTTGGTAATCAAACAGACTTGCTAGCTTAGCGAACAAAACCAACAGTCCTCCTACAGTAGTTTGCTATTATGAAAATCAAATTCAACAATGCCAAGAATGTTTTAAATTCTACTTTCAAAAGCAGCTTAACATAGAACATGTAAAAATGAACTTCATAGCCTTTGAATATTGCTGGGCATTATAGGGAAATCATGCATGCTCTAGAATGCCCTTCAAGCCAATCAGAAACAAGATTTCAAAAATCCCACGGTATAAGTGGCCATAATGTACGTCACTATACCACAACATACATGGCACCAAATGTACAGGGTGTTGTGACAATTATGGGAAACATCGAACACCACAAACATGAATAAATCATTGATTTAGCCTACTGTCTTTTCTCATTATGCCCCTAATGGAGAGATTATTGTCACAGCAGAGCAAAAGCCTCAACAACAAAAAAAACTATTGCATTTAGTGGTTGATTTAGGATGTTTGAAACAGTTACTGATTGTGGCTGATTTCCCCTTAATGCACATAAAAGCTTTGTCTAATCAACATATAAAATGTCTTGGGATTTGCGCATCAAAAATTCTGACTCAGGATTTTAGGCAACAACATGGTTTCACTGTGATGTTGATGCTTGATTGACAAAAGCTGAAATGATCCTGGCTTCTGATTATGTAGGGGGTGTCATTGTGAAATATGTCAATGTGAATAATTGCTGTTACGTGTCACCACACACACACTGTGTTCAATTCAGCCAGAGGGGAACCATGTATCATGTAGTGGAGTCATGTAGCCATGATAAACATTGGGTTGGAATGAAAAAATTACTTGTAACCAAAACACAAGTGAAAACTCATTCAGWGCCAAAGGTGAGGTGGTTCTGTTGTGATGGGAATCAAGATCTTCTAGAAAACTGCTTCTATTTCAGGAGCTTTGCATAACAACACTTATAGACAATAGACACACTAACACACACAGATACACAAACGCAGATAGCAATATGACATCATCATACACAGCGGGGTGACTTCCTGCTTACAAAAAAGGATTTCTAATCCGCCAAGACTGTTACTATTGGCTCTTCCTAATATGGACATTCCTGCCACATTGGTTCTGACTGAATTGTTGTTCTTGATGGCTGGCCTAATGCTGTCGAGGCAGCAGAACAGAGAAAACCCCAACCCCGTTACCCCCTCCCCCCGGGTTGGTCACAGCAAACGGATCATTACAATAGAATGGTGCAGCACTACACCCACACTGTTGACCCCTGTTACATGAAGATGCAGTTTACACATCTTTAAACAAGATTACTTGTCTAGATGAATTGATAATAACCTAGCCATGTTCTGACAGCAAATATATGCTATCCGTTGTGTAACAGTTGCTCAAACTGAGAACAATATGTTGCTTTTTGTTTTTCTGAAGTTGTTTTTATTTTTCCAGACTATATGTTAGCAAGAGCATTTAGGGCTGGATTGATTGCATGTGGTATCTAAGGCGAAAACTATGTATGTACTGAACACTTTTTAACAGTACAATCACCTCTGCTTTATACAGCTACACTCTCTACAACTAAACTCAGCAAAAAAAAGAAGCGTCCTCTCACTGTCAACTGCGTTTATTTTCAGCAAACTTAACATGTGTGAATATTTGTATGAACATAACAAGATTCAACAACTGAGACATAAACTGAACAAGTTCCACAGACATTTAAGCACCAGCTGTCAGAGCAGCTCACAGATCACTGCACCTGTACATAGCTCATCTGTAAATAACCCATCCAATCTACCTCATCCCCATACTGTATTTATTTATTTATCTTGCTCCTTTGCACCCCAGTATCTATACTTGCACATTCATCTTCTGCACATCCTACCATTCCAGTGTTTAATTGCTTATTGTAATTACTTCACCACCATGGCCTATTTATTGCCGTACCTCTCTTATCCTACCTCATTTGCACATGCTGTATATAGATTTTTCTACTGTATTATTGATTGTATGTTTGTTTATTCCATGTGTAACTCTGTGTTGTTGTATGTGTCGAACTGCTTTGCTTTATCTTTGCCAGGTCGCAGTTGCAAATGAGAACTTGTTCTCAACTAGCCTACCTGGTTAAATAAAGATTAAATAAAAATATGTAAAACACATGTGACTAACATAAATGGAATAATGTGTCCCTGAACAAAGGGGGGGTCAAAATCAAAAGTAACAGTCAGTATCTGGTGTGGCCACCAGCTGCATTAAGTACTGAAGTGCATCTCCTCCTCATCGACTGCACCAGATTTGCCAGTTCTTGCTGTGAGATGTTCCCCCACTCTTCCACCAAGGCACCTGCAAGTTCCTGGACATTTCTGGGGGGAATGGCCGTAGCCCTCACCCTCTGAACCAACAGGTCCAAGACGTGCTCAATGGGATTGAGATCCGGGCTCTTCGCTGGCCATGGCAGAACACTGACATTCCTGTCTTGCAGGAAATTATGCACAGAATGAGCCGTATGGCTGGTGGCATTGTCATGCTGGAGGGTCATGTCAGGATGAGCCTGCCGGAAGGGTACCACATGTCTTCCCTGTAACGCGATTGCCTGCAATGACAGCAAGTTCAGTCCGATGATGCTGTGACACACCGCCCCAGACCATGACGGACCCTCCACCTTCAATTCGATCCCACTCCAGAGTACAGGCCTCCGTATAACGCTCATTACTTCGACGATAAACGCGAATCCGACCATCACCCCTGGTGAGACAAAACCGTGACTCGTCAGTGAAGAGCACTTTTTTGCCAGTCCTGTCTGGTCCAGCGACGGTGGGTTTGTGCCCATAGGCGACGTTGTTGCCGGTGATTGGTGGTAAGGACCTGCCTTACAACAGGCCTACAAGCCCTCAGTCCAGCCTCTCTCAGCCTGTTGCGGACAGTCTGAGCACTAATGGAGGGATTGTGCATTCCTGGTGTAACTCGGGTAGTTGTTGTTGCCATCCTGTACCTGTCCCACAGGTGTGATGTTCGGATGTACCGATCCTGTGCAGGTGTTGTTACACATGGTCTGCCATTGCGAGCACGATCAGCTGTCTGTCCTGTCTCCCTGTAGCGCTGTCTTAGGCGTCTCACAGTTCGAACATGGCAATTTACGGACATGGCCACATCTGCAGTCCTCATGCCTCCTTGCAGCATGCCTAAGGCACGTTCACGCAGATGAGCAGGTACCCTGGGCATCTTACTTTTTGTGTTTTTCAGAGTCAGTAGAAAGGCCTCTTTAGTGTCCTAAGTTTTCATAACTGTGACCTTAATTGCCTACCATCTGTAAGCTGTTAGTGTCTATTCAACCGTTCCACAGGTGCATATTCATAATTTTTTTATGGTTCATTGAACAAGCATGGGAAACAGTGTTTAAACCCTTTAAAATGAAGATCTGTGAAGTTATTTGGATTTTACGAATTATCTTTGAAAGACAGGGTCCTGAAAAAGGGACGTTTCTTTTTTTTGCTGAGTTTATATAAAATTACCTTTTGTTACACTCCAATTTCCGTCTTGTGTGAAATACCGTAACTACCAATCCCACAACACAATACATTTTGTAGCTGTAAAAAAATACATGACAAAAAATCTCCAGTTTGAATGTTTTGTTATGCCTATGATCCCATCGGTGCCCTGATTATAWTGATTACAATAAATATTCTAATAGTATTTCTCTGATTCCTGACAGACTTTCCTTGGCAACGCCATAGCAACCAAAAATACCACTAAGAAAACAAAATTGGATTTCAATTCAAGAACAATTTTCAGAAGTTTCAGTGTGCAGCCACAAGACCAACCACAAATTAAAAAGATTTACTTCATCAGTGGCTCTAAGGACCTTGTGGCTTATGTCCAAACTAATTAAATAAATTATTGTGATTAAGGAGAGGCAGGTTAGCAAGTCGCAAATTGTGACAAATTAATGTCAGAGCGCAGGCGTCTTCAGCCACCAATCACTGGGTGAGGAAGGATCCTAGGGGTTCTAAAAATGGATGGATCGGAGTGCGTCACGGTCAGTGGATGGTTATTAGGCACCTGCACTGTCAGTCCCTCTGAGCCAATGATTACAGTTGGCCTTCTCTCTGTTTCCCGCCTGTCACATTAGAGTGAACCACCCCAAGCGAAGCCAAAGATTATGGAGTACATTGACATTCGCCTATTCCTCTCTGGCAAAGCATCACTGTAACATTTAGCCTGCTTGGTATCCAATGGGAGCAATCTGTGTTTGGTTTGCCACTGGTTGTTTCTGAAGAACAGAGGGAACCAGCATTACTCATAGAAGGATATGTGTAAGATGAGGAGAGACACTTAGGTCACAATGATCAGCATCTTGAATCGACTCAACAGCTTGAACAAAACCTACAGTCCACTGTTGTGATGGTCAATAGAGAGCAATAGTAATAGCGTCTTTTTGTAGGCACTAACTCCGCCATGGTTCGTGGTCAAAGCTTATATTAATGTTTTAATTTTTTTATTTTCTAATAAACGCTGAAAATATGTCCTGTGGTAAACACATGCTTATGAGATCTTATAGGTTTTGTTCTGYGAGATCATCTTAATCAGCTAACAACACTTTTTGTGAATTTTGAAGCATTTATGTAATCACAATGAGCACATAAAGAACATAAAGGCCTCATAATTCATAAAGGCCATGTTAACTGACTGATATCTCATAGAACAAAATGTATAAGATCTCCTTAGCCTGTGTTAACCTCAGACATTATTTTCTGCATTTATCCCAAAACCCCAGTAATTTCCCCATAGGAATGACTGAACGAACCAGAGGTAACTCATTCCCGGTTTTTAGGAAAACAAGCTGGTGAGCTCTATGACACTGCAGTGATTCCCAACAGCATTCTATATCTTTATGGAATACCACAAAAGTATAACAAATAGACCATTTTAGTTTCAACAAACCATATCCCATCTGCTTCTAAAATCCTAAATATCCAGTAAATCTTTCATGAAAATTACAAATTTATTGATGCTCCAAGGATATTATACTGGTAAAAATCAAGAATAAAAGTTATTGAGACATTCTTCAAATCCTCTCCTCTTCTTTGCCCAAAGACAGTAAAAAACATGTTCCACTCTAAATTGCAGAACAATTAGTTATTTATTCTTCATGCTCCAACGGTCAAAATTCTCAAATAAATTATCTTAAATTCCTCTCCTCTTCTTAGCCCAAAGACATGGATGGCAAAGATACGATAGATAAAACCCTTATATTCTCCAGTTTTGTTTACTCTCTAGGGCCAGTAGTAACAGGTGTCTCCAGTCACAGGAGAACCCTTGTAGTTGTTGTGTTTTAGAACTCTGCTGTGCCTTTAAACACCTCCTTAAGGGAGATTTGTATTTCCCAGGGATCTCGGAGAAAGAGATGAAACAACACAGAGCCAGATACATTTTTCTCTCTCCACCAGATCGGGTGAGGTCTGGCCCTCTCTCGATGTGCCTCTCTGTGCAGGCGCTATGCCATGCTATCTATCGCAGCTTTGCCACAGGGCATGTTCTCTCCAGATTGCTTGTGAGTCACTGGCCTGGGCTGTGATTCCCTCTGTCTGCAGTGCTCATGCATTTCCAACTGTGCCTCGAGAAACTGACTCAAACTGTCTTTGGAAAACACTACCAGATTATACAGAAAATTTCAAGGGTCTGAGATATATAGGATTGACTGTGGCTTCGAAATGCAACACAAATGAAGCAGATTTCCAACAGTACCTTGAGAATTTGACTCAAATTGCTTGGGAAATATAGTGAGCAACATACTTCAAGTGTCTGATAAAGGCTATGGCTGAGATCCTTGAATTGTGCCATTCACGGCATTGTAATGTAACAAATATGAAGTTGATCATAAGTGATCCTTATTTGGTGACATTTTCTGGTCACACTTTGAATCAACATTGACGTTTCTGTTAGCTTTCAGAGGTCATTGGTTTGGTAATGAGTAAAAGGTTTCAGAGAAGTCTGTGTAAACACAAGTACATTATAGTTTATTAACTATACAAAGCTTAAATGCATCATACATTTTTTTATTTCATATTTTATCCCCTTTTTCAATCTTGTCTCATCGCTGCAACTCCCCAACGGGCTTGGGAGAGGCAAAGGTGGAGTCATGCGTCCTCCGAAACATGACCAGCCTTAACACCCGCCAGCTTAACCCGGAAGCCAGCTGCACCAATGTGTCGGAGGAAACACTGTTCAACTGGCAACCGGGGTCAGCCCGCAGGCACCCGGCCCACCACAAGGAGTCACTAGAACACGATGAGCCAAATAAAGCCCTCCGGCCAAACCCTCCCCTAGCTGGGACGACGCTATGCCAATTGTACTACGGACCCGTGAATGGACCCGGGTCTGTATTAACGCCTCTAGCACTGTAATGCAGTGCCTTAGACTGCCGCGCCACTCAGGAGGCCCCTAAATACATCTTCTTAAGTTCTTTTTAAGCTAGACACATTCATGTTCAGTTTAGATCAAATGACCGAAACTGAGTCAACATTTTTCCAGTCTCTTATAAATGAAATATTTGTAATTTAAAACAGAATCTCGGTCTGTTAAATGTAAAACTCACACCGAGGTTGAATTATGCAAATCATATATCTTATTAGTCATACTGTTGGTTACTTTGATTCGTTTTGTATTCTCTGTCATTATTTAATAATCCTGTCTACTTGGTATGAGCAGAGTGGGATTTTTTTTTCACCCTCTACTATGGACTGGTTTCTCTATAGACCATTTTCTCTGTTTCTCCACACGTTACGTGAAATGGATTTTTGACCACAGAGATACTGAGCTCTGCCTGTCACTCACTCTCTCTTCCCCTCTCTCTGGCTCACTTGCTCTCTCTTTCTCTTTCTCTTTCTCTTTCTCTTTCTCTTTCTCTTTCTCTTTCTCTCTATGTCTCACTCTCTCTCTCACCTCTCTTTTCAAATCATTTTTTTATGCAGGCAAGAATCAACGCCTGGAGCAAACCTTATGCTTATGAATTGCGGAATCGAAAAAAGGCCCTTTTCTGATGCAAGTGGGTGGATTTAATAAATACTGAATACATTAGTACAAGAAATATCTCCAGGGCTATAATTGCTTTGCTAGCCTTCAACATTGTCCACCATATCCAAACGTCATTTACTTTAATCCACACAATACTACTACTTTACATTTTTCATATAACCAACAGTTGGTTTCGTACAGTGTAATGTATAAGGAGAGAGTGGGGTAAGTTGAGCCAAAGGGGTAAGATGAGCCAACCCTGTTTCTAGGGAACCATACACAAAATGTATAATTTCACCAAATATTTTATTTTATAATTATGAAATGTTAATGAAAACCATTTGTATCTCTCCTGTCACTCTTCCTTTGATGAAAACCCTTCATGCAATATTTTTAATCCTTCACTCATGCTGCCAAACATACCCTCGTAAAACTGACCATCCTAACGATCCTCGACTTTGGCGATGTCATTGACAAATTAGCCTCCAACACTCTACTCAACAAATTGGATGCAGTCTACTACAGTGTCATCCGTTTTGTCACCAAAGCCCCATATACTACCCACCACTGCGACCTGTATGCTCTCGTTGGCTGGCCCTCGCTTCATACTCGTCGCCAAACCTACTGGCTCCAGGTCATCTACAAGTCTCTGCTAGGTAAAGCCCCGCCTTATCTCAGCTCACTGGTCACCATAACCGCACCCACCCGTAGCACGCGCTCCAGCAGGTATATCTCACTGGTCACCCCCAAAGGCAATTYTTCCTTTGGCCGCCTCTCCTTCTGCTGCCAATGACTGGAACGAACTGCAAAAATCTCTGAAGCTGGAGACTCTTACCTCCTTCCCTAGCTTTAAGCACCAGCTGTCAGAGCAGCTCACAGATCACTGCACCTGTACATAGCTCATCTGTAAATAGCCCATCCAATCTATCTCATCCCCATACTGTAGTTATTTATTTATCTTGCTCCTTTGCACCCCAGTATCTATACTTGCACATTCATCTTCTGCACATCCTACCATTCCAGTGTTTAATTGCTTTATTGTAATTACTTCGCCACCATGGCCTATTTATTGCCTTACCTCTCTTATCCTACCTCATTTGCACATGCTGTATATAGATTTTTCTACTGTATTATTTATTGTATGCTTGTTTATTCCATGTGTAACTCTGTGTTGTTGTATGTGTCGAACTGCTTTGCTTTATCTTTGCTAGGTCGCAGTTGCAAATGAGAACTTGTTCTCAACTAGCCTACCTGGTTAAATAAAGGTTAAAAAAAAAAAAGAAAAAAAGAATGTCTTGAAATTCGTTTTCTTTTGTGTGCACTGGGGAACCTTTTGACGTTAATCTAAGGAAATGTCCTTTCTTGCAGTGGTTATGTCTTTCTTTCAGTAGACAGTTCCCACTCTCAGAAAATGTTAGGCCATCAATGGGAATGATCATAATTTTCTCCATTTATCTTAGTCTACCCTCCTTGTCCTCCTTCATGCCCTCAAGACACTGCCAATCCAATCAAACCCACAACCCTGGTGTAGCAAGCAACATTCTCTACCAACTGACCCACACAGGACTTTCAACACCACCACAGCGTGACTGATAATAATTTATCCCAGTGGTGTTCAATGGGGTTGAGGTCAGGGCTCTGAGCAGGTCGTCAAGTTCTTCCACACCAATCTCAACAAACCATTTCCGTATAGACCTTGCATTGTGCAGGGGGGCATTGTCATGCTGAAACAGGATAGGGCCTACCCCAAACTGCTGAAACAGGAAAGGTCCTTCCCAAAACTGTGGAAGCACAGAATCGTCTAGATTGTCATTGTATGTTGTAGCGTTAAGATTTCCCTTCACTGGAACAAAGAGACCTAGCCTGAATCATGAAAAACATCTCTAGCTGATGATTCCTCCTTCACCAAACTTTACAGTTGGCATTATGCATTGGGGTAGGTAGAGTTCTCCTGGTATTCGGGGAACCTACATTTGTACGTCGGACTGCCAGATGGTGAAGCATGATTCATCACTCCAGAGAACGAGGTTCCACTGCTTCAAGATCCAATAGCGGCGAGCTTTACACCACTCCTGCTAATGCTTGCCATTGCGCATGGTGATCTTAGACTTGTGTGTGGCTGCTCGTGAATCTCCCAACGAACAGTTCTTGTGCTGATGTTGCTTCCAGAGGCAGTTTGGAACTTGGYAGTGAGTGTTGCAACCGAGGACAGACAATTTTTACGTGCTACATGCTTCAGCACTCGGCGGTCCCATTCTGTGAGCTTGTGTGGCCTACCACTTCACCGCTGAGMCGTTGTTGCTCTTAGATGTTTCCACTTCACAGTAACAGCACATACAGTTACAGAAATTTGATGAACTGACTTGTTGGAAAGGTGGCAACCTGAGCTCTTCAGTAAGGCCATTCTACTGCCAATGTTTGACTATGGAGATTGCATGGCTGTGTGGTCGATTTTATACACCTGTCGGGTGTGGCTGAAATAGTCAAATCCACAAATTTGAAGGGGTGTCCAGATATTTGTGTATATATAGTGTAGTACAGTGCATTGGAAAGTATCAGACCCGTTTACTTTTTGCACATTCCAGCCTTATTCTAAAATGGATTACATTTTGCACACAATACCCTATAATGACAAAGCAAAACAGTTTTTTTTTTATTCTTGCAAATGCAAAAAAAAACGGAAATATTACATTTATATAAGTATTCCGACCCTTTACTTAGTACTTTGTTGAAACACCTTTGGCAGCAATTACAGCCTCGAGTCATCTGGGTATGACGCTACAAGCTTGGCACACCTGTATTTTGAGTTTCTCCCATTCTTCTCTGCAGATCCTCTCAAGATCTGTCAGGTTGGATGGGGAGCGCCACAGCACAGCTTTTTCCAGGTCTCTCCAAAGATGTTTGATCCGGTTCAAGTCCAGGCTCTGGCTGGGCCACCCAAGGACATTCAGAGACTTGTTCTGAAGCCACTCCTGCGTTGTCTTGGCTGTGTGCTTAGGGTCGCTGTCCTGTTGGAAGGTGAACCTTCGCCCCAGTCTGATGTCTTGAGCGCTCTGGAGCAGGTTTTCATCAGGGATCTCTCTGTACCTTGCTCCGTTCATCTTTCCCTCGATCCTGACTAGTCTCCCAGTCCCTGCCRCTGAAAACATCCCCACACCACCGTGCTTCACGGTACGGATGGTGCCAGGTTTCCTCCAGACATGTTGCTTGGCATTTAGGCCAACGAGTTCAATCTTGGTTTCATCAGACCAGAGAATCTTGTTTCTCATGGTCTGAGAGTCATTTAGGTGCCTTTTGGCAAACTCCAAGCAGGCTGTCATGTGGCTTCCTTCAGGCCTGATTGGTGGAGTGCTGCAGAGATAGTTGTCCTTCTGGAAGGTTCTCCCATCTCCACAGAGGAACTCTGGAACTTTGTCAGAGTTACCATGGGGTTCTTGGTCATCTCCCTAACAAAGGCCCTTCTCCCACGATTGCTCAGTCTGACCAGGCGGCCAGCTCTAGGAAGAGTCTTGGTGGTTCTAAACTTCTTCCATTTCAGAATGATGGAGGCCACTGTGTTCTTGGGGACCTTCAATGCTGCAGACATTTTTTGGTACCCTTCCCTAGATCTGTGCCTCAACACAATCCTGTCTTGGAGCTCAACGGACAGTTCCTTCGACCTCATGGCTTGGTTGTCACGACTTCCTCCGAAATCGGCTCCTCTCCTTGTTCGGGGGGCGTTCGGCGATAGACGTCACCGGCTTTCTAGCCATCGCCGCTCCATTTTTTCATATGTCCATTTGTTTTGTCTTGCCCTATACACACCTGGTTTTCATTCCCTAATCAATTTACATGTATTTAGCCCATCATGTCTTTGTGTGTAATTGTTTGTTTGTGTTGTGGATTATTGTTGGGCGCTTTACTTTTGCCATGTTCCGTGTTTTTGGCACGTTATTATTTTTATGTGCTGTATTTTGTAGTATGGAATTAAAGTGCACCTGTTCACTACACTCTGCTCTCCTGCACCTGACTTCGCCTCCCRTACACACCCTTGACATTGGTTTTTACTCTGACATGCACTGTCAACTGTGGAACCTTATATAGACAGGTGTGTGCCTTTCCAATTCATGTCCAATCAATTGAATTTACCACAAATGGACTCCAATCAAGTTGTAGAAACATCTCAAGGATGATCAATGGAAACAGGATGCACCTGAGCTCAATTTCGAGTCTCATAGCAAAGGTCTGAATACTTATGTAAATAAAATATATATTTTTTATTTTAAATAAATAAATATATAAAAATCAGTTTCGCTTTGTTATTATGGGGTATTGTGTTTAGATTGATGAGGATTWATTTTTTTCGTCCATTTTAGAATAATGCTGTAACGTAACAATGTGGTCTGAATACTTTCCGAATGTGCTGTAGCTGTCAATCATCATAATTTACATTAATGTTATGCTTGTAAAAGATCACTTGTCATACAAGAAGTAGTTTATATCTATATTTGATAAGTATTCTTATCTTGTTCTCATGTATATGTGTTTCTCTTGTCCTTCCACACTTTCAGGGTTTTTGTTTGACATCACTTTCTGAGTATGAAAGTACACTAGATAGAACACAACTTTATATTGCATAATGATTATAAGATCTCAGCTGTGAGACTGTACGTATTAGGCCCCACATGACCACTCATTAGTATCCTGTTACAGTATTGTCCATTCATGTCTCGGTCGGCGCAGGGGAAGCAGGTTAAATTCAGGTTTATTTGAGCCCCAACTCTGGTCTTCAGCCATTGGTAAAAGCATCCCAGTAGGGATGTGTACCTGAAGGCAGACAGCTTGACACTGCATGGACAGAGTGTTTTGAAGGGATTGCTCTGTGGGATTGCTCTGCTTCTTTAGAAGGGATTGCTCAGTGTGGATACCAGACCAAACCAGACCCCACTACAAGCCTCAGCGGGATGGTCTGGAAGGGAGGACAGGGAATGACAGATCAAAGAGAGATGGAGGGATGAGGGATGAATGGTGTTGGACTGAAAATGTGAAAAATCAACATCCAGTCTTTCTGGACACCATTATTAGATTGTGTCAGCCTGAACAGAGAGGGGAAACTACTTTAGTTGATGGGATTGATTAACAGAGTCCTAGGTAATACCAACAGGGGGGAACTTGTTTTGTGTGGAGTTGAGTGAAGAGTTGAGTGCAGTGGTAGCAAATAGGATTGTATAGAATGGTAGGGCCTCAAAAGGAAAAGCTATTTTATTTGGAGCGGATTTAAGACTGATATATTCAGCAGTGGTTTGGTAGCAAATCGGATAGATTTGATAGAATGTGTAGTGGCTCAAAAAGATGGACAGTAGTTTCCTCTGTCATTTATAATCTCCTGCCAGCAGGGATTTGTACTGTAACATGTAATTGTACAAAAGAGATATAAAATGACAATCTGCCCTGTTGGTAAAGTTTAATGCAGTTGAAATGCACATAATTAGATGTAAGCCTCTGTCTGCTTACTGTTCAGCCAGCGTTGGTTTACCCAAATTACCTAGACCCCAAATCATTCTAAACTGGGAGATTTGAACTGTACATCAATTGCTATTGAATACATCTAGGAATAGCAGTTTATAATTACTCTGGCTGTCACGCCCTGACCTTAGTATTCTTTGTTTTCTTTATTATTTTGGTTAGGTCAGGGTGTGACATGGGTGATTATATGTTTTTGACCTGTYTAGGGTTTTTGTATGTTTATGGGGTTTGTTTACCAGTCTAGGGGTTTTGTATGTCTATGGTTGCCTAGATTGGTTCTCAATTAGGGGCAGCTGTTTATCGTTGTCTCTGATTGGGAACCATATTTAGGCAGCCATATTCCTTGAGTATTTTGTGGGTGATTATCTATGTCTATGTTTAGTTGCTTGTGTCAGCACTATGATTATATAGCTTCACGTTCGTTTTGTTGTTTTTGTATAGTTCATTCCGTGTTCTTTCTTTATTAAAAGAAGATGAATTCAAATCACGCTGCGCTTTGGTCTCATCG
>NC_036847.1:27883616-27931615 GCF_002910315.2 Salvelinus sp. IW2-2015 | reverse complement strand
CTATACGAACGTGACAGAAATCACCCACCAACCAAGGACCAAGCAGCGTGATATCTGGCAGCAGCAGAAATCTCAGGACTCATGGACATGGGAGGAGATTCTGGACGGAAAGGGACCCTGGGCACAGGCTGGGGAATATCGCGCCCCACGGCAGAGCTGGAGGCAGCGAAAGCTGAGCGGCGTTAGTATGAGGAGGCAGCACGGCAGCGCGGCTGGACGAGAGGCAGCCCCAAACATTTCTTGGGGTGGCACACGGGGAGTGTGGCTAAGTCAGGTAGGAGACCTGAGCCAACTCCCGTGCTTACCGTGGAGAGAGTGACCGGGCAGGCACCGTGTTATGCGGTGAAACGCACGGTGCCCCAGTGTGCATACGTAGCCCGGTGCGCTATATTGCAGCTCCTCGTATCGGCGGGCTAGAGTGGGCATCGAGCCAGGAGTAATGAAGTCGGCTCAGCGCATCTGGTCTCCAGTGCGTCTCCTCGGTCCGTGTTATATGGCACCAGCCCTACGCACTGTGTCTCCGTGGGTCTGCACAGCCCAGTGCGTCCTGTGCCTGCGCCCCGCAAGTGCCAGGCTAAAATCAACATCCACCAGGACGGGTTGTTCAGGCCCTTAGTTCGAGACCTCCAGTGCGCCTCCACGGACCGGTCTATCTGTGCCTCCTCCATGGACCAGGCTCCAGTAGATCTCTCCAGCCTGGTGAGTACTGTGCTGTTCTAAACAAGTCTCCTGTGTGTCCCTCCAGTCCGGACGCTCCTGTGTGTCCTCCAGTCGGACGCTCCAGAGCTCCCTCCAGTCCGGACCTCAGAGCCGCCGTCTGTCCTGAGCTGCCTGAGCCGCCCGTCTGTCCTGAGCGCCTGAGCCCGCCCGCTGTCCTGAGCCGCCTGAGCCGCCGTCAGTCAGGAGCCACTGAGCCGCCCGTCAGTCAGGACCGCCTGAGCCGCCCGTCAGTCAGGAGCCGCTGAGCAGCCGCCCGTCAGTCAGAGCCGCCTGAGCCAGCCGCCCGTCAGTCAGGAGCCGCCGTCAGTCAGGAGCCGCCCGTCAGTCAGGAGCCGCCCGCCCGTCCGTCAGTCAGGAGCCGCCCGAGCCGTCCGCCAGCAGGATCTGCCAGAGTCTCCTCCTGTCTGGATCTGCCAGAGTCTCCCTCCAGTCTGGATCTGCCTACACACCCTTGACATTGGTTTTTACTCTGACATGCACTGTCAACTGTGGAACCTTATATAGACAGGTGTGTGCCTTTCCAATTCATGTCCAATCAATTGAATTTACCACAAATGGACTCCAATCAAGTTGTAGAAACATCTCAAGGATGATCAATGGAAACAGGATGCACCTGAGCTCAATTTCGAGTCTCATAGCAAAGGTCTGAATACTTATGTAAATAAAATATATATTTTTTATTTTAAATAAATAAATATATAAAAATCAGTTTCGCTTTGTTATTATGGGGTATTGTGTTTAGATTGATGAGGATTWATTTTTTTCGTCCATTTTAGAATAATGCTGTAACGTAACAATGTGGTCTGAATACTTTCCGAATGTGCTGTAGCTGTCAATCATCATAATTTACATTAATGTTATGCTTGTAAAAGATCACTTGTCATACAAGAAGTAGTTTATATCTATATTTGATAAGTATTCTTATCTTGTTCTCATGTATATGTGTTTCTCTTGTCCTTCCACACTTTCAGGGTTTTTGTTTGACATCACTTTCTGAGTATGAAAGTACACTAGATAGAACACAACTTTATATTGCATAATGATTATAAGATCTCAGCTGTGAGACTGTACGTATTAGGCCCCACATGACCACTCATTAGTATCCTGTTACAGTATTGTCCATTCATGTCTCGGTCGGCGCAGGGGAAGCAGGTTAAATTCAGGTTTATTTGAGCCCCAACTCTGGTCTTCAGCCATTGGTAAAAGCATCCCAGTAGGGATGTGTACCTGAAGGCAGACAGCTTGACACTGCATGGACAGAGTGTTTTGAAGGGATTGCTCTGTGGGATTGCTCTGCTTCTTTAGAAGGGATTGCTCAGTGTGGATACCAGACCAAACCAGACCCCACTACAAGCCTCAGCGGGATGGTCTGGAAGGGAGGACAGGGAATGACAGATCAAAGAGAGATGGAGGGATGAGGGATGAATGGTGTTGGACTGAAAATGTGAAAAATCAACATCCAGTCTTTCTGGACACCATTATTAGATTGTGTCAGCCTGAACAGAGAGGGGAAACTACTTTAGTTGATGGGATTGATTAACAGAGTCCTAGGTAATACCAACAGGGGGGAACTTGTTTTGTGTGGAGTTGAGTGAAGAGTTGAGTGCAGTGGTAGCAAATAGGATTGTATAGAATGGTAGGGCCTCAAAAGGAAAAGCTATTTTATTTGGAGCGGATTTAAGACTGATATATTCAGCAGTGGTTTGGTAGCAAATCGGATAGATTTGATAGAATGTGTAGTGGCTCAAAAAGATGGACAGTAGTTTCCTCTGTCATTTATAATCTCCTGCCAGCAGGGATTTGTACTGTAACATGTAATTGTACAAAAGAGATATAAAATGACAATCTGCCCTGTTGGTAAAGTTTAATGCAGTTGAAATGCACATAATTAGATGTAAGCCTCTGTCTGCTTACTGTTCAGCCAGCGTTGGTTTACCCAAATTACCTAGACCCCAAATCATTCTAAACTGGGAGATTTGAACTGTACATCAATTGCTATTGAATACATCTAGGAATAGCAGTTTATAATTACTCTGGCTGTCACGCCCTGACCTTAGTATTCTTTGTTTTCTTTATTATTTTGGTTAGGTCAGGGTGTGACATGGGTGATTATATGTTTTTGACCTGTYTAGGGTTTTTGTATGTTTATGGGGTTTGTTTACCAGTCTAGGGGTTTTGTATGTCTATGGTTGCCTAGATTGGTTCTCAATTAGGGGCAGCTGTTTATCGTTGTCTCTGATTGGGAACCATATTTAGGCAGCCATATTCCTTGAGTATTTTGTGGGTGATTATCTATGTCTATGTTTAGTTGCTTGTGTCAGCACTATGATTATATAGCTTCACGTTCGTTTTGTTGTTTTTGTATAGTTCATTCCGTGTTCTTTCTTTATTAAAAGAAGATGAATTCAAATCACGCTGCGCTTTGGTCTCATCGTTATAACGAACGTGACACTGGCCCTGGCTCTATCTGAGTGTGGGGGAAGCATGACTGCTAAATATGAAGGTACAAGAAAGTCATTAGTTCATCTCATTCAAATCTGAATGACCCTGTAGAGTGGGAGAAATTGATCCATGGGTTACACACATCATAAATAGGTCTAAAGAAGAAATTAGAATTTTGCGCACTAATACATTTGCGGAAAATCATGATCAGGTTTTTGATAGTATCACAATTGATGAATGACCCTAACAAATCCTGTGATCAACAGGAGTGCAAGTAAATCAACTCTGGTCATTTCCTTCACTTCATAGCTCTCTTATCGCTCATAATTTCCCAATAGGCTATTTCCAGTAGTGGATTTAAAGAGATGTAATCAACGTTTTGAGCATTGCCACCTTCATGTTGCCTGTTACAAATAAATATAGATAGTCAGTGTGGGGTTTACAGTGTATAGCAGAAATATTTAGGGTTTTCTGGAACAAAAAGGAGCTTAGGTGGTGGGCGTGGCAGGGGGCATGCCAATGGGTGCGGTCGGCCTGTCGGCATGGCTGAAGTTTTGACAAAATATTTGTCTGTAACCAAGTTTCCACCCAACCTTTTTGTCAGATGAAACATGTCGTGACAGGCCTGATGGAAAACTTTCCAAATGTGACAAAACAGAATACGCTAGAAAATGGGGGATCTTTTTGTTTCTGTAAAATTAATTATGCGAGAAATTGGTGGAAATGCTTTTATGCGCAAATATTGACATAATAATCCTCAGGGAAGCATGCAGTTAATTAGGCTACAGATTAAAYAAATTATGATGAACTTCCCAGGATGGTGAAAGTGCAAGGTTGATGTTTGTGTCACGACTTCCGCCGAAGTCGGTCCCTCTCCTTGTTCGGCGGCATTCGGCGGTCGACKTCACCGGCTTTCTAGCTACCGCCGATCCACTTTTCATTTTCCATTTGTTTTGTCTTTGTTTCACACACYTGTTTTCAATCCCACAATCACCTGTTCATTATTTAACCCTCTGTTCCCCACATGGTTTTTGTGAGTGTCACGCCCTGACCATAGATTGCTTTGTATGTTTCTATGTTTTGTTTGGTCAGGGTGTGATGTGGGTGGGCATTCTATGTTGTATGTCTAGGTTGTCTATTTCTGTGTTTGGCCTGGTGTGGTTCCCAATCAGAGGTAGCTGTCTATCGTTGTCTCTGATTGGGAGCTATACTTAGGTAGCCTGTTTTCCATTGTGTGTTGTGGGTGATTGTTTCCTGTGTTAGTGTTTGTTTCACATTTCAGGACTGTTTCGGTTTTCGTTATCATTCACTTTGTTATTTTTGTATTTTGTCGTGTTCAGTTTTATTAAAACTATCATGGACACTTACCACGCTGCGTATTGGTCTGATCCTTCATACTCCTCGTCTGAAGAGGAGGAAAATCGTTACAGTGAGTGATTGTTTGTTGTATGGTGGTCCGTATTGTGTGGCCGTATATATTACGTTTATATATTTGGATTTTTGAGTAAAAGTGTTTTTATTACTTATATCTGCTGTCCTGCACCTGACTCATCTCAACAGCTACACACAGACGACGTTACAGCTTGATGCTGTTTTMCAATAAATATCAAGGGTCTTATTCTGGTGACATGATGATCGATGCTTGGCTGTCATTTGACAAGTAAAAAAATCTTGCTCTTTTGTCCAAATTTTATTTTATGTGTCACACGCGCCGAATACAACAGGTACCTTACCATGAAATGCTTACTTACAAGCCCTTAACCAACAATGCAGTTTTAAGAAAAATAATAGTTAAGAAAAATATTAACTAAATAAACTAAAGTAAAAAATTWAAGAGCAACAATAAAATAACAATAACGAGGCTARGGGGTACCGGTACAGAGTCAATGTGCGGTGGTACAGGTTAGTCAAGGTAGTTGAAGTAATATGTACATGTAGGTAGGGGTAAAGTGACTATGCATAGATAATAAACAGCGAGTAGCAGCAGCATAAAAAGTGGGGGGTCAATGCAAATAGTCAGGGTAGCCTTTTGATTAGCTGTTCAGAAGTCGCATGGCTTGGCTGTTAAGAAGCCTTTTGGACCAAGACTTGGCGCTCCGGTACCGCTTGCCGTGCGGTAGCAAAGAGAACAGTCAATGACTAGGGTGGCTGGAGTCTTTGACATTTTTTATGGCCTTCCTCTGACACTGACTGGTATAAAGGTCCTGGATGGCAGAAGGTTTGTCCCCAATGATGTACTGGGYCATATGCATTACCCTCTGTAGCACCTTGCTCTCGATGGTGCAGCTGTATAACCTTTTGACGATCTGAGGACCCATGCCAAATCTTTTCATTCTCCTGAGGGGGAATAGGCATTGTCGTGCCCTCTTCATGACTGTCTTGGTGTGTTTGGACCATGATAGCGTGTTGGTGATGTGGACACCAAGGAACTTGAAGCTCTCAACCTGCTCCACTACAGACCCAGACCCAGATCGATGAGAATGGTGGTGTGCTCRGCCCTCTTTTTCCTGTAGTCCACAATCATCTCCTTTGTCTTGATCACGTTGAGGGAGAGGTTGTTGTCTTGGCACCACACTTCCAGGTCTCTGACCTCCTTCCTATAGGCTGTCTCGTTGTTGTCGGTGATCAGGCCTACCACCGTTGTGTCATCTGCAGACTTAATGATGGTGTTGGAGTCGTGCTTGGCCACGCAGTCGTGGGTGAACAGGGAGTACAGGAGGGGACTAAGCACGCACCCTTGAGGAGCCCCTGTGTTGAGGATCAGTGTGGCCCTTACCACCTGGTGGCGTTCCGTCAGGAAGTCCAGAATCCAGATTCAGAGGGAGGTGTTTAGTCCCAGGGTCCTTAGMTTTGTGATGAGCTTTAAGGGCACTATGGTGTTGAACACTGAGCTGTAGTCAATGAACAGCATTCTCATGTAGGTGTCCCTTTTGTCCAGGTGGGAAAGGACAGTGTTGAGTGTAATAGAAATTGCGTCATCTGTGCATCTGTTGGGGCGGTATACAAATTGGAGTGGGTCTAGGGTTTCTGAGAGGATGCTGGTGTTGATGTGAGACATTACCAGCCTTTCAAAGCACTTGTGTGAGTGTACACACAAGTACAGATGTGAGTGCTACGGGTCAGTAGTCATTTAGGCGGGTTACCTTGGTGTTCTTGGGCACAGGCACTATGGTGGTCTGCTTGAAACATGTAGGTATTACAGATTCGGCCAGGGACAAGTTGAAGATGTCAGTGAAGACACTTGCCAGTTGGTCAGTACATGCTCTGAGTACACGTCCTGGTTATCCGTCTGGCCTTGCGGCCTTGTGAATGTTGACCTGTTGAAAGGTCTTGCTCACATCGGCTATGGCGAGCTTGATCACACAGTTGTCCGGAACAGCTGGTGCTCTCATGCATGCTGCAGTGTTGCTTGCCTCGAAGTGCACAGGATGCACCTGAGCTCAATTTTGAGTCTCATAGCAAATGGCCTGAATACTGTAAATATGGTATTTCCTTTTCACATTTTTTATGCAAAAATGTCTAAAAACCTGTTTTCACTTTGTCGTTATGGGGTATTGTGTGTAGATAGAATCCATTTAAAATAACGCTGTAACGTAACAAAATGTCGAAAAAGGGAAGGGGTCTGAATAGTTTCCGAATGCACTGTACGTACATACATAAAATACATGACCAAAAGTATGTGGACACCTGCTCGTCGAACATCTCATTCCAAAATCATGGGAATTAATATGGAGTCAGTCCCCCTTTGCTGCTATAACATCTTCAACTCATCTGGGAAGGCTATCCACTAGATGTTGGAACATTGCTGCGGGGTCTTGCTTCCATTCAGCCAYGAGCATTAGTGAGGTCGGGCACTGATGTTGGGCGATTAGACATAGCTCGCAGTCTGCCCTCCAAATCATCCCAAAGGTGTTTGATGGGGTTGAAGTCAGGGTTCTGTGCAGGCCAGTCACGGTCTTCTACGCTGATCGTGACAAACCATTTCTGTATGGACCTCGCTTTGTGTACAGGGGAATTGTCATGCTGAGACAGGAAAGGGCCTTCCCCAAACTGTTGCCATAAAGTCGAAAGCCCAGAATCGTCTAGATTGTCATTGTATGCTGTAGCATTCAGATTTCCCTTCACTGGAACTAAGGGGCCTACCCCGAACTGTGAAAAACAGCCCCAGACCATTGTTCCTCCTCCACCAAACTTTACAGTTGGCACTATGCATTGGGACAGGTAGCGTTCTCCTGGCATGCTCCAAATCCAGATTCTTCCGTCGGACTGCCAGATGGTGAAGCATGATTCATCACTCCAGAGAACGGGATTCCACTGCTCCAGAGTCCAATGGCGGCGAGCTTTACACCACTCCAGCCGACACTTGGCATTGCGCATGGTGATCTTAGGCTTGTGTGTGGCTGCTCGGCCATAGAAAACCCCATTTCATGAAACTTCCGAAGAACAGTTATTGTGCTGACATTGTTTCCAGAGGCTGTTTGGAACTCGGTAGTGTACTTCAGTACTCGGTGGTCCTGTTCTGTGAGCTTGTGTGGTCTAGCACTTCGCTGCTGAGCCGTTGTTGCTCCTAGACATTTCAACTTCACAATAACAGCACTTACAGTTGACCGTGGCATCTTTAGCAGGGAAGAAATTTGACAAAATTACTTGTTGGAAAGGTGGTATCCTATGACAGTTCCACGTTAAAAGTCACTGAAAGCTTCAGTACAGCCATTTTACTGACACTGTTTGTCTATGGAGATTGCATTGCTATGTGCTAGGCTTTATACACCTGTCAGCAACAGGTCTGGCTGAAATAGCTGAATCCACTCATTTGAACGGGTGTCCACATACTTTTGTATATAAAGGGTATGTATGTACTGTATGTATTTGTGTTTACTTTTTGGTCTTTTTTTGGGGGGGGGGGGGGGGGGGCGGGGAGGGGTGGGGGGTGGCGCACACCACTTGCAACCAAATATGGGTAACTGTTGGCAAGGAGTATAATAAGCAGATCTTTGCTTTAGAAACGTTTATATTATGTTCAGAATGATCTGCAGTCATTATTATCCACTCTGCTTAAAATGTCTGTCTGACAGCAAAATTACTAAATACCAATAATACTGGAACCATTTTGTCGTGTGAATCTTTTTCAATTCAATCTTTTTATATATACTCCTTGCCAACAACAAATACTGTATGTTGCTCAGCTACAGCAACGGAATTTCTACAAAATCTGGCCTCTAAGAAGAAATRCATGTGACTCACTATGTAGCGTATCTGCTGTATCTGCCACTCTTTTACCATGGGCTGATCAACAGYATGCTAATCATAGTCATCTGTCAGAGACATGGAGATGGAGTGATACAACAAGAAGAAATGAACAGATGGAATCATTGGATAAAATCAGAGTGGACAGTAGCTAAAATGTTTCATATGGCACTGAAAGCACAGTATATTACTATGATTTAATTCAGAACCTGGGTAAAAATATGAACTTGCAATATGCACATAGATACTCAAATGAGTGCTGCGTGCAAGAGTACCAGTATCAAAACTTGTTAATGCTGAAAACTATGATCTCTGGTTGACTGATTTTTCCAACTAACTGAAAACATGCTCACCAGATTAACATGTTGATTGATCATCATTTGTTTACATTTTGAACTGTTTAATCATAACCATGTAAACTGTGAGGGTGATTAGTACAGTAGCAATACTGCTGTTACACCACCCAATGTTTTACGTTTTCCACTGAAAATTAAAAAGGAATACAATACATTAAATGTTGAAAGGGTGGTCAGCTTCAACAGATGCACACTTGTTGAAGTCTTGGTAAATACTGATAGCACGTGATACCACTATGCATTTACTATTACATGAGCTGTGAAAATTGTATTGTATCAATATCCTCTGAGATGAGYTAAATAAGAACAAATATGATGAAATACTCACTGTGGTTGTGCATCAGTTCTTCCAACAGTTGTGAGTTTTAGTTGATACAAAAAAGCCAGCGGATCTCAAAGTGATCAAAAAGAGAAGAAAACATGAAGTCCTAACTGTTGCTGTTGCTTCTGCATCGCACGACAACTGTGCTCTCTCTGCACACAGGCACAAGGCTTGCAGAGTATTACCAGGTTATTTGATGATCATGAGCAACAGGCTACAGTCTCGCCCCTCCCACTATATCAACAGCTAGCCTCGCAGCTATGACATCAYAGGTGGGATGTGCCATTCTAACATTATTCTGAGAGCTTTTCACATAAATCCATAGCAACCAGCATCTAGCTAGCGAGCAGAGCGAAGGGTTCCCCCCCTGAAACAGGAATAATCACTCTCTTTTGGCCGTAGACTCATGTGGATGGTTTATATTTTCCCTCTGAAGATAGCGCCTGAGAAGGTTCACTCACTGTGGTTCCTCGTTTTTTTACATTTTTTTATTTAACCTTTATTTAAGTAGGCAAGTCAGTTAAGAACACATTCTTATTGACAATGACAGCCTACCCCGGCCAAACCCGGATGATGCTGGGCCAATTGTGCGCCGCCCTATGGGACTCCCAATCACGGCCGGATGTGATACAGCCTGGATTTGAACTAGGCACTGTAGTGAGGCTTCTTGCACTGAGATGCAGTGCCTTAGACCGCTGCGCCCCTCACTCTATGTACTCAGATAGCCGTCACTGTGTCCAAAATTAGACAGGTGTGAACTCACTGTTAGAATGAGTTGTTGGAGGTACAGTCTACCATTATCATCAGATATCCTCTTCCTCCATCCCATTCTCTATGTCCATTTCTGGTAACACTTTACAGAAAGTAGATTTTATACCTGTGTAGTRACTTTGTAATTACACTCTTAATAATCCCTCAGGCATACGACAGATGTTGATAATGGTAATGCCTATACTTACTGTAGCTTGGAGAGCCAAAGGGTCTCTGTCTTGTAATTCTGATCAACTCACAGTAGGCTCTCTTTGGGTTGATTCCCCAGTCAATACATGTAATGCTTACTTAAGAATTTTTGTTTATCTTCTTGTTGATATGGCTTTATATATCATGGCTGAATACTGCACACATAGATGTATTTCACGTATCGGGTATTACAGAATGTTTTAAGGTATGGAATAATGTGGTAGTTATCAACAGGAACCATCATTAGCTCTTTAAATGTGTTTGTCACAGACAGCTAATTGTCATTTCACAGTTAATGAGGCCAAGGGTCCAAGACAAAAGCAACTCTGAGTTCATCACTTCTGAAGTTAATCCACATTATAGTTAACATGCAGAGTTGATTTGGTCATTACTTTATACTCAGTGATGTGTGAAGGGAGAATCCCTAAAGGTTTCAGGACTATAATCCAAGGAACCTCAAGAATTTCTTGATGTAAAATCAAGGTCTTTTGCTGTATGATGAGATCGAATTGGTCTGTCTTTGGTGGTTGAACTGACTGGTTTCATCCCTGGTCCAGCTTTCAGCTGTAGCCTGGCTCAGATGAACGGACTGCACATGAGCAGGCACACACAATCAGAGCATTCACCATCTCATCTCTGGGTGATGGGATGTTGCATTGATCTGACAGAAGGAAACGTTTGAAACCTTCCTAAAGCCTGACTGACCCACACTAATCACCCCAGATCTCTCCCTGATATAACGCTACACCCAGAATCTAATTTTATGCAATACACTGGAGGGGAATTGAAGGTCTCCTTGAGATTATTATAGTTTGCTTCATTAACWTCTTGACGCTAGGGGTCAGATTTTTTATTTTTTTWAAATAACGTTCCCAAGGTAAACTGACTATTTCTCAGGTCCAGATCGTAGAATATGCATATAATTTACAGATTAGGATAGAAAACACAAGTTTCCAAAACTGTCAAAATATTGTCTGTGAGTATAACAAAACTGATTCTGCAGGCGAAAACCTGAGGAAATCTAACCCGGAAGTGATTATTATTTTTTTTTTTTTAATCTGTGTTTCCTGGCCCGTCTTTCTTCCATTTAAAGGGGTATCAACCAGATTCCTTTTCCAATGGCTTCCTCAGGCTGTGACCAGGCTTTAGTCATAGTTTCAGGCTTTTATTTTGAAAAATGAACGAGATTTTTCAAAAGTAGTCAGGTGTCCTCTGAATAGTTCCTGCGCGCGAAAGGGGAGCTCTCCATTTTCCTTTTCTCTCTTATTGAATAGGTTACGGTCCGGTTGAAATATTRTCGATTATGTTTGTTAAAAACAACCTGAGGATTGATTATAAAAAACATTTGACATGTTTCTACGACCATTACGGATACTTTTTGGAATGTTCGTCGAACGAAACGAGGCTGTAGTTTTCTGAACATAACGCGCAACCCAAACGGCGTTTTTTTTCTTAGAAAAGTAATATTTATGTGTAACTGGGAGTCTCGTGAGTGCAAACATCCGAAGATTATCAAAGGTAAGCGATTAATTTTATTGCTTTTCTGACTTTCGTGACCAAGCTAACCAAGCTAATATAAGGCTAACTGTTCTAGCATTGATTGAAACACTCACAAAAGCTTAGATTGCTTTCGTTGCAAAGCATATTTTCAAAATCTGACACGATAGGTGGATTAACAACAAGCTAAGCTGTGTTTTGGCATATTTCACTTGTGATTGCATGATTATAAATATTTTTTGTAATATTTTTTAATTTGGCACCCTGCAATTCAGCGGTTGTTTAGGGAAATGATCCCGTAATCGGGATCTGTGCGCAGAAAGGTTAAATTGTTCGTAGTTCACCTAACTTGTCTTTTGTGAAAGGATAATACTCAAATTGCCAATTGCCATTTTATTGTAGCAGGTTTCATTCCATCATTGTTGTCACTCAAAGAAGAGATTGTCAATAGAGCATTGATAACTGCGTATCAGCTTCCTACAGTAGGGTTGGCTTGCTATACTGTACTGTTATTATTAGGATGTATGTAAAGCTACAATGCAGCAGCATCACACAGTGGGGAAGTATGTGGGAGGCAGCTGTGACCCCTGGCTATTTCTGACAGATTTCAGCTCTCAAATCCCTGTGTAATTCAGGTGTGAATAACAGCTTGATTGTACTGTACATTCACTTTGTTTACCGGTGGATAACAGACACCTTTACAGTATAGGCATAGCAATATAGCAAAAAATACAATTGGTTAAGAGTAATTCTTGAATTCAAGTAACTCACCTCTCTGCCATGTTAGGTATTCAACTCACTTCTCATAATATCCCCTTCTCTAGGGCCAGCAGTGTGGAAAATATCTGCTCACAGACAGTACTTCTGGACAAGTACTTCAGTATCTCTGCATTATCATTCATCACAGAACACAATTCTAAGAGTATGAACTCAAAAAACTATCCTCTCCACTGTGTTTGGTATTCAACACACTTCCCCTTCCACCTCATGAAATGTTAAGCCGTCCACCTAGTAGCTCTGAAAACAGCCTCATCCATTCATTTGTACTAGCTAACACATCTGTTGTGTGAACCATCTTGCCAAAGGGTAGGTCTTCCAAAATATTAACAAACAGTTGACTCAGATTAGTCATCATCTTGGGGTAATGGCCACTATGAATTAAAAATACACTCTAAGTATCCAAGCAGTTTGGATCATTGTTAAAAAAAGAACAAAATGTTTTTAAAAATCTGAATACAAATTAGGAGGAATCTAATTGCGCTATTAAGTGTATTYGACCATGGCATGGGAATAACATATATTCATATTCATTCATATTACTTATCATGAACATAACAATTATTCCAATTCTGTAAGTGGTTTATGTACAGGTAACTGCCAAAATAATGGAATCGCCAACATAAAGTATCTTAATAGGGCATTGGGCCACCACGAGCTGCCAGAACAGCTTCAATGTGCCTTGGCATAGATTCTACAAGTGTATGGAACTCTGTTGGAGGGATATGACACCATTCTTCCAAGAGAAATTCCATAATTTGCTGATGGTGGTGGAAAACGCCATCTCAGGCACTGCTCCAGAATCTCCCATAAGTGTTCAATTGGGTTGAGATCTGGTGATTGAGATGGCCATAGCATACGGTTTACGTCGTTTTCATGCTCATCAAACCATTCAGTGACCACTTGTGCCCTGTGGATGGGGGGTTGTCATCCACTCCCATCAGGATAGAAAGGATTCAACGTGGGTTGAACATTTACCTTGCCCTCTTAGGGGTTGAGTGGACCTAAACCACGGCAGGAAAATACACTCCACAGCATAACAGAGCTACCAGAACCCTCATTTACTCATGTGTTGTCACGTTCTGACCTTAGTTCCTTTTTTATGTCTTTGTGTTAGGTTGGTCAGGGCGTGAGTTGGGGTGGGTAGCCTATGTTCTTTTTTCTATGTTATTGTATTTCTGTGTTTGGCCTGGTATGGTTCTCAATCAGAGGCAGCTGTCGATCATTGTCTCTGATTGAGAATCATACTTAGGTAGCCTGTTTTCCCCATTTTGGTGGTGGGTGTTTGTTTCCTGTTTAGTGTTTATTTCACCTTTCAGGACTGTTCGTTTGTTGTTTTTGTTGTTTTGTCTAGTGTTGCGTATTTTTATTAAAGAATATGAACACTTACCACGCTGCACCTTGGTCTTCTTCTTCTCCYCCAGACAACTAGCGTTACATGTGTTTCCATTATTTTGGCAGTTACCTGTATATTAGATGTGTGCATGCACTGTTAATTTTAATTTTTACAATAACAAGATAAAAATAATAAATATAATGTAATTATATAATAAAATTAGGCGTCTATTTGTTCCTCGTGAAAATGTTTATGCATGTTGACAATTAATTTAATGAACCATAAACTATTCAGTACATTAAATGTATATTGCCACATTAATTACATTTTTATAATACATACAGATGAATCTTAAAGAGCAAGAACGGTTTATCAATGCAATTCATTTGGCAATGCAATAAACTGTGATTTTCTTTCTACCATGTAGAACAAAAACTACCATAAAAGTCTGTTTGTTAAGCTTTCWGTAGACTGAAATACAAAACAATCAATTCAATTAAAGTAGGTTGTTTTGCAGCCTTTATTTCAGACACATTGGCACCTAATTAACTGACTGCTTTTTGTTCTCCTTTTTATTGAAATTTTAATGACACAATTAGGAACCAGTGGGCAAGTTAATTCCCCTCCTCACCAGCAGGGCTGGAGCAGAATGTCATTTGAGGAGCGTACAGTGTCAGTCATCCCTACTCCCGTTCCCTTTTTTCGGCGCTCGACGTCACCAGTCTACTAACCACCAGTCCTGGCAACCCACATTATGCACACCTGGCAACCATCATTAAGCACACCTGCTCCCCTTCGTTAAGCACACCTGGACTTCAAAATGACCTTGATTACTTCCCCTTTATTTAGCTCTCAGCAGCCTCAGTCTTCAGGCAGTATTGGTTTTGTTTATGTTCAGTATGCTACTCCTGTTTTGATATTCTTCATGTTCTTATTATTATACTCACCTTCTGCACCTGCTTCCTGACTCCCTGTGTATACGTTACATACAGAGAGCAGTATGACTGATCATGCTGGAGTCATACAGTTGAAGTAGGAAGTTTACATACACTTAAGTTGGAGTCATTAAAACTCATTTTTCAACCACTCCACAAATTTCTTGTTAACAAACTAAAGTTTTGGCAAGCTGGTTAGGACATATACTTTGTGCATGACACAAGTAATTTTTCCAACAATTGTTTACAGACAGATTATTACACTTGAAATTCACTGTAACACAATTCCAGTGGGTCAGAAGTTCCTTTAAACAGCTTGGAAAATTACAGAAAAGGACGTCATGGCTTTAGAAGCTTCTGTTTGGCTAATTGACATCATTTGAGTCAATTGGAGGTGTACCTGTGGATGTATTTCATTGCCTACCTTCAAACTCAGTGCCTCTTTGCTTGACATCATGGTAAAATCAAAAGAAATCAGCCAAGACCTCAGAAGAAAAATTGTAGACCTCCAAAAGTCTGGTTCATCCTTGGGAGCAATTTCCAAACGCCTGAAGGTACCACGTTCATCTGTGCAAACAATAGTGCGCAAGCATAAACACCATGGGACCACGCAGCCGTCATACCGCTCAGGAAGGAGACGCGTTCTGTCTCCTAGAGATGAACGTASWTTGGTGCGAAAAGTGAAAGAAATCCCAGAAGGACCATGTGAAGATCCTGGAGGAAAAAGGTACAAAACTATCTATATCCACAGTAAAACGAGTCCTATATCGACATAACCTGAAAGGCCGCTCAGCAAGGAAGAAGCCACTGCTCCAAAACTGCCATAAAATAGCCAGACTACGGTTTGCAACTGCACATGGGAACAAAGATCATACTTTTTGGAGAAATGTCTTCTGGTCTGATGAAACAAAAAGAGAATTGTTTGGCCATAATGACCATCGTTATGTTTGGAGGAAGAAGGGGGAGGCTTGCAAGCTGAAGAACACTATCCCAACCGTGAAGCTACATGTGGAAGTAACATGAGGAACTGATGCGCTTCACAAAATAGATGGCATCATGTGGAAGGAAAATTGTTTGGATATATTGATGCAACATCTCAAGACATCAGTCRGGAAGTTAAAGCTTGGTCGCAAATTGGTCTTCCAAAGGAACAATGACCCCAAGCATACTTCCAAAGTTGTGGCAAAATGGATTAACTTCACTAGGGTAGGGGACAGCATTCGGAATTTTGGATGAAATGCATGCCCAATTTAAACTGCCTGCTTCTCAGGCCCAGAAGATATGATATGCATATAACTGGTAGATTTGGATAGAAAACACTCTAAAGTTTCCAAAACTGTTATAATAGTGTCTGTGAGTATAACAGAACTTATTTGGCAGGCGAAAACCTGAGAAAAATCCATTCAGGAAGTTTTTGTTTTGTTTTGTTTTTGTAGTTTTCTATTCAATGCCATAACAATATCCATTGACTTAGGACTCAAACTGCAGTTTCTATGCCTTCCACTAGATGTCAACAGTCTTTAGAAATAGTTTCAGGCTTGTATTCTGAAAAATTAGGGAATAAGAGTATTCGGAATGACTGGACGCTAAAGTGTCGCAGAGCTTTTTCATGCGCTCGACAGAGAGAGAACAATTCTTGTTTACCTTTTAAATTGACGACGTTATTGTCCGGTTTAAATATTATCGAGTATTTAGGCTAAAAACAACCTGAGGATTGAATATAAACATCGTGTGACATGTTTCTATGAACTTTACGGATACAATTTGGATTTTTTTGTCTTCCTGTTTTGACTGCGTTTGAGCCTGTGGATTACAGAAGAAAACGCGCRAACAAAACGGAGGTTTTTGTATATAAAGAGACTTTATCGAACAAAATAAACATTTATTGAGWAAATGAATGTCTGCTGAGTCAACCATATGAAGATCATCAAAGGTAAGGGATTCATTTTATCTCTATTTCTGACTCTGACTCTGTTCTACTTGGCTGGTTACTGTTTGTAATGAATTGTCTAGTGGGCTATGTTCTCAAATAATCGTAAGGTATGTTTTCGCCGTAAAGCATTTTTTAAATCACCGTGGTTGGATTCACAAGACGTTAATCTTTAAACCTATGTAAAATATGTTTTGTTTTCTGAATTTTTATAATGAGTATTTCTGTATTTGAATTTGGCGCCCAGTAGTTTCACTGGCTGTTGAAGAGGTGGGACGCTAACGTCCCACATACCCAAGAGAGGTTAAGGACAACAAAGTCAAGGTACTGGAGTRGCCATCACAAAGCCCTGACCTCAATCCTATAGAAAATGTGTGGGCAGAACTGAAAAAGCTTGTGTGAGCAAGGAGGCCTAAAAACCTGACTCAGTTACACCAGCTCTGTCAGGAGGAATGGGCCAAAATTCACCCAACTTATTGTGGAAAGCTTGTGGAAGGCTACCCAAAACATTTGACCCAAGTTAAACAATTTAAAGGCAATGCTACCAAATACTAATTGAATGTATGTAAACTTCTGACCCACTGGGAATGTGATGAAAGAAATAAAAGCTGAAATAAATAATTCTCTCTATTATTATTCTGACAWTTCACATTTTTAAAATGAAGTGGTGATCCTAACTGACCTAAGACAGGGAATTTTTACTAGGATTAAATTAGGAATTGTGAAAAACTGAGTTGAAATGTATTTGGTTAAGGTATATGTAAACTTCTGACTTCAACTGTATATAACCTGCTCTTTGCACATAAACAAAAGCATACAAAATGGCCCAAAACAACTAAATTTCATTTTATGGCTTTTTAACCAAATGTATTAAGATTTGAAGATGTGTCCTCTCCACTCTCCCAAATACCACCCTAACTAATGGTCTGAAGTATGAACATAATCCAGGGACGGAGCAGGGGTACTGTATGCAGTACTGTATGCATCTCATTGAGCAGCTTCAGAATTCTACTGTAATGATCAGGGTGGAGGTTTGAGCAATCAACCAAGATGAATATGATGAATGGTACTGTATAAATCAATATATCAGTAATGGATCAATACATCTTAAATGATACCTCAACTCCTGTAATGTGGAAGAAGAATCTTTCTCTCCAGTTTGAGTTATCTACCCATTGTGAATATGCATTATGCATGACGGAAAACCCATCCTGCCTCTGCCTGGGCTCACTCTCAAATTCTGTTGCTGTAATTTTGAGACACAGCACATCAATCATGGTACTGTTGAAATATGTGCAGAAAATACCTAGACCTCTCTATCCATCACTAGTTTTAAAATAAACTGGGGAACAAAGTTTTATTGTGGCTGAACTTGTAAGGGACATCTGGGTGCAGTAGCCTTCCTTTTTATATATCCAACAGCAGTCAGTAATTAATTAATGCAGTCAGGAGCAATACTATCTGCAAAATAATTGTAATGCTAAAACAATACTAACACTAAAATAATATCAACGCTAAAATAAACCTCAATAAAACACTCGTCCCTATCTGTCTACTACAGTAACTGAGGTTCTTTTGTTATTCTGGACAGCGCTCAAAGATCTGTGAAGAAGAAGGAGAGGATGAATTTGACCGCTCCACTCTGCTGAAGAGMCTTTGATGGGCTCTTCAGGGGAAAATCAATGAAGTGTTACCGCAAGTTCAGTCACAACTGAGAGTCAAGACAATAACACACAGCAATACTATAGGTGCTCCAAGACAAAGCAATAAGAGCACATTCGCAGGATGGGAAATGTAGGCCCTTCATGTCTTACTTGTCTTTATTGATAGATGCTTTGTCGTTCTGGAATGTTTTTGTAGAAAGAATGTACAGTAGACAAATTCATATTTTCTAGTATGATTTGCAGCACGGCTCTGCTTGTTACAAGCAAACTGAGCAGACCTGATAACAGATATCAAGGGCCAGAGACATGAAAGCCTTCCATTCTGCAAAAATCTGTAAAGCAACTAAGTTTGAAACAATAATCATCTTGTCATTGGAAGGGAGAACAAAATTAAATTGCTTCATCAATAGTTTTTCTATGTGGTTTAGCTGTAACTTCAGACAAGAAAGCAAAGGACTCTAAATCAAATCAAATCTAATTTTATTTGTCACATACACATGGTKGGCAGATGTTAATGCGAGTGTAGCGAAAAGCTTGTGTTTCTAGTTCCGACAGTGAAGTTATATCTAACAAGTAATCTAACAATTCCCCAACAACTACCTAATACACACAAATCTAAAGGGGTGAATGAGAAYATGTACAGTACATATAAATATATGGATGAGCGATGGCCAAGCGGCATAGGGAAGGTGCAATAGATGGTATAAAATACAATATATACAGATATGTAAACATTATTAAAGTAGCATTATTTAGAGTGCTTTAGTCTTTTCCCAGARAGGTGTTTATCTCTGTCGGCGCGATGCATGGAGAAGCCCAGTGGCTGAACCGATTCCGACAACATATCCCGAGAGAGCCATGTTACAATCCATGTTACAAAGAGAATGTTACAATCTCCGATGTCTCTCTGAAAGGCAACCCTTGCTCAAATTTCGTCTACCTTGTTGTCAAGAGACTGGACATTGGCTAGTGGTATACTCGGGAGCGGTGTGTGATGTGCAWGTCTACGGAGCCTGGCCAGGTGGCCGCTTCATCTGCCCCTTCTGCGGCGTCGTTGTTTAGGATCGACTACTGGAATTAGCTCCATAGTCCTGGGTGGTGGTCCGAACAGAGGATCCGCTTCGGGAAAGTCATATTTCTGGTCGTAATGTTGTTATGTTGACATTGCTCTTATATCAATAGTTCTTCCCGGCTGTATGTAATAAGACTTAAGATTTCCTGGGGTAACAATATAAGAAATAATACATAAAAAAACAAAATACTGCATAATACTTCATGTAATAATGTAACTGATGATTTGTGCATAAGTACGTTAGATGGTGCCACCATTGATCGTGTCCCCGCCTATAATTATCTGGGCATCTGGATTGACGAAAAGCTATCTTTTAAAAATGAAGTTTGGCTTGTTCTATAGGAGTAGGGCTTGCCTTTCGTTAAATAGTAGAAAACAGATAATTCAGTCTACATTAATTCCTGTTATAGATTATGGTGGTATTACATACAGTGGGGAGAACAAGTATTTGATACACTGCCGATTTTGCAGGTTTTCCTACTTACAAAGCATGTAGAGGTCTGTCATTTTTATCATAGGTACACTTCAACTGTGAGAGACGGAATCTAAAACAAAAATCCAGAAAATCACATTGTATGATTTTTAAGTAATTAATTTGCATTTTTGCATGACATAAGTATTTGATCACCTACCAACCAGTAAGAATTCCGGCTCTCACAGACCTGTTAGTTTTTCTTTAAGAAGCCCTCCTGTTTCCCACTCATTACCTGTATTAACTGCACCTGTTTGAACTCGTTACCTGTATAAAAGACACCTGTCCACACACTCAATCAAACAGACTCCAACCTCTCCACAATGGCCACGACCAGAGAGCTGTGTAAGGACATCAAGGATAAAATTGTAGACCTGCACAAGGCTGGGATGGGCTACAGGACAATAGGCAAGCAGCTTGGTGAGAAGGCAACAACTGTTGGCGCAATTATTAGAAAATAGAAGATAGAAGAAGTTCAAGATGATGGTCAATCACCCTCGGTCTGGGGCTCCATGCAAGATCTCACCTCGTGGGCATCAATGATCATGAGGAAGGTGAGGGATCAGCCCAGAACTACACGGCAGCCTGGTCAATGACCTGAAGAGAGCTGGGACCACAGTCTCAAAGAAAACCATTAGTAACACACTACGCCGTCATGGATTAAAATCCTGCAGCGCACACAAGGTCCCCTGCTCAAGCAGGCGCATGTCCAGGCCCGTCTGAAGTTTGCCAATGACCATCTGGATGATCCAGAGGAGGAATGGGGAGAAGGTCATGTGGTCTGATGATTCAAAAATAGAGCTTTTTGGTCAAACTACCACTCGCCGTGTTGGAGGAAGAAGAAGGATGAGTACAACCCCAAGAAACACCATCCCAACCGTGAAGCATGGAGGTGGAAACATCATTCTTTGGGGATGCTTTTCTGCAAAAGGGGACAGGACGACTGCACCGTATGAGGGAGGATGGATGGGGCCATGTATTGCGAGATCTTAGCCAACAACCTCCTTCCCTCAGTAAGAGCATTGATGATGGGTCGTGGCTGGGTCTTCCAGCATGACAAGACGCCGAAACACACAGCCAGGGCAACTAAGGAGTGGCTCCGTAAGAAGTATCTCAAGGTCCTGGAGTGGCTAGCCAGTCTCCAGACCTGAACCCAATAGAAAATCTTTGGAGGGAGCTGAAAGTCCGTATTGCCCAGCGAGCGCCCGAAACCTGAAGGATCTGGAGAAGGTCTGTATGGAGGAGTGGGCCAAAATCCCTGCTGCAGTGTGTGCAAACCTGGTCAAGAACTACAGGAAACGTATGATCTCTGTAATTGCAAACAAAGGATTCAGTACCAAATATTAAGTTCTGCTTTTCTGATGTATCAAATACTTATGTCTTACAATAAAATGCTAATTAATTACTTAAAAATCATACAATGTGATTTTCGGGATTTTTGTTTTAGATTCCGTCTCTCACAGTTGAAGTGTACCTATGATAAAAATTACAGACCTCTACATGCTTTGTAAGTAGGAAAACCTGCAAAATCGGCAGTGTATCAAATACTTGTTCTCCCCACTGTACATGACTGAAGCTACCAGTGTTTTGAAGCCCTTGGGCACAATTTATCACAGCACACTTCGTTTTATAACATCTGACAGTTTTGACACTCACCACTGCATCCTTTATCATAAAGTTAGTTGGACCTTGCTAAAAACTCATACTTCATTATTCTGTTTTTGTTTATAAAGCCTTACTCAATAAACTACCAATTTACTTGACATGATTGTTGAAATGTACTGTAGAAACTCGGATTACAACACTAGATCACAGTGTTGGTTAATGCTGGAGACTCCACGTGTATCCACAGAGTTGGGTAAATCTGCCTTTTCCTACCAGGCCCCTGTCAGGTGGAATAATCTCCAGGTAACGTTTCATTTGGATGTGTTGTTGTCTCTGGGTCAGTTTAAGAGAAAGGGATTTTTATATAGATAAATGTGTTTGTTTGATTGTTTATGTGTATATAATATTAGCTATTTATTTAATTTTGTGTTTTAAATTGTGTATAATTGTATTGTTCCAAGGGCACATTTGCAAATGAGACCTAGGTCTCAATGTATTTTTCCCTGGTTAAATAAATAAATWAAATAAAAAACTGAGGAAGGCTTAGGCCCTTATTTGTTTAATTAAAATACAGAAGATATTGTTTCCTTTTAAGCATAATTAGTCCTAAGAGATGGAATTTTCCCATCAGTGTTTCCTGAAGAAAACAAACAAGAGGTGCACAACACCGCTGCTAGCTGTTTATATTTCCGTGGGGAGGAATATTGTTGACTTGCTGCTGTCAGCCTGAGAGCGTGATGGTTCCCTTCTTGATTGGCTTGCTGCTGTCAGCCTCAGAGGAAAATGGAGGCAGCAGGACGATCTCTTCACGCTGCAGTCAGATGACAGGTCGATTGTGCTTCTATCCCATTGACTGCCATTTGAGGGTGGGATCTAAAAGAAACAACATGTTAACCGGTCATAACCAGATAGACACTGACTGAAGTTGCCGTTGGGCAATAACTCCTACAGTACCCTCATATCATTAGTGTACTGTCTGTGTGGTGATGGGAAAAAAATGGTTTTGGGAAATGTTATGAGTTTACCTAGCATGTGAAGACCAGAGGACAGTTGTTTTCACAAGGTGGCTGAGCCACATGTCTTTAACCACAGAAGAAAGTGATTAAATCTATAAGGGTGAATTTTTCTATGCCCGCAGTACTCACAGGGCCATATTGAAGCTAACTGTCCATGGTTGAGCTGTCTTGTTGGTCAATGGATTAGCCCTTATCTTGTATTGAGGGATACTGTGTCTGTGTTCTGTTTCCAACTGACACCTGGCCTGAAGACAACTTGGGAAAGGTATAATTATTATTGACTACATGTCAAAGTGGATTTGTTTATCTATTTTCAATACATAACATTACAAAGTGAGTGGGGATGGCTAAGAGTTAGGGGATAGTAAACGTTTGTTGATCACAGAAACAACGGCATACCTGTCATGCAAGGTCATTTGTAAGTCTGTAGTGTTTTCACACTGGCCTTTTAACCCTGAGGGGAGATTAAAAAAAAGAAAAAAAAGGGGAGACCGAACCTTGCTATGGACCAGTGTCACCCTTTTATGAACAGAACACAATCAGAGAATGGTCTCACAGACCTACAGTACAATTGAAAACTGTGGCACTCACTCAAAGTGCTTTTTATGTRCAATATGGTCATCACTTTTTTCCCGACATATTAATTGCAGTGTATCAGTAAGAGGGTGCAGAACTGGGCCAATCATCCCTATTAGCCCTACTGTATAATAAAGTGATTATAACAGATTCCCTTCTTCCAAAGTGGATCGAATGGCCTTAATTGATAAATTAATTACTAATAGTCAATTTTTTTATCATATTCTGTTGCAGTATTCTGTAAGAGGGCTGGGACAGGAGCTAGCTAGAATCTCTTAGCTAGTAATGTAATGTTCAATGTTTTTCTCTGATAAAATATTGTCATGCGACAGCACCTACAGTATAGGTTGAATCTTTTTGATTAAAATCCATACAGGATCATGATGGGAGAGAATACTGGGTTGGAATTCATTTCTGAGCACATATGGTCAAAAAGATGATAGTGGAAAAAGGTTCAGTGACAGTGGTCGAAAAATGGTTCTCCGATTTCCATCATTTAAAAGGGTCCATTCCCTTACTGTCCTTCCCGTCTTTATGATCATGTCAAGTCAGTGGACGCCAGGAAGAGTAGCTGCTGCTTCAGAAACAGGGGACCCTAATAAATACTAAACATTAACACATACAGTATGATATGAAAATCCTGTCTAAGTATAATTCCATCATTATTTGGATAAGAAACTCATAAAGAGGTTAAATCTCAATCTAAGTTCTATCTCAACATACTACATTTCTTGCCTCGTGGATGTCTGAACCCTGACTTGAATTGTTTTTCTCTCATCTCTAACTCTCCGAAAGAATAGACTGAGTGGGCGGAGAGCTTATATTCATGAGCTCGCCTTGACTGACAGCTCTTTGAAACGCCCTTGTGGTGGTTGCCAGGTAACAAGGTAAACAATGGCAACATATTATTGCTGACAAGGTAAACAATGGGCCACATGTCATTAGGGGCATAAATAGTATGCCTCCCCATTTTCTCAGCAAAATACTCTCGTGCTCAACAGAGCTGATCATGGACTGTTGGATATCAGACAAACAGCAGCAATACACAATTGCATTTATATTGTTTTGTAACTAATTACAGAATACAGTTGACTGATACACTTCTTCACCATAATTAGTCAAGCCGGAGTCACCTTAGAAGCTTAGACATAAGGGAATGTACATGAAAACAGCATACAATAAGTGTACTGGACAATTTATTTGTGCCTCTGCAATAGCATTATAATTGACTGCGTTCAGAATTGTATGTATTGATCAGACATTTATTGGACCATTTAAAATAGTCCAGCCGAAACATTGATCACCCTAATGTAATGATCTGGGTGTAGTGGGTGCGAAGTCAGGCGCAGGAAGCAGAGAGTTCAGTGGTAGTGCTATTTAATGCACAAAACGGCGAACATAAGCCACCCCACAAAACACAGGGCGCACACAAAACAAATGCCTCAAAACCGGGGACTGAAACAGTCCAGCAAAACCCATGAAATGGGAAACACGTAAATCTCAAACGTGCACCCTAGTCACACAAACAATCCCGCACAAATAGCAGGCGGGCCTACTGGGTAATATAGCCCAACTAATTAACCAAACACAAAACAGGTGAAACCAATAAACAGAAAAGGGGRAAAAAGGATCAGTGGCAGCTAGTAGGCCGGTGACGACGACCGCCGAGCGCCACCCGAACAGGAAGGGGAGCCACCTTCWKTAGGAATCGTGACACCTARAGTGTGCAGGACCCATTGATCCATACGATTTGTAACACTAATCTCCGGTCTGCATGCTTGAGAAAAAAKAAATGACAAAATGTGATATCATATAACATAAAAGTGAATCATTTTTAGGAAATGGCTTTAGGAAATGCAACTAACTACAGAGATTGATGGGGAGGGTAGCGGGGGAGGGGACCCATGCACCCCGCTTCAATGAATCACCCGCTTGGCTTCAGTTACCCCCAAGATTGAAGCGGGAGACAAATCCAGCTATATCCTCCTCCTTGTCAGGCGCAGACAAGGATCCTGGAATGACAGCTAGCACAGCTTCCCACATACGATGCTGGATCAAGGGWGACCTCATTGAAGGGGAGATCCAGGAGCCTGTCTACCTAGCCTATATTTAACCTTTATTTAACTATAATATTTTTGAAAAGGAAACATTTGTTAAATGGGTAGTGAATTGAATTTCCTTTTATTTACTGGTCTGTTATGATGCTGTATATTTGTTCATGTAGTGATCTAGTCATTCTAAAATGTGTTTTCTGGTGTTTTTGAAGTACTCAATTTGAAATATGCAAKATTTGGTCCAGCACTTTTGGTGAAAGTTTTCAATGTTTGTATTTTGAGTTTTTGTGTGCCTGAAATGCTCAATGGATACAGATTTGATATGAATAACGACACTACATGGCCAAAMGTATGTGGACAGYTCCTAGTCGAAAGTCTCRTTTCAAAATCATGGGCATTAATATGGAGTTGGTCCCCTTTGCTGCTATAACAGCCTCCACTTTTCCAGGAAGGCTATCCACTAGATGTTGGAAAATTGCTGCGTGGACTTGCTTCCACTCAGAACACAAGAGCTTTAGTGAGGTCGGGCACTGATGTCGGGCTATTAGTCCTGGATTGCAGACAGCATTCCAATTCATCCCAAAGGTGTCCGATGGGGTTGAGGACAGGGCTCTGTGCAGGCCAGTCATGTTTCTCCACATCGATCTCTCTCTTTGTGCACAGGGACATTGTCATGCTGAAACAGGAAAGGGCCTTCCCCAAACTGTTGCCACAAAGTTGGAAGCACAGAATCGTTTAGAATGTCATTGTATCCTGTAGCGTTAATATTTCCCTTCACTGGAATTAAGCGGCCTAGCCCAAACCATGTAAACACACCCCCAGGCCATTATTCCTCCTCCACCAAACTAGTTGGCAGTACGCATTCGGGCAGGTAGCGTTCTCCTGGCAACTGCCAAACCCAGATTTGTCCGTCGGACTGCCAGATGGTGAACTGTGATTCATCACTCCAGAGAACGCGTTTCCACTGCTCCAGAATCCAATGGCAGAGAGCTTTACACCACTCCAGCCAATGCTTTGCTCGTGACGGCGCCACGTTGAAAGTCACTGAGCTCTTCAGTACGGGCCATTTCACTGCCAATGTTTGTCTATGGAGATTGTGTGCTCGATTTTATACACCTGTCAGCAACGGATGTTGCTGAAATAGCCGAATCCACTMATTTGAAGGGATGTCCACATACTTTCGGCCATGTAGTGTATGTCAGCATCTGTAAAGCCATCATGGTTGAGTACATGGTTTTGAACTGGAATGGAAATTGAACAGCAGAATATATCCTAATATGTGCCTTTAACTTGTCTTGTTTGTCTGGATTAAAGATGACCAAGTGAGGTACAGTATATGGCAGCAGAGAGGTGGAGGTTGCAGCTGGGATGTTACCAATGAGGGGCTGGCTCTTCCAYTGTCTGAAAAATTAGCCTTTACTGTAGGAACATTTCTGCTCCACAGACAAGAATGTTCCCCTCACGAATTTTGTGACATTGCACACCCTTGTGCAGATGGGGCAGTCTTGGAAAAGTTCCAACAGGCAATCCTCATACACAATGTATTTTGGAATGTCCTGCATGGATTTCAGGGGTAATGTGTGGGGAAAGAACACACACACACACACACACACACACAAAGAGGACTCAATAAATCTCCCAACTCGCCAAAAATGGTCAATCATGGAACTAAGGTTTTGCGGATGAATCTACAGTATTACAGTATGAGTGTAGAAAACATGCCCATAGTAAATGTCATATCAGGACTACAAGCTCTGTCTCATGTCAGAATTAGATGTTCATCCATGTTTCTCAGATGTCAAATTTGTTCCAAATTTCAAAGTGCTTAAGGTTAAGTTTAGGCATTAACTCTGAATTGTTAAGGTTAGGCATTAACTCTGAATGGTTAAGGTTAGGCATTAACTCTGAATGGTTAAGGTTAGGCATTAACTCTGAATGGTTAAGGTAAGGGTTAAGGTTTGGGATAGGCCACCATCTCTGTCCACAACACCCACAAAAACCTACTTGAAGGTAACAGAATTCACTGTTGCCCCTAGTGGCCGGTTTCCACATTATCTCCTGATGTCCTCAGACATGAATGGACGTTAAATATTGACTTGTATCACAGGTAACCGGCCCGTATCAGAATTTATTAGAGTAACTGTCAAATCCTTGCTTCTTCCCATCASTGTTGTCTCTATTATTCACAACCTCTCTAAGCACGATGGATGAGRGGATCAAATGTCTATCCACTTAGATCTCCTCCTCCAATGAGCAATGACATTGAGATGAGGAATTGAGGACACGTGGATAGGAGTAAATAAGTATTTGATGTCTAGTGTAGAGACACTGAGAGCAGTGTCACAACCAGTCCCAATTCACTCCCCAGCCCTCCCCTTTTACCCTAATCCTTTACTGTTTGCTGATATGTAAGGTGTAAACAATATAATGGAAGCTCCACTAGTACTTATACCTATCCACACTATTCAGATCTGGAAACATTGAAGTGTTCGGGACAAGGGGAAGCGGGGGGATTTGGGACTGGTAGTTCCTCTTCCAATACCAAGGCCATTGTAGAGGATAATAGAGAATATCTACAGATCCATCAAGATTTACAGTAGCTTACTGTTTAATTGGAGATTCATCCAAGCAACTGTCAAAGAAGCCACAGCCACAGTTGCATTATCTAACTTTAGCCCCCCGATCCCCGCAAAATGTTGGCTTCCTGGCAAGACCCATCGAATGTTCTCCCCAATTGATAAAGCAAATTCGCTCTAAATGTGCACTGCACACACGTGACATGATTTTAATTTTCAGTGCAGATTTTTCACCTGAAATGAAAAGCAGCACCTGCTGTCTGATGTCTTCATTCTTCGGAAAATAGTTTAACGTTAAATTTACACTATGGCATCGAGCCACAACACAGTGTGATTTTGCCGATGTGCTGGTAAGTAGTTTGCTAGCTAACACACCACAGATGAAAGGTGAAAGGTTACTAGTGACTTTGGCTGTATATTCTGCTTGAGCTAGCTAACTTACAGTTTGTTAACAAAGTCAAAGAAGGCATAGGTGCACATGTGATGATGGTTTTAAGGCGGTACATATTTAAATTAGTTAAGATGATAAGACATTGGTGTATTACATTTCTGSCTTTATGTCACATTGCATAAAGCCCGGAAGTAAATCCTTGGTAATGCCTGTGTAACGGCTTTCGTTGGTGGAAGGAGAGGAGGACCAAAATGCAGCGTGGTACGTATCTATAATATCGTTTAATCGAGAATGAATACAAAATACAAAAAGAACAAGAGAATAAATGAAAACCGACACAGTCCCGTAAGGTGCAAACACTGAAACGGAAAATAACTACCCACAACCCATAGTGGGAAAACAGGCTACCTAAGTATGATTCTCAATCAGAGACAACGATCGACACCTGCCTCTGATTGAGAACCATACTAGGCCAAACACATAGAAATATAACGTACAGACCAAAACATAGAAAAACAACATAGAATGCCCACCCCAATTCACGCCCTGACCAAACTAAAACAAAGACATAAAAAAGGAACTAAGGTCAGAAAATGACAGCCTGCCTCCTGAATCCAAGTGTTTGACACAGGGGAAGGGGACCTGTAACTGTATGATAAAACTTTATCAATGTACTAGCTACAGTCATTTTTCATTCTTGGGTCACCCTACCTTGAACTTGTTTCATAGAAAAACATGATTTTCACTGTTCGGGACCTTTAATACTCTGAATTGAATTTATATATTTTCTATATGAATCATCATCCTTTTATCATTGCAGACATGTTTATCTAGAAAACAAGTCAGGAATTGTTATTGCTTTGGCTTGTTTTTAAAAGCAAAACAAACACATTCCCAGAATGTAATAAATTAAACCTAAAAGAGTTCACTTTGTTGATCTGCTTGAGTGCAACTTTTTCAGCACATATCCTGCAATGCTGTGACTGTGAGGGCACTAATTTATATTCAGAGAGAAATATGATGTGTTAAAAAGAATCAGCGCCGCAGAGTTTAATAGATCACAGATTGAGGGAGCATAATTATAACCTAGTGTGACATGCGTCACCTGACTATGATTGTGCCCAGGTGCGTCTTGTTATCGTGTGATACGGTTTTTCCCTATAAAATGCCAGCATTTCCCTGTGCCCAGCAGATTCCCATTATTCACAAAGGTTGCATTTCGCTACACCCGCAATAACATCTGCTAAATATGTGTTTGTGACCAATAAAATTGGATTTGATTTGAAGAGACCTAGCTAAGCTTCCTTGATCGGTGCTGCTCTCTGTCAACCAGTAACTAACAATTGAAATGCATTCCTCATCAATCATGTGGAAGACACTGCAAGGATCAGACCAGATTTTATCCGCCATCTACAGTATATGTACCTTAAATGTAAATTGTTATGGTAATACAGTCATTGAACTGTCAGTATTTTACTGAGCTGAGTGCAGGCTATTCATCTTTTCACCAATTCATTTTTGTTGTTGTAGATACAGACATGTTCTATTGCAAAGTTGAAAATATGTTATATATAATTTATGTACAATGTAATTACGGTATCTATAGTTGAAAATGTATAATCTATATTAAATATCTATATACAATGTAAATATCTATAGTTGAATATCTATATACAATGTATGTAAATATCTATAGTTAAAAATGTATAATCTATGTGAATTATAATGTACAGTTTTCATAATAATCTATAAACTAGTGGTAGGATGACATTTCACTGTGTGACTGTGACACATTTGGCATGGCTTGTATCTGAAAAATGAGTGCTTCATTTTCACATCCCTACCAAAATGAATATAATGATGGGGTTATGACATGAGGAAACAGATCCATAGGAGGGGTGCTTTTAAGGTTCAGCACTGTGTTCTTAATTGTGTTGTTGCCATGGACAAGTGGCTCGTCTCCCCCTCACTTCCTCTTTCCGGAGACCATATTATTGTGTGACCCTGTTAGACTGTTTCATTTAGCATATTAAATTAACTCACTGTACTATATGGCTGCTTCCCAAATTAGCACCCTATTCCCTATGTAGTGATCTACTTTAGTAGTTTTTAATAGACTTCTAATAAAATGCCAGGCCAGTCAATGAAAACCACAGCCCACTGGTAATCTTTGCTCCACAAACAATGTAACGGATCGCACACCAGGTCTATACAGTCGTGGCCAAAAAATGTTCAGGATGACACAAATATTAATTTTCACAAAGTCTGCTGCCTCAGTGTCTWTAGATATTTTTGTCAGATGTTACTATGGAATACTGAAGTATAATTACAAGCATTTCTGTCACGACTTCCGCAGAAGTCAGCTCCTCTTTTCCCCAATTAAGCTAATTGTATTTAACCCTCTGTTTCCCATCATGTTTTGTTTGTAATTGTTTCATGTTGCGGTGGTGTCTTTTACGCGCTTTACTTTTGTTATGTTCCGTGTTTTTTGAGCGCATTTTATTTATGTTGTGCTCTTGTTTTGGAACTTTAATAAAGTGCACCTGTTTACATCACCCTACTCTCCTGCACCTGACTTCGCCTCTTTTACACACGCTGACAATTTCATAAGTGTCAAAGGCTTTTATTGACAATTACATGAAGTTGATGCAAAGAGTCAATATTTACAGTGCTGACCCTTCTTTTTCAAGACCTCTGCAATCTTCCCTGGCATGCTGTCAATTAAATTCTGGGCCACATCCTGACTGATGGCAGCCCATTCTTGCATAATCAATGCTTGGACTTTGTCAGAATTTGTGGGTTTTTGTTTGTCCACCCACCTCTTGAGGATTGACCACAAGTTCTCAATGGGATTAAGGTCTGGGGAGTTTCCTGGCCATGGATAGTCTGGGGAGTTTCCTGCCAAAATATCGATGTTTTGTTCCCCGAGCCACTTAGTTATCACTTTTGCCTTATGGTAAGTTGCTCCATCATGCTGGAAAAGGCATTGATCGTCGCCAAACTGTTCCTGGATGGTTGGGAGAAGTTGCTCTTGGAGGATGTGTTGGTACCATTCTTCATTCGTGGCTGTGTTCTTAGGCAAAATTGTGAGTGAGCCCACTCCCTTGGCTGAGAAGCAACCCCACACATGAATGGTCTCAGGATGCTTTACTGTTGGCACAGGACTGATGGTAGCGCTCACCTTGTCTTCTCCGGACAAGCTTTTTTCCGGATACCCCAAACAATCGGAAAGGGGATTCATCAGAGAAAATTACTTTACCCCAGTCCTCAGCAGTCCAATCCCTGTACCTTTTGCAGAATATCAGTCTGTTCCTGATGTTTTTCCTGGAGAGAAGTGGCTTCTGTGCTGCCCTTCTGGACACCAGGCCATCCTCCAAAAGTATTTTCCTCACTGTGCGTGCAGATGCACTCACACCTGCCTGCTGCCATTCCTGAGCAAGCTCTGTACTGGTGGTGCCCCGATCCCGCAGCTGAATCAACTTTAGGAGACGGTCCTGGCACTTGCTGGACTTTCTTGGGCGCCCTGAAGCCTTCTTTACAATAATTGAACCGCTCTCCTTGAAGTTCTTGATGATACGATAAATGGTTGATTTAGGTGCAATCTTACTGGCAGCAATATCCTTGCCTGTGAAGCCCTTTTTGTGCAAAGCAATGATAATGGCACGTGTTTCCTTGCAGGTAACCATTATTAACAGAGGAAGAACAATGATTCTGAGCACCACCCTCCTTTTGAAGCTTCCAGTCTGTTATTCGACTCAATCAGCATGACAGAGTGATCTCCAGCCTTGTCCTCATCAACACTCACACCTGTGTTAACCAGAGAATCACTGACATGATGTCAGCTGGTCCTTTTGTGGCAGGGCTGAAATGCAGTGGAAATGTTTTTGGGGGATTCAGTTCATTTGCATGGCAAAGAGGGACTTTGCAATTAATTGCAATTAACCTGATCACTCTTCATAACATTCTGGAGTATATGCAAATTGCCATCATACATACTAAGGCAGCAGACTTTGTGAAAATTAATATTTGTGTGATTCTCAAAACTTTTGGCCATGACTGTACACCTGTCCTTCCCCACAACAACAAAAGGAGAACACTGATGCTCAAACCTCAAAGCCTGTGACTAGCCGGCCAGCATTGAGAAGCTTTTAAGATCCTTTTAATCCGGTGATTTTTGTTGTGCAGTTCATGACCATTGGCCTTTCCAGACAGTTCCAAGCCTCATCGCCTTATCCCAGTCATTTCTTTCTCCATCTCGGGGGGAATTGAGGATGTCTCTCTCCAACAAAGCAGAATGATGGTGATATATTGTCCTGGAGGGAAAGTCAGTGACTGGAGGAAAGGAGAAAACTAACTCCAGGCTCCTTTTTATGAACCAATTATTACCGTYCAAAGGCGTAGCCCCAGGTTCATGGCTAAAGTGAATGCACTTGACATGCTCTGATGTCTCAGGATTCGGTTGGTGAGAGCAGCATGTGTATGTTGGATTCGGTCTGTTTCATCATTGAATTCCTATATATCCATTGTCCATGTTTACAATCAAAATGCAATTAAAAGTAGCAGATGTCCACATAGACTACATGATCATTTAATGATCAACATGTGAATAATTCATATTTTCGTTTTTTTCAATGTAATATTTTTGACTGGCAAAAAGCATGTAGCAATTTATTCATGGTAATGTTGTAATAATATATGCATAACAGCTCAAAGCAATGAAGTGATGTGACCTTTGCAGCAACTCAACCAGCCTAATACACAACCTGTTATACTAACGAGAAAGACAGATCTATTACAACAGCAGTGGAGTCACTCTTCTAGCTCTCCATTTCAATTCCCATGCATGCCCAAAACAAACAAAAGACAAATCCAAATCTTATTCACAGCATACAAAAGGCAGACAGATTTGCAATTCAAATGTCATTTCAACTGCCGGTGCCAGCGCCAATGTTAATAATGGACGGCATAGTGTTTCAGTTGGAGTGCGTTTTTTAATTGGGCATCCAGCTTTCAGAATAATTGAAACAAGTGGTGTAACCACAACCATGTTCAGTGCTACTGCTTCTTACCATGATCATATTGCTGATTGGAAAAGCAATGTGCAATGATGAGATTGATTGAATTAATGAATTAATCAATATGTATAAATCTATTTTAGACTATGCCAAGGGTAAAAGAGCCATATACACTGAGTGTTCAAAACATTAAGGACACCTGCTCTTTCCATGACATAGAGTGTCTAGGTGAAAGCTATGATCCCTTATTGATGTCACTTGTTAAATCCACTTCAATCAGTGTAGATGAAGGGGTGGAGGGAGTTTAAATAAGGATTTTTAAGCCTTGAGACAATTGACATGGATTGTGTATGTGTGCCATTCAGAGGGTGAATGGGCAAGACAAAAGATTTAAGTGCATTTGAACAAGGTATGTTAGTAGGTKTCAGGCGTACAGGAACTGCAATGCTGCTGGGTTTTTTACGCTCAACAGTTTCCTGTGTGTATCAAGAATGGTCCACCATCCGAAGGACATCCAGCAAACTTGACACAACTGTGGGAAGCACTGGCGTCAACACGGGCCAGCATCCCTGTGGAAYTCTTTCGACACYTTGTARAGTCCATGTCCCGACRAATTGAGGCTGTTCTTAGGGCAAAAGGGGGGTGCAACTCAATATTAGGAAGGTGTTCCTAATGTTTTGTCCACTCAGAGTACAGTATAATGATGTCTAGATATGACTGGTAGGTAATACTGCTATACACTGAAAGGTGTGTACCTGTACCTGAGAGCAAATGTCACATGTAAAGATGTATGGCACCCATTTAGTCTGGATATGATCATGGGTGAGTTCGTAAATTCACTCTGGAGTGCCAGAGAGCGCTCAGAGTGSGCTCAGAGTGCGCAATTTCAAAATGGCAGTGTCCRTAACGGCAAGATGTGATGGATGTGGCTATATTGATACACTTGAAGTTATAATTCAACATATTGCAAAATGTAATGGCAAAACAAACCAAGGAGGTAATTTAGTTATGTATGTGTTCATGAAGATTGATGGTGTACATAATTTATTACGTTCACTTACTAGGTAAGCTAATGTTAGCTAGCTAGCTAACTTATATAACGTTAGCTAGCTAACATTAGCTAACATTAGCTAGCCCAGTTTCTCCATCCTTTAATTGATCTAGGGGTTGTTATCTTCAACCTAGTAATACAATAGCAATATAAYTGCACTTTACTATGACAGTAGCCTTATATTGTTGTATTAAATGTTTATTTTGTAGAGTCAGGATCACTGCAGGAGCCAACCAGTGAGGGAGCAAGGGAGTCGGGGATTCAGGTAGCCAGTGAGGAACCTCATCAGTCAGTCAGTGAGCCATTGAGTCAGGGGTAGCAGGGTTCACCTGGGACCAGGCAGCAGTCCATCTCCTCATTGCACTTTATGAAAAATATAGATCGAATTTCCATTCTTTAAAAATGATAAATAAGCTTCCTGGGAGCTCATAGCACTAGAAACACAGGGAAAATGCCAACAGGTCAATGTGACAACAAGTGGAAGGGCATGTTMAAAGTGTACAAGGAGCAGTGGCCCATGTGCCCCACATGTTTTTTTGTTGTTGCCTGTTTTGCATGTTATTTTGGAATTAATACGTGTCACATRTCAGTTTGCAAACAATGCAACAACAACAAAAAATCATTGCGTTAATAAAGACGCATACAAACATGGTCTCTTTTTTGCTTTCTTGAGTGAGGCAGCTCCAAAATGCAGGTSTTTCAGCCTAGCTCAGTGCTTTCTGTGGTGGTGGGGCAGGCCAAATTAAATCAAATCAAAGTTTATTTGTCACGTGCGCCAAAAACAACAGGTGTAGACCTTACAGTGAAATGCTTACTTACAGGCTCTAACCAATAGTGCAAAAAAAGGTGTCAGACTTTAATGATAAGATTTGACATTTTTTTGTGAGTCCAAAAAATGTATTGTGTACCGCTGCATACATTATGTAATATGCCAGGGAGATATGTATACTGTAGCTAWGAAAGTAATACTAATTATATTTTGTGTAGTAAGCTGTYAGTAGCCCATGTGCCTCACCCTAATAATGTTTTCCCATACAGCGCGCCGTCAGTGATACATGCCGCTGGTGGATACATGGCTCACGTCCTACAGACGTGTACCTCGAGGTTCAGTTGTACTGACTGATTTCCTCCCTCTGAGTGTACACGGACCTTGCAGGATCCCTCTACGTTGTGAGCGAGGTGTAGAGAGCCTATCCCCCCTCCTGATTGGGATTCACTAGACCGTCTAGCTAGTACTCGCCCCTCTGTGATACTGACCTGTCCCCTGGATCTCGATGGTCTGATGTACTGACCCAGTGATCCCCCTCTGTTAGTAGTCTGACCTGGGATCCCGCATCTGTGCATACTGACCTGATCCCCCCTCTGTTATACTGAACCTGAGTTCTCCCCCCTCTGAGTTTAGCTACAGAGTGGACCTGGATGCCCACCTCTTTAGGTGGTACTCGACGTCCTATTCCCTTGCACGTTTACTCAGCACACTGGAAGCCCGCCCTCGGGATCTCTATGACCTGATCCGCCCCTCTGTGAATACACTGATACTGATTCGCCCTCACTGGAGGTGGTGACTGGAATCCACTGGATCCCCCCTCTGGTCTGTACTTGATCCTGATCGGCCCTCTAGCCATACTGATCCTATGATGCCCCCTGCTGGGATCAGGATACGTGATCACAGTCATTTGCGAGATATCCCCTCCTGGGGATTCAGGTTCACGTTGACACACGTAGGCGCCCCTCTGTCATGTGACCTGACATGTGTTAACAGTGAGATGGGATTCTCTACTAGGCTCAGTGTTGATACCAGTAGTAGGGATCAGGTGGCTCCCCAGTGGATCAGTTGAGTGGTGGTATTCAGCTGGTCCTGAGTTCCCCTCTGCTACATGAGTGGGTCTGACCGTGGAATACAGGTGCTCACGCCCTCTACTGTAACACTGACGCTGAGGTGTCCAACTCGTCTGTACAGTACCCTTGGTATCCCCTCTTGGCCAGGTAGATTGACCTACTACAGATCGCAGCCCCGGTGCTTGGTTAATATCAGCTCAGGGATCCATCACTCACGAAGGAAGCTCGTTCGTGGTATTAACTCAGAGTCACCTGAGTATCTCGCAGAGGGGATTCAGGTTCAGTATGCAGAGGGGGATTCAGGTCAGACACAGAGGGGGAATCTCACCTCGGTCTCACATGCTGAACACCAGGAAGGGTCGGCTCAGCCGTCAGTATGTCAGCATGGGGGGATCAGTGGTGTTCAGTCGCAGCGGACCTTGGGAATCCTCCACAAACTCGGTTCCAGTGGTAATCTGGACACTCAGCATCGCGCCGCCCTTCTGCAGTACTGACCTGAGTCCCCTTGCGCAGGTCTTTACTACGTTGGAATTCCCTTCTGAGTAGTAGTTGACCTTGGCCCCCTGCTTGTGTAACGGACTTGATTCCCCCCTGGCGTCATTTTACTGAGCTGTAATTGTTCCCAGAGCGCGTGGCATTCGAGTAGTCAGTAAACACTTCGAGAAGCGCGGGATCATGGGTGCAGTAATGCAGAGGGATCAGGTCAGTTACAGAGTAGTTGATCAGCGTTCAGTTACACAGTAGGGGGATCAGGTCAGTACGCAGAGGGGGATCAGGTTTTCAGTACGAGAGTTGGATCAGCTCAGTCACCAGAGTCGTGGGATTCAGTCAGTATGCAAGAGGTGGGATGACTCTGGAGGTCAGTAACATATGAGTTGGATCAGGTCCAGTATACCAGAGGGACAGCGTCAGTACGCAGAGGAGGGATCAGTCATCCGTACCCTCTAGGACGTACTGACCTGAATCCCCTTGTGCTGTACCTGTCCAACTCTGGGTTATACTGACCTTGATGAATCATAGTCATCCCCCGTCTGTGTTACTGACCTGATTTCCCCTCTGTGTATAACTGACCTGATCCCCTGTATATAACTGACTGAGGTACACAGAGGGGTTCAGTCAGCTACGCACCGCCTCTGGTGATTGGACGTATCGAGACTGTCGAGTACACAAAGAGGGGAGTCACCCCCTCTGTTGTATACTGGCCTGTCAGGAATCTCCACCTCCTAGTGAGTAGGGAGTGGACAATTTCAGGTCAGATATACATCGCAGCGCGCGGATCCATAGGTCAGTATGACAGTAGGAAGGGATCTGGTCGGACAGCTACACAGAGGGGGATCAGGCTCAGTACACAGAGCGGTGAGAATCAGGCTGTTTATGCACGAGCGTGGAATCAGGTCCAGTTGGTGATCACTGAAGACTGAGCCCGCGGCCGATTCTGCATGTACTGAGCTCTCTCCCCCTTTCTGGTATATCACAAGAGGGGATCAGAGTCCAGTAAATGACTGATCCCCTCGTGTGTGATAGGAGGCTGGAAGGCATTTGACATACCGCCCTCTGGTAACTGAACGCTGCAAGTCTCCACATGGAGGGGATCAGGTCAGTATCAGCAGAGGCTGCGATCAATCCGCTCCTGGAGGTTTACACAGAGGGGTAGTTAGGTACATGGTACACAGCTGAGAGTCCCCCTCTGGTGGAATTCAACTTGGACCTGAGTGCAGCCTCACTTCACATGAGGGGGATCAGGTCAGTTACACCAGAGGTGGAGCTATGCAAGGTCAGTAACCCTGATGAGCCTCGGAGTATTACACTGGAGTCCATGTGATACAGATGTGCCCTCTGCGATAATCAAAGGTCTGGACACGCCCCTGTACTACTTAGAAGACCTGCGGCCCCACGTATCTCAAGGCTTTCAAAAGTCCCTTATACACGAAGGGAGTCAGCTTCGTTCAGTATACATGGACCGGCGGCGATGTCGAGGTCAGATATCCAGAGGATGTCTCCACGCGCTCAGGTACACAGAGGGACTTCACCGCCGTCAGTACACAGAGGGATCAGGTCAGTATACAGAGTTGGATTCAGAGTCAGTACACAGAGGGGTGGCCTCAAGGTCAGCTACGCACCGTAGGTGATCAGCGTCAGTACCGATATCACGACGCCTCCGGAATCAGGCTCATCGCCTTAGGCGAGGGGGATCAGGTCAAGTCACCACAGACGCCGCCTCTGTCAGGCTGCTCTGATCATCGACCGGAAGGCGGCGCACTCCATGGTCTGAAGATACGACCGCATGAATCGAAGGATCCATAGGCTCAGTACAAGCTGAAGGCGTGAGTCTAGCTCAGTACGCAGAGGGGGATCAGGTCATGCATACAGAGCAGTTCGGATCATCGTCGGGCGTCTTCCAGTACACGCTACGTGAGGCCCTTGAATCGCCGGCGATCAGCCCGCTCCTTTTAGTATTCGCCATTTGGAGGTATACTGGGATCCTGATCCATACATCGTCCTGTACTGATACGCCTGGAAGCCCTCTGTCGTACTGATCCTGATTCGAGCTCCTTGTGTCTATTTACTGTCAAGTATACACTGGAAGTCGCCAACTGGGATCCATGTTTGACTTGACCCTGGGATCCCCCCTCCTAGTACGCAGTAGGGGGATCAGGTCAGTAACAGAGGATCAGCATCGAGAATCAGCGCCAGTATATGGGATCAGCCCGTGCACAGGTCAGTCACTACAGAGGGGGATCAGGTCAGTACGCAGAGGGGACAGGTCATACACAGAGGGGGATCAGGTCAGTCCAGAGAGGGGGATCAAGCAGTACGCAGAGGGGGATCAGGTCAGTACACAGGGGGATCAGGTCAGTACAGAGGGGCGATCAGGTCAGTATACAGAGGGGGATCAGGTCAGTATGACAGAGGGGGATCAGGTCAGTAACAGAGGGGGATCAGGTCAGTACACAGAGGGGGATCAGGTCAGTAACAGAGGGGATCAGGTCAGTACACAGAGGGGATCGTAGCAGTTACACAGAGGGGATCACACGGTCAGTATTACAGAGGGATCAGTAGGTCAAGTACTACAGAGATGCGCAGGAATCAGGTCAGTACACAGAGGGGGATCAGGTCAGTACACACCGAGGGGAACTGCGATCGTAGGTAGACGATCGTACAGGTGGTCACATCTAGACGAATCGCGGTACGGAGTGGACGCAGGGTCAGGGGGGAGCAGGGGGGAGGCGCGAGGGGCGATCAGGTCAGTACACAGAGGGGATCAGGTCAGTATACAGAGGGGGATCAGGTCAGTTACACAGAGGGGGATCAGGTCAGTACACAGAGGGGAATCAGGTCAGTATACAGAAGGGGATCAGGTCAGTACACAGAGGGGAATCAGGTTCAGTATACAGAGGGATCAGGTCAGTATACAGAGGGGATCAGGTCAGTATACAGAGGGGATCAGGTCAGTACACAGAGGGGAATCAGGTCAGTCACAGAGGGGATCAGTCAGTACAGAGTTGGATCAGGTCAGTACACAGAGGGGATCAGGTCAGTACGCAGAGGGGAATCAGGTCAGTATACAGAGGGGATCAGGTCAGTATACAGAGGGGAATCAGGTCAGTACACAGAGGGGAATCAGGTCAGTACACAGAGGGGGATCAGGTCAGTATACAGAGGGGGATCAGGTCAGTACACAGAGGGGGATCAGGTCAGTATGCAGAGGGGGATCAGGTCAGTACAGAGAGTTGGATCAGGTCAGTACACAGAGGGGGATCAGGTCAGTACGCAGAGGGGGATCAGGTCAGTACAGAGAGTTGGATCAGGTCAGTATACAGAGGGGGATCAGGTCAGTACGCAGAGGGGGATCAGGTCAGTACAGAGGTTGGATCAGGTCAGTACACAGAGGGGGATCAGGTCAGTACGCAGAGGGGGATCAGGTCAGTACACAGAGGGGATCAGGTCAGTACAGAGAGTTGGATCAGGTCAGTACACAGAGGGGGATCAGGTCAGTACACAGAGGGGAATCAGGTCAGTATACAGAGGGGGATCAGGTCAGTATGCAGAGGGGGATCAGGTCAGTACACAGAGGGGGATCAGGTCAGTACACAGAGGGGATCAGGTCAGTATACAGAGGGGGATCAGGTCAGTATACAGAGGGGATCAGGTCAGTATGCAGAGGGAATCAGGTCAGTACACAGAGGGGGATCAGGTCAGTACACAGAGGGGGATCAGGTCAGTATACAGAGGGGGATCAGGTCAGTACAGAGGGGATCAGGTCAGTACACAGAGGGGGATCAGGTCAGTACACAGAGGGGGATCAGGTCAGTACACAAGGGGGATCAGGTCAGTATACAGAGGGGGATCAGGTCAGTCACAAGAGGGGGATCAGGTCAGTACACAGAGGGGAATCAGGTCAGTATACAGAGGGGGATCAGGTCAGTACACAGAGGGGAATCAGGTCAGTATACAGAGGGGATCAGGTCAGTATACAGAGGGGGATCAGGTCAGTATACAGAGGGGAATCAGGTCAGTACACAGAGGGGAATCAGGTCAGTATACAGAGGGGGATCAGGTCAGTATACAGATTGGGATCAGGTCAGTACACAGAGGGGATCAGGTCAGTACACAGAGGGGAATCAGGTCAGTACACAGAGGGGAATCAGGTCAGTATACAGAGGGGGATCAGGTCAGTATACAGAGGGGAATCAGGTCAGTATACAGAGGGGGATCAGGTCAGTACACAGAGGGGAATCAGGTCAGTTATACAGAGGGGGATCAGGTCAGTATACAGAGGGGAATCAGGTCAGTATACAGAGGGGAATCAGGTCAGTACACAGAGGGGAATCAGGTCAGTATACAGAGGGGGATCAGGTCAGTACACAGAGGGGAATCAGGTCAGTATACAGAGGGAATCAGGTCAGTACACAGGGGAATCAGGTCAGTATACAGAGGGGATCAGGTCAGTACACAGAGGGGAATCAGGTCAGTATACAGAGGGGATCAGGTCAGTACACAGAGGGGAATCAGGGCGGTATACAGAGGGGGATCAGGTCAGTACACAGAGGGGAATCAGGTCAGTATACAGAGGGGGATCAGGTCAGTACACAGAGGGGAATCAGGTCAGTATACAGAGGGGAATCAGGTCAGTACACAGAGGGGAATCAGGTCAGTATGCAGAGGGGGATCAGGTCAGTACACAGAGGGGAATCAGGTCAGTACACAGAGGGGAATCAGGTCAGTATAACAGAGGGGAATCAGTCAGTACACAGAGGGGAATCAGGTCAGTATACAGAGGGGCATCAGGTCAGTACACAGAGGGGGATCAGGTCAGTACACAGAGGGGAATCAGGTCAGTATACAGAGGGGAATCAGGTCAGTATACAGAGTGGGATCAGGTCAGTACACAGAGGGAATCAGGTCAGTATACAGAGGGGGATCAGGTCAGTACACAGAGGGGAATCAGGTCAGTATACAGCGGGGGATCAGGTCAGTATGCAGAGGGGGATCAGGTCAGTATACAGAGGGGAATCAGGTCAGTATACAGAGGGGGATCAGGTCAGTACACAGAGGGAATCAGGTCAGTATACAGAGGGGGATCAGGTCAGTATGCAGAGGGGATCAGGTCAGTACACAGAGGGGAATCAGGTCAGTATACAGAGGGGGATCAGGTCAGTACACAGAGGGGAATCAGGCAGTATACGAGGGGATCAGGTCAGTATACAGAGGGGACAGGTCAGTATTACAGAGGGGGATCAGGTCAGTACACAGAGGGGAATCAGGTCAGTATACAGAGGGGATCAGGTCAGTATACAGAGGGGAATCAGGTCAGATACAGAGGGGGATCAGGTCAGTACACAGAGGGGAATCAGGTCAGTATACAGAGGGGGATCAGGTCAGTACACAGAGGGGAATCAGGTCAGTATACAGAGGGGGATCAGGTCAGTACACAGAGGGAATCAGGTCAGTATACAGAGGGGGATCAGGTCAGTACACAGAGGGAATCAGGTCAGTATACAGAGGGGGGATCAGGTCAGTACACAGAGGGGATCAGGTCAGTACACAGAGGGAATCAGGTCAGTTTACAGAGGGGAATCAGGTCAGTACACAGAGGGGAATCAGGTCAGTATACAGAGGGGGATCAGGTCAGTACACAAGGGGGAATCAGGTCAGTATACAGAGGGGAATCAGGTCAGTCACCAGAGGGGGGATCAGGTCAGTACACAGAGGGAATCAGGTCAGTATACAGAGGGGGATCAGGTCAGTACACAGAGGGGAATCAGGTCAGTATACAGAGGGGGATCAGGTCAGTGTAGCACACAACATGCCAGTACAACAGAGTGGGAACAGGTCAGCGCGGTTCATATCAAGGTGCTTCAGACGTCTCAACCACCCCTTCAGGTGGGCGAAGGACCTCTCTATTGTGCACCTTGTGGTGTAAAGTGAGGTGTTGAATCTTTTTTGAACTCCTGATAGGTGGCCGTTTTCTTTGAAGGGAACCAGGAGCCATGGTTGTGGAGGGAATGCTGGATCCCCCAGGATGTGGGTATCTTTGGGCACCATAAACTGCGGATCAGCGGTAATCATCTGATTCAGGTCTGAGTTCCGATACACCCTTGCATCATGCACTGAGCTGGGATAGGCACTAAGTACACTGGTGAAAAGCATTTTGTCACCATAGGCGGTGACACCTGGAGGTGCATAGAATGGAATGACTTTCGGTTGACATATGTCTCAGGGTATTCTCGGGGGGCCTTGATGGGAATGTATGTTGACTTTGTGAAGCCACTGATGACCTCTTGTGCTCTGGCCCCTGTTGGCCAGACAATGGCTCGTGCAGACAGATGAGATACTGCTTCGATCACCCTCTGGAAGCAGGCGTTGACCGCAGATTTAGAGACAGCGAACCTGTCGCCGATTCCCCAGCACAAAGGAATATAATTTTTATAATGATATTATATACATTATGATATAACATTATAACACTACTCTGAACTTAAGTTCACTCTTTGCCAACTAGGCCTATCAGTCATGATTCAAGATCAAATCCAAATGATGCTGCAGTAACATGCAGTTCGTCATTACCACTACAAGGTGTCAGCTAACATGTGCCTTTTTATACAGTGCTTTATGACAGTTGAAAGGTCATGTCAATATCATGTAAACAAAACCGATTGATCATTTAGCAGGATGGATTTCTAGTGAGTTTTATTGTAGATCGCTTGCTGTTTTATTGTATATCTTTTGAAATGTTGGCAGTGTCATACTCCTAAACAAAATAAATGAAATACATTGTACTGTAGCAAGCTAACTATCTGGCTAGAGTAGCCTGCTATGTCACTAGCTAAGTCAGTTCTGTTATACTACTCAAGCTATTGCCATTTCAGCTGACAATCAGCAGATTGCACTTGCCAACGTTAGCTAGCTTGATGTTACTGTAGCTAAAAAGAAGGTTAGTAACACACTGACATGCCAAATGCATGTTGCAAGGCCAATGTGTTCATCTTACTGTCCTCATTACTGTCGCTGTCAACCAGTCTCAAAAATGGATGAAACATTGTTCACTACCCAAAAAAGAGCAGTCACGCCTTCTCTGTTTTCGGACATTTTTATTTGTGAAACGTTTTATAGTTCGGAAATATGTCTTTATCAAGCGCTCTAGGACGCTTGAACCAGAGTGCTCGCATTTCAGAGCAGAGCGTCCAGAGTGAATTTCAGAACGCACCCCATATTAGAATTAAAAAAAAAATGTAATCGTAAATTATGTATTGTATGAGATATGCCTGTGGAGATTTGTTCCTACATGATTGACTGTAAGAGTGATGCTTTTGGAGATTTCATGCTAAATGATTGACTGTATGAGTGATGCCTAATTAAAGAACACTCGTTTTTCTGACAAAAGAGATACACATACAGTACATTTTGTTTAAGTTTGAAGCAGTTTCCATGGATACAGCATTGTTGCTATGTGACAGATTTGATATGTGACATGAAGTGGGAAGTGTTTTCCATGTATGTACATGTGAATGATTGGACATTTGACAATTTTCTGTGGTTAACTTCTTTGATATAGGGGGCAGCATTTTCACTTTTGGATGAACTGCGTGCCCATAGTGAACTGCCTCCTACTCAGTCCCAGATGCTGATATATGCATATTATTATTACTATTGGATAGAAAACACTCTGACGTTTCTAAAACTGTTTGAATAATGTCTGTGAGTATAACAGAACTCATATGCCAGGCAAATACCTGAGAAAAACTCCAAACAGGAAGTGAGAATTCTGAGACTGGTTGATGTTAAAGTCATCGCCTATTCAATTCCCTGTAATATATGGACCTGTTTGCACTTCCTACGCCTTCCACTAGATGTCAACAGTCTGTAGAATGCTGAATGAAGCCTCTAGTGTGATGTGGGGCCGGATGGGAGGTGTTTCRGTCATTGGTCTGGCAGATTGCCAGTTCTTGSTCAYGYGCTTTCCTCATGATATCGCCTTGCGTTCCATWACTTMTACAGACATGAAKGAATGCTCCGGTTGGAACGTTATWGGATATATATGATAACAACATCCTGAAGATTGATTCTCTACTAAGTTTGACCAGTTTATTCGACTTGTAATATAACTTTTTGAAGTTTTCGTCCGACGCTTGCCTGCATCTGCGCCACACACAGCATTAAAATAATCGAATGATTCTAATCACTTTCATACATGCATTATAATAATCTATGATTCTAATAAATTTCATACAATCATATGGTTTCAGAGATATGTTTCAGAGTGTAATATTCTAATATTTTATTAAAACACAATTAAACATATTTCCTTATCAGGTTGAGCCAGGATGTGGACGTGACGTAGGGTTGGGTTAGGAGTTGATGGTAGGCGTTGGGGTAGGGAAAGGGTTTGCGGTGGGGTTGGGGTTGAGCCAGGATGTGGAGTGATGCTAGGGTTGGGGTAGGGTTGAAAGTAGGGTTGGGGTTTAGGTTAGGGTTAGGGTTGAGTCAGGATTGTGGACGTGACGCTAAGGGTTGGGATTATGGTTAATGTAGGGGTTGGTGTTAGGTTGGGGTGAGCCAGAATGTGGGCGTGATGCTAGGGTTGAGGTTATGATTGGATGGTAGGGTTGGGATTAGGGTTAGGGTTGGGGTTGAGCAGGACTGTTTGAAACATGACGCTAGGGTTGGGGTTAGGGTTTATGGTAGGGTTGGGTTGGGGTGGGTTGAGTCAGGATGTTGGACTTGAATCCTAGGATTGGGGTTAAGGGTTGATGGTTAGGGTTTTGGTTGAACCAGGATGTGGATGTGACTAGGGTTGGGGTTAGGGTTTGAATGGTAAGGGTTGGGGTTAGGGTTAGGTTTGGGGTTGAGTCAGGATGCGGACTTTGACGCATAGGGTTTTGGTTTAGGTGATGGTAGGTTGGGGTTAAGGTTAGGATTGATGGTAAGGTTTGGGGTTAGGGTTGATGGTAGGGTTGTTGGTTGAACCAGGATGTGGATGTGACACTAGGGTTGGGGTTAGGGTTGATGGTAGGGTTGGGGTTAGGGTTAGGTTTGGGTTGAGTCAGGATGCGGACTTGACGCTAGGGTTTTGGTTTAGGGTTGATGGTAGGGTTGGGGTTAAGGTTAGGATTGATGTTAGGTTTGGGGTTAGGGTTGATGTAGGGTTGTGGGTTGAACCAGGATGTGGATGTGACACGTAGGGTTGGGGTTAGGGTTGATGGTAGGGTTGGGTTAGGGTTAAGGTTGGGGTTGGAGTCAGTATGCGGACTTGACCGCTAGGGTTTTGGTTAGGGTTGATGGTAGGGTTGGGGTTTTGGTTAGGGTGATGGTGGGTTTGGGTTTAGGGTTGTGGTTGAGCCAGGATGTGACGTGGACGCTAGGGTGGGGTTAGGGTTGATGGTAGGTTGGGGTTAGAGCTTGGGGTTGAGGTTGAGCCAGGATGTGGACGTGATGCTAGGCTGTTGGGGTTAGGGTTGATTTGGTAGTGTTGGGGTTATGGGTTGAGGTTGAGCCAGGATGTGAACGTGATGCTATGGTTGGGGTTTAGGGATTGAATGGTAAGGGTTGGGGGTTGACGGTTAGGGTTGGGGTTGGAGGCCAGGAGATGTGGACGTGATGCTAGTTTTGGGGATAGGGATGATGCTATGGTTTTGGGTTAGGCTGATGATAACCCGTTTGATGTTATAGATGTTGTTAGTTTATTTCTCTATTGTATACTGGGTTTCGCCCAAGTAGTGTTTTTTTCTAAGATGTACAGGTGATTATATACATGAACAGTTGGAGTATGAGTGAGATTGAGTCTTAAACCTGGAGTGGGGTTCTTGCTATGTGGGTTTCGAAATGAATTGTCTTGGTCCGAAGTGGGCCGTGAAGGGTTGTGGGTGGTTGTTGGGGGGCTTTGGTAACTGTATTTGGCTTGGATGAGGATGTCTTTTAAGACGTCTTTTCCTTCTTGAAGCTGAGATTATTCCTACACGGCTGGAAGGGTGCTGGAAAATGGTGTTTGAATGCCTGATTAACTATCTGATCCAATGTGAGAATGTAGTAACTATAGGGGATATGGATTGTCTGCTGATTGAAGGGCACAGGAGAGAAGGTTGAGAGGGAGAGAGAAGGTTTGTGGTTCCAGAAGGGGTTTCAATTCCAACGTCTGTTGCTCTAGGGGGGGTAAGGTAGGGTAAGGGGTTGGTATGGGGTTAGGTTTAGGGGTGGGGTAGGGGTGGGGATGGGGTGAGGTTAGGGTTGGGGTTGGGGTTAGGGTTAGGGATGGGGGGAAGGTTAAGTTTAGGAGTGCGGTTAGGGTTAGGAATAAGGGTCAGGATAGGGTCCAGGTTTAGAGTAGGGGTGGGAACAGGAATACGAACCCGGTAGGTTTGAGTCTAGGGATTAGGATTGAACCTGATGTGGACCATGACAGCTACAATAGGGCATAGGGTTGGAGTTGAGGCTAGGATTGAGTTAGGATGTGGGCATGACAACTAGGGTTAGGGTTAGACAGAATTCGGTACCTGCTCAACATTCATTTGAATGACACCTAGCTAACCTAACTAAGAACCACCAAGCAGATTATCTACCCTCTGGTGACCGAAACCTCAACAATGCCCTTGAAACTTGTTCCTGTAGAAATCTCTATCAAGTGATGAAGCAAAGAACACTGATAGGCCAAATTGAGAGGGAACCATTAATTTATATCCACCTCCTGATCCAAATAATCAAGGTTAACCCCCTCAGGAGATTCTGATTCGTAAGTAGAGCGCCACACCTGAAGGTGAAAAAGCAGATGAAACGTTAAAACCATGCTAAAGGTAATGCTACTGCGTGCGTTCCTTTGAGTTGTTCACTTGTTTGTTTTTAATCCATAGGCCTTTAATGCATTTTCAATTATCTTCGACTGATGCCAATTTGGCTCTGCCTTGAAGAGTCCAATTATCTCTGATCCTGTCATGTTTTGTCTTTGATCATGTCTTGTCCCTGTGCTTCCCTCTGCTGGTCTTATTAGGTTCTTTCTCTTTCTCTCTCTATCGTTCCGTTCATGCTCCCAGCTGTTTCTCATTCTCCCTACGACCTCATTTACTCTTTCACACCTGTCCCCTATTTTGCCCTCTGATTAGAGTCCCTATTTCTCCCTCTGTTTTTCGCTCCTGTCCTTGTCGGATTCTTGTTTGATGTTTGCTGTTCCTGTGTCCTTGTTTCGCCCTGTCGTGTTCTGTGCCTTCTTCAGATGCTGCGTGTGAGCAGGTGTCTATGTCAGCTACGGCCAGTGCCTTCCCGAAGCGACCTGCAGTCTGTGGTCGCGTTTCCAGGCGTTCCTCTCTATTGACGAGAGGATTTCAGTTTCCTGTTTTGGATTATCATTGATTATATCCAGGAGAATCATTATTTGTTTTATACTGGAATAAAGACTCTGTTACTATTACGTCGCTTTTGGGTCCTCATTCATCAGCATAAACAGAAGAATCCGACCAAGAAATGGCACCCACGACTATGGATTTCTCTCAACATGCCGTCAAAGTTCCAGGGAGCAATGCCGCAAGACACGAGCAGGAATTGTTTTGCTGCTCGTCATCCGTTGAGAACCTGGCCGCCTCAGGTCTCCGTCTCTCTGGACAGTCTTCAGGTCTTCGTCTCGTGCCACAGCTATTCCTGTTTCCGGTCTCCGGAAC
>NC_036847.1:27875872-27883591 GCF_002910315.2 Salvelinus sp. IW2-2015 | reverse complement strand
CTTCCATGTCTCCTGTGTCAAGCCTTTTCTTCGCGCCCCCGTTCGTCTCCTCCCCCCCCCCCGTCCTTGTCGAGGGCGCTCCTATTTCAAGGTACGGAAGATCATGGACATGCGTTCTCGGGGACGTGGTCACCAGTACTTAGTGGATTGGGAGGGTTACGGTCCTGAGGAGAGGAGTTGGGTTCCATCTCGGGACGTGCTGGACCGTTCGTTGATTGATGATTTCCTTCGTTGCCGCCAGGGTTCCTCCTCGAGTGCGCCAGGAGGCGCTCGGTGAGTGGGGGTACTGTCATGTTTTGTCTTTGATCATGTCTTGTCCCTGTGCTTCCCTCTGCGGTCTTATTAGGTTCTTTCTCTTTCTCTCTCTATCGTTCCGTTCATGCTCCCAGCTGTTTCTCATTCTCCCTACGACCTCATTTACTCTTTCACACCTGTCCCCTATTTTGCCCTCTGATTAGAGTCCCTATTTCTCCCTCTGTTTTTCGCTCCTGTCCTTGTCGGATTCTTGTTTGATGTTTGCTGTTCCTGTGTCCTTGTTTCGCCCTGTCGTGTTCTGTGCCTTCTTCAGATGCTGCGTGTGAGCAGGTGTCTATGTCAGCTACGGCCAGTGCCTTCCCGAAGCGACCTGCAGTCTGTGGTCGCGTTTCCAGGCGTTCCTCTCTATGACGAGAGGATTTCAGTTTCCTGTTTTGGATTATCATTGATTATATCCAGGAGAATCATTATTTGTTTTATACTGGAATAAAGACTCTGTTACTATACGTCGCTTTTGGGTCCTCATTCATCAGCATAACAGATCCTGAGTTTATTTAAAAGAAAAACATTCAATCTGACAAGTTGAAAGAAGCCAGTCACCAAAGGCCTCTTGTTTGGTTTCATCTTCCATGCCATGTTGAGTCTAAAATGTAATTTGCACCGTGAGGGACTGTGGCTATTACTGATAGGATATGAGTGATGGCCGTGACTTCTGTATTCCATTAACTTCTCTGGGATAGGGGGGACGGTAGCGTCCCACTGGTCAAAACCTGAAAAATGTAGCACACCAAATTCAAATATATGAAATCACACATGAAAGACACCAAATTAAAGCTACACATGTTGTGAATCCGCCAACATGTCTGATTTCAAAAAGGATTTACGGTGAAAGCACACCAAACAATTATGTTAGCTCAGTACATAGCCACAGAAAACACAGCCATTTTCCCAGCAAAAGATAGTAGTCACAAAAAGAAGAAATAGAGATAAAATTAATCACTAACCTTTGATGATCTTCATCAGATGACACTCATAGGACATCATGTTACACAATATATTTATGTTTTGTTCGATAATGTGCATATTTATATCCACAAATCTCGGTTTACATTGGCGCCATGTTCAGAAATGCCTCCAAAATATACTCATCATAAACTTTGATGAAAGATACATGTTTTACACAGAATTAAAGATACACTTGTTCTTAATGCCACCGCTGTGTCAGATTTAAAAAAAACTTACGTAAAAAGCACACCATGCAATAATCTGAGACGGCGCTCAGATTTAACAACATTTCTCCACCATGTTGGAGTCAACAGAAATACGAAATTACATCATAAATATTCCCTTACCTTTGATTATCTTATTCAGAATGCACTGCCAGGAATCCTAGTTCCACAATAAATCGTTGTTTTGTTCGATAATGTCCATTATTTATGTCCAATTAGCTACTTTTGCTAGCATGTGTAATACACGTGTCCAAACGCTCGGTTTTAGTCAGTAGAATAATAATATATCCTGGAGTGTAGTTCTTAGTCAGAATCAACGTTTTGGGGACAATGTGTCTAGTATCTTGATAACAGACTGTCTGTCTGAGCCAGATTCGGTGCCGACCTTGGCTAGGACACTGAGAACTTCCCAGTCYCAGGTCTCTCCCTATCTTRKGGGAGGGCAGGAAGAAGCTATTCTCACGGACTCCCCTAATCTCTGTCGGCGGGGCAGATACCTGATGGTTTGTGTGGAAGTATGTGTGTCACTATAAAATGAAGGTCTTTGTACTGTGCACGGCAGAACATTCCGTGAATAAACATTTGACTATTGTAGACTGGGCCGCTGTCTGTTTTTATTCCTATCAGTATCATACAAATCCTGATATAGCAGACTGAGTAATTARATTGAATTGGTAAATGAACATGAGAACATAATTCTCCTAACAATTGGTCCTTCGAGCCAGATTCCAATATCTGTCCCTGCCGTCCGAAGGTACCACGCCGAAAACCGTGCACGGGCGGGTCATTGACCCGTAAAATAAAAACCTGTCCCCTGACATTGGGGCTCTATAACAGGCCGGTATATGTCTAAGGTCGGCAGAGGCGGTGACGGAATCTAACCAACATTGCTTTTCCCAGTCTACGAGACGAAGGTCAGTAAATCTTTATTCACGCATTTGGGGAATTGAGGCTTGGGCTACATTCAGAAATATATTTGATTGTTTTTGGCGTAGTTTAGGTGTTGATTTTGAATTCCCGTAGGGCATTCTTACCCGGTGACCTATCTTTARAATTTTGTGTAGAGAAAAGTTTTAAAGGCAACGAAGTATTCTATGCAAATGGWAGGTAGGAGTTGGGTGTAGAGSCACCTAGGCAGMAGTAGAAGGGGGTCCGTAATGACAACGGGTATCTGCAGTACCAAACTAAACTAAAGYATATTGAGATCTAACTGAGACCTGATCAAGAATATATTAGAAGGTCCGTAACGTGACGCGAGGTACCAGAGGCTACAACCAAACTATCTGTGGCCACTAACGAAAAGGAGTTACACATTAGAGAAGGTCGATAGCAATTGAGTAAGAGATTAAAGAGACACACACATACGTAGATTGTGCAGGAAGAGCAGCTATAGCAATTGGACAACGGTAAAAAGCACATACATAGATCATAGAAATAGATACAGCTAGAGTGAGTTTGAGAATAAGCAAAGCCACCACAAGGGTTTACTAACAATGGGTAGTAAATCCTCAAAGGAGGTTCCCGGAATTAACCGGAGATGTGCGGTATATGCAGTTAAAAGATAAAATAAATGTCTATTTCTGTGTAAAGTGGAGGAAGAAGTATGAATTTGATGGGAGTTTGGACGTAGAAAAGTTGGAACTGATGATACGGCGAATACGTAAGACATGTGGAGACAAGGCAGATAAACAGCAGGCAGAGGGGCTAGACACAGCGAGGGTATGGTTAGCCGAAGAGAGGAAGAGAGCAGAGGGAGAAAAGAAAAAGGAAGTAAAAAATATGGAAGGTGTAAGTAGCCAGCCACCAGGAATGACTCCCACGGCTCCTCTGGAGGTCTGTCATAAGCCTAAATTGTACCCAACCCTGATAGATCAGGCGTGKAGAGAGAATCCCGATGATGAAACGGTGGTGGTGAGACGACGGCAGCCAGGGCTTCCCGTCCCACCCCCACCACCTCCATATGGGGAACCTCCGGGAGCCGAGGGAGGGGTAKAGCAGGCGGAGGAAAGGAGAGGGCTAGCTGCCCTAGGGAAAGTCAGGAAATATTTAACCGAACTAGAACGTAGGATAAACGAGCGACAGGATACAGCGGTAAGAGGTAGAGACAGGGCTTTACCACTCCGAAGGTTGAAGTCGCATAACCAGAGCCCAGAGAGGAGAGGAGTAGATTCAGAGGAGCTGGGGGTCGGAGAGGAAAGGGAGACTAGTCAATATCCCCTAATTACCCTACCAAACCCACGGGCTGGGGATGTAGGGCAGGAACCCACTTTAGAAGTGTATAGGGCATGGACACATAGGGATGTAGTGAGAGCGGTAGAGGGGATGGTAYATCCCAAGGCAGGCATGGAGGGGTTCAGAAGGGATTTGGAAGGTTTGGCTGACAGTTTTAAGCTTAATACTGGGGAAGTAGAAAGAGCAGTCAGGCAGTTGGTGGGAAAAGATTGGGCGGCAGTTCGGGGACAGTGGGTAACCGGACACAATGATCTAGTAGTGTTGCCATGGCGTGTATGCAGACAAAATAACTCAGCTGTGTAACAATCTGAGAGATTATTACCACCGACATGCCAACTTCTCTAAGGTACACGAGTGTAACAGGGAGATAGTGAAACTATCAGTCAGTACCTAGAGAGACTTAAGGATGTATTCAACGCTAACAGCGGTTTGACGGAGTCTCCCCCCGGGGACGGCCCCAATACTCCGTACCATCAACAGTTGAAAATCGCTTTTCTTAGTGAAATGCGTCCCGAGATAAGCCGTACCATTAAGAAGACACTGGCAGAGCTAGGAGAGGTAAAGAGATATGCAATCCACTATGAACAGCATGGTAAAAGTGAGAAGACTAAGACTAAGTTGAAGGGGGCAGAATACTTGATGGCTACTCTGGGGGAGATAGCTGGGAAAGGCTCTGACAGGAAAGGATGGAAATTAACCTTCCTGAACCACCCATCCCGGATCCGGGATAATTGTCATCAGCAACGCTGAATAGCATAGCGTAGCATAGCGCCACAGGTAAATAATATTACTAGAAAATATTCATATTCATGAAATCACAAGTGCAATATTGCAAAACACAGCTTAGCCTTTTGTTAATCCACCTGTCGTCTCAGATTTTGAAATTATGCTTTACAGCGAAAGCAATACAAGCGTTTGTGTAAGTTTATCGATCGCTCGACAAAACAATAAGTACACTTAGCATCAGGTAACTTGGTCACGAAAATCAGAAAAGCAATCAAATKAATCGTTTACCTTTGATGATCTTCGGATGTTTTCACTCACGAGACTCCCAGTTAGACAACAAATGTTCCTTCTGTTCCATAAAGATCTTTTTTATATCCAAATACCTCCGTTAGTTTGGTGCGTTATGCCCAGGAATCCACCGGAAAGAGCGGTCACGACAACGCAGACATAAATTCGAAATTATATCCATAATGTCCACAGAAACATGTCAAACGTTTTTTTATAATCCATCCTCAGGGTGTTTTTCAAATATCTATTCGATAATATATCAACCGGGACAGTTGGCTTTTCACTAGGACCGGGAGTAACAATGGCTGCCTTTCTCTTTTGCGCACAACTCACTCTGAGAGCGTCCACCTATCCACTTACGCAATGTGGTCGTTCACGCTCATTCYTCAAAATAAAAGCCTGAAACTATGTCTAAAGGCTGTTGACACCTTAGGGAAGCCATAGAAAAAGGAGTCTGGTTGATATCCCTTTAAATGGGCAATAGTGATGCATAGGAACAGAGAGGTTTCAAAAACAGGGGCACTTCCTGATTGGATTTTCCTCAGGTTTTAGCCTGCAATATCAGTTCTGTTTAACTCACAGACAAAATGTTGACAGTTTTGGAAACTTCAGAGTGTTTTCTATCCTAATCTGAGTTTCGGGGGCTGAGAAATAGGCAGTTTCAAATGGGTACGTTTTTTTTGCCAAAAACGAAAATACTGCCCCCTAGCCTTAAGAAGTTTAAACAGGAGGGGAGAAAAAGAGTCGAATAGAGATAAYGACGAGTGTTACAATTGCGGACAGAGCGGACATTTCGCAAGGAATTGTGAGGCACCGTGCAAACATTGTAACAAAACCGGCCACAATAACCGTGATTGCCAGAACGAGATAGAAGGGACAAGCAGACAGCCAGGGATAGGAACAGAGGTAAAAGGAGCAGGCGCCCACCGCCTGAGTCAGAGGAGGAAGAGGAGACGTGACTAGATTCAGGGGCAGAGGATAGCGGTGGCGAGTCGGGAGAGGRGATATCGGAACAGAATTGTGAAGTTTTTGAATTAGCAACTATTGATTTGGCATTGCAACAKGAGCAGAAACCCTATTTGACTTTAATCAAAATGGGAAAGAAAATGTAATTCCTCTGTGATACCGGGGCGTGTCGTACAGCAATCTGTGCAGACGACGCTCCCCCCGGGGTACGGAGAAATGGGGAACAGATCATAGTACGGTCCGCATCAGGACATCAATTCATGGAACGGCTATCCGCTCCTATAACACTGAAACATGAGTTGTCTGGGAGAGAAGCTACCGTTCCCGTACTGATATCTAAAACCCCAACCCTACCATCAACCCTAACCCCAACCCTAGCACCACATCCACATTCTGGCTCAACCCCAACCCTTGTATTCCTTTACAGSTGTGGACTATATTATAAACTTAAGATTGTGTAAGATAGAGTATATAAACTTCATAAGCTTTGCTTCAGGTTGTTTAATTAAATTAAACAGGAAAGGAATAATACACATGATACCATCAGAAGCACGTCACCACCAGGAGCAAGTGTGTCATGCTCCTAGGTGGCTGCTCCTAGTGTCTGCTCTAGTGGTCAATGCTCCTTATGTCAGCTCCTAGTGGTGTCATGCTCCTGTGGTGTCATGCTCACTAGTGGTGATCTCTACTGGTGTCATCGTCTCCTAGTGGTTTTCATGCTCCTGTGTGTCATGCTCCTAGTGGGCTCATGCTCCTAGGTGGTCATGCTCCTGTGGTGTCATGCTCTTGGTGTTCATGCCCCTAAGTGTGTCATGCTCCTACGTGGGTGTCATGTCCTGGGTGTCCCTGGTGGTGCATGCCCTAGTGGTGTCTATGTCAGGTCTGCTCCTGTGTGGTCAGCTCTGTGGATGGCTCCTAGTGGTGTCATCGGTGTTCATCCCGGTAGGTGAGTGCTCCTATGTCGTCCATGCCTGGTGTGCAATGCTCCTAGTGGTGTCAATGTCTCTGCGTCATCGCTGGTCATGCTCCTAGTGGTGTCAGCTCGGATCGTCATCCTGGTGGTGGTGCTCCCTAGTGGTGCTGCCCTAGTGGTGTCATGCTCCCTTGGTGGTGACATGCTCCTGGTGGAAGTGCGTGCTCTAGTGGTGTCATGCTCCTGGCTGTGTACGTGCTTCTACTGGTGGTCGCGTCTCAGTGTGTCATGCTCCTGGTGGTGAATGCTCCTTGTGGTGTCATGGCTCCTAGTGTGGTCATCGCTCTATTTTTTTTTTTTTTTTTTTTTTTTTTTTTTTTTTTTTTTTTTTTTTTTTTTTTTTTTTTTTTTTTTTTTTTTTTTTTTTTTTTTTTTTTTTTTTTTTTTTTTTTTTTTTTTTTTTTTTTTTTTTTTTTTTGTTTTGTTTTTTTTTTTGTTTTTTGTTGTGTGGACTTTTTTTTTTTTTTTTTTTTTTTTTTTTTTTTTTTTTTTTTTTTTGTTTTTTTTTTTGTGTTTTCTTGTTTTTTCTTGTTTTTTTTTGTTTTTTTTTTTTTGTTTTTTTTTTTGTTGTGTTTTTTTTTTTTTTTTTTTTTTTTTTTTTTTCTTTTTTTGTTTGTGGACTCGTTGCTTCTTGATGGTTTCATGTGTATTGATTCCTTCTCTGTTTATTTTAATTAAACAACCTGAACAAAGCTTATGAAGTTGTATATACTCTATTCTTACACAAATCTTAAGTTTATGAATATAGTCCACAGCTGTATAGGATACAAGGGTCTGGGGTTGAGCCAGATGTGGGAGGTGGTGCTAACGGTTGGGGTTAGGGTTTGATGGTAGGGTTGGTTTAGATAGATCAGTACGGGAACGTAGCTTCTATCCCCAGACAACTCTGTTTCAGTTTATAGGAGGCGGAAAGCCGTTTCCATGAATTATGTCTGATGCGGGACTACTTATGAATCTGTTCCCATTTTCCCGTAACCCGGGGGGAGCGTCGTCTGCACAGATTCTAGTACGATCACGCCCCCGGATCCACAGAGAATTACTTTTCTTTCC
>NC_036847.1:27871204-27875847 GCF_002910315.2 Salvelinus sp. IW2-2015 | reverse complement strand
TTGTAATTTCTCAGTTGACTGATTCTGAACAAATAAAATATGTGTTGACAAAATTCTGGCTGTGTTCTGTTGATAGGGGGAAGACAGGACGGTCCAATTAGTGAGAAGCCCATTTACTCCGACGTAAACAACATTTCCATTTCCCTTGGTTTTACTACTGTTGGTGGGTCATGGCTCCTAGTGGTGTATGCTCCTGGTGGTGACATGCTCCTAGTGGTGTCATGCTCCTATGGTGTCATGCTCCTGGTGATGTCATGCTCCTAGTGGTGTCATGCTTTGTGTCATGCTCTAGTGTGTCATGCTCCTAGTGGTCATGCTCCTGTGGTGTCATGCTCCTGGTGTGTCATCTCCTAGTGTGTCATGCTCCTAGTGCTCGTCATCTCCTAGTGGTGTCATGCTCTTGGTGTGTCATGCTCCTAGTGGTGTCATGCTCCTATGGTGTCTGCTCCTGGTGATGTCATGCTCCTGGGTGGTGTCATGCTCCTAGTGGTGTCATGCTCCTTAGTGGTGTCATGCTCCTAGGTGGTGCCATGCTCCTGTGGTCATGTGCTCCTAGTGGTGTCAATGCTCCTGGTGGTGTCATGCTCCTAGTGGTGACGTGCTCCTAGTGGTGTCATGCTCCTGGTGATGTCATCGCTCCTATGTGGCATTGCTCTTGGTGGTGTCATGCTCCTGTTGTGTCTCATGCTCCTAGTGGTGTCATGCTCTGGGTGATGTCTGCTCTGTGGTGTCATGCTCCTAGTGTTCGTCATGCCCTAGTGGTGTCATGCTCCTGTGTGGTGTCATGCTCTGGTGTGACGTGCTCCTAGTGGTGTCATGCTCTCGGCATGGTGTATCATGCTTCCGTGGGTGACGGTGCTCCAGGTGATCTCCTAGGTGGTGTCAAGGAGCATGACACCACTAGGAGCATGACACCACTAGGAGCATGACACCACCAACAGTAGTAAAACCAAGGGAAATGGAAATGTTGTTTACGTCGGAGTAAATGTGCTTCTCACTAATTGGACCGTCCTGTCTTCCCCTATCAACAGAACACAGCCAAGAATTTTGTCAACACATATTTTATTTTGTTCAGAATCAGTCAACTGAGAAATTACAAATTGTCAAAACATCCACTATCAACCACTAATGAATCTTCCTTTTTGATGTTTAGCTAACAGCATCTGGATATGCATATTAATTGTATATTTGAGTATGTATAGAGTTCAATATACTACATTGCATGATGGTTTCACAGAACAAAGGAGAAAACTAAGTATGTGGGCGTAGACAATGGCCATCATTACATGTTAGCTGGGAAGCACGTGGCTGGAATAGAAGATCCAAATCAATTCAAATCAACATGTATTTGTCACATGCGCCGAATACCACATTTCACAGTAAGGTGTAGACCTTACCGTGAAAGGCTTACTTACAAAYGCTTAACCAGTAATGTAGAAAATATTTAAAGTAAACAATTTAAAGTAACACAATAAAATGACATAACAATAACAAGGCTATTCACAGGGGGTACCGGTACCGAGTCAATGTGCGGGGATACAGGGTAGTCAAGGTAGTTTGTACATGTAGGCAGCGGTAAGGCGCAGAGAAAACAGTCTATGACTTGGGTGACTGGAGTCTTTGACAATTATTTGGGCCATCCTCTGACACTGCCTGGTATATAGGTCCTGTATAGCAGGAAGCTTGGCCCCAGTGATGTACTGGGCCGTCGCACTACCCTCTGTAGCGCCTTGCGGTCAGATGCCGAGCAGTTGCCATACCAGGCGGTGATGCAACCGGTCAGGATGCTCTCGATGGTGCAGCAGTCACTGTTGTTGTCACCATTTCCCAGAAAATATAGAGCTCTCTCTCTCTCTCTCTCTCGTTCTCTCTCGCTCGTCTCGTCTCTCTCTGTCTCTGTCTGCGTCCTTCTCGTCTGCTCGCTCTCTCTCTCTCTCTCTCCATCTCTCAATTCAATTCAATTCAATTCAAGGGGCTTTATTGGCATGGGAAACATGTGTTAACATTGCCAAAGCAATGAGGTAGATATTATACAAAAGTGAAATAAACAATACAAATAACAGTAAACATTACACATACAGAAGTTTCAAAAAATAAAGACATTACAAATGTTATATATTATATATACAGTGTTGTAACAATGTACAAATGGATAAAGCACACAAAGTTAAAAATAAATAAGCATAAATATGGGTTGTATTTACAATGGTGTTTGTTCTTCACTGGTTGCCCTTTTCTTGTGGCAACAGGTCACAAATCTTGCTGCTGTGATGGCACACTGTGGAATTTCTCCCAGTAGATATGGGAGTTTATCAAAATTGGATTTGTTTTCAAATTCTTTGTGGATCTGTGTAATCTGAGGAAATATGTCTCCTAATATGGTCATACATTGGGCAGGAGGTAGGAAGTGCAGCTCAGTTTCCACCTCATTTTGTGGCAGTGGTGCACATAGCCTGTCTTCTCTTGAGAGCCATGTCTGCCTACGGCGGCCTTTCTCAATAGCAAGCTATGCTCACTGAGTCTGTACATAGTCCAAAGCTTTCTTAAGTTTGGTCAGTCATAGTGGTCAGGTATTCTGCCACTGTGTACTCTCTGTTTAGGGCAAATAGCATTCTAGTTTGCTCTGTTTTTTGTTAATTCTTTCCAATGTGTCAAGTAAATTTTTTTGTTTTCTCATGATTTGGTTGGGTCTAATTGTGCTGTTGTCCTGGGGCTCTGTGGGGTGTTTGTTGTTTGTGAACAGAGCCCTAGGACCAGCTTGCTTTAGGGGACTCTTCTCCAAGTTCATCTCCTGTAGGTGATGGCTTTTTATGGAAGTTTGGGAATCGCTTCCTTTTAGGTGGTTGTAGAATTTAACGCTCTTTTCTGATTTTGAATAATTAGTGGGTATCGGCCTATTCTGCTCTGCATGCATTTATTTGGTGTTCTACGTTGTTACACGGGGATATTTTTGCAGAATTCTGCTATGCAGAGTCTCAATTGGGTGTTTGTCCCATTTTGTAATCGTTGGTTGGTGAGCGCACCAATATCTCTCTCTCTCTCTTCTCCTCTCCTCTCTTCATCTCTGCTCTCTCTCTCTCTCTCCGTCGTCTCTCTCTCGGCTCTCTCTCGCCGTCGTCTCTCTCTCTCACACACTCCACCCCTCAGGCCTGAGTGCATCTGAAATCCAAGAGCCTTTTAGGATGCGGCAGAGTTCATACAATTTAACATACTGGGCACTTTCGGTTGTTATGCTGTTTATGCTGATACCACTTTTCTTATTATGCCACAATTACTGTATACTACTTGGAGGAAGACAAAACCTCTTGGTGAACAGACACATTCATTCATCACACATCTGTTTCCCTGTAAACGGAAGAAACAAACCTCATGTAGCCACAGATATCAATCATTCAGCCAACAGTGGAATACTACACCATGCTGTCTGTCTGTCTATCTGTTGATCTGTGTAGTAAAAGCCAGCAGTGTTGTCTCTTCATTTCTTTCTCATTTCCTCTTATCCTCTCTGTTAGAAACCCTAACCAGAGGATCTCTGCTCTGGCTAAAAGCCATTAGTCACAACAACAAATCAGTTGTTTTCAGTTGACCCTATTACAAATTCCAAAAGGAGTGAGGAGCTAGCGAGTTGATATGCAACAGTGTGTTCTACAGCAGTGCAACATGTACACAACAAACAGTTGAATCCGAGTAGTATTAGACTGAAACTCAGGCAGTAAAGCATGAGTAGTGATCTTAGATGAGGGACCTACTGTATGGTACTGGAAGAATCATGTTATTACTGTATATAGGGCTATATATGGCAGTACCGAGCAGAAAGGTCACCCTGACCTACACTCACAAAAGGCCTAGAGAGACCCATTATCTCTTGGCCGACCCGGGCTGTGAAACATTGTGCAGGAAGATCCATCTCTAGTACATAATGGATCTAGCATAATGGTGATATAATTCACCTTTGTCATGAACAAAGTGTTCAGTCCATTCTCATTGACAATCGGTCTCCTTTTGGTAATTTCCGCCATAAAAAAATGGCACGGGTTTCTCTTTTGTTTGATGTTATTCAATTGTTACCATGCAATTGAAACAAGATAGCTCAGATGTGCTAGTGCCTTTTGGAATTTTGAACCATTACAGAATAGGAAAGACCACTGAAATATGGTATTGTACATAAACTACAGGGTCATATGGTACAGAGAGCCTCTTGAAAACTGTATAGCTTCTGAGATCTGAGAAGACGGGAGTAACAATATTGACATCCAATTGGTATTTAAGTTTTTCCCACACGGAAAAAGTCAGAATGTTGTCAAACACTATGCTCCCAAACCATATTATCAGTCACATGGCTGTAGAGGTAGACTGAAGGGGCACGATGGAAGCATTATGCTAAACATGGATGCAAGTCTTACAGCAGGAGCAGGGGACTACAGTATAGAAATTAACTATCTCCAAGTTACTGTAGCTCGATTGAAATGTAAGGCCATGTTCCCACGGAGACGGTCAACGCTGCATATGTCGACTCAATCGGAAATCATCTTTACATTTTAACACAGAAACTTCTTGCCTGGCTACCCAAACTCATTGTGCCGGACAAACGCCACGCCCACAAACGTTTCTTCTCCGCAATGAGTCTGGATTTGAGTACCTTC
>NC_036847.1:27841204-27866204 GCF_002910315.2 Salvelinus sp. IW2-2015 | reverse complement strand
CCTGTTAAAAAGCACTTTGTCTTGCCAATTCACTTTCTGAATGGCATACATACACAATCCGTCTCAATTGTCTCAAGGCTTAACAATCCTTCTTTAACGTGTCTCCTCCCCTTCATCTACACGGACTGAAGTGGATTTAACAAGTTATATGAATAAGGGAATAAGCGTTGTAYGAGATCTTCAGTTTCTTGGCAATTTCTTGCATGGAATAGCCTTCATTTCTCAGAACAAGAATAGACTGACGAGTTTCAGAAGAAAGTGCTTAGTTTCTGGACATTTTGAGCCTGTAATCGACCCCACAAATGCTGATGCTCCAGATACTCAACTATTCTAATGAAGGTCAGTTTTATTGCTTCTTTAATCAGAACCACAGTTTTTAGCTGCGCTAACATAATTGCAAAATGATTTTCTAATGATCAATTAGCCTTTTCAAATGATAAACTTGGATTAGCTAACAAAACGTGCCATTGGAACACAGGAGTGATGGCTGCTGATAATGGGCCTCTGTACGCCTATGTAGATATTACATTACAAATCTGCCTTTTCTATCTACAACAGTCATTAACAACATTAACAATGTCTACACTGTATTTCTGATMAATTTGATGTTATTTTAATGTACAAAAATGTGCTTTTCTTTCAAAAACAAGGACATTTCTATGTGACCCCAAACTTTTGAACGGTAGTGTATATATATTACTGTCTTATTCAAGGGGAATGTAATTATTCATCAGTGGTGGGAAAAGTACCCAATTGTCATAATTAAAGTAAAGATACCTCAATAGAAAATTACTCAAGTAAAAGTGAAAGTCACTCAATAAAATACTAAAAGTATTTGATTTTAAATATACTTACGTATCAAAAGTAAATGTATAAATCATATCTAATTCCTTATATAAAGCAAACCAGACGGCACCATTTTCTAGTTTGTATTTATTTAGGGACAGCCAGGGGCACACTCAGACATCATTTACAAACAAAGTGTGTGTGTTTTTTGTGAGTCCTCCAGATCAGAAGCAGTAGGGATGACCAGGGATGTTCCCCTTGATAAGTGTGTGAATTGTACAATTTTCCTGTCCTGCTAAGTATTYAAAATGTAGGAATATAGTGAAGTGAAAGTATTTTGTCAAACATATATAGTAGTAAAGTAAAGTATAAACACCCCCCCCAAAACTACTTAAGTAGTACTTCAAAGTATTTTTACTGAATTACTTTACACCGCTGGTATTCATAAGGGATAATTTTTGTGAATGAAATCATTAAATCATTTGTAAAGGCTAACTAACTTGTCCACATTTTAGTGTTGTATGTGTACACGTCTTACATGCACGTGTATGGCTGTAAGCCCTGCAGGAAACGAACTACCGTCTCTGAGGGAGAACAGGATGCAGGTTTGTGAGGAGTGCATTTGCCACTGGACAACAATCACAACATTACACCAACAGGCCATCACTGTTGGTCAAGGGCCCTGCCATTTTTATAGACAGAAATTCTGGCCTCTGAGTTGGTCTGAGTAGTAACTTACCTGACCCGTCATACCTAACCAAACTCAGATAAGAACTGAAAATGTACTATTGATTGCCATTCACTATCAAGTAATGTAAAAACAAAAGTTTATATCTTAATTACTTACATTTCTATTACATTTACTGTATCATACCAGGCACACTAATCAGATACATATTTTCTTAAACATTTGATTTGCACTGAACGTGTCATTGATACCCATATGAAAAAGGTATAGAAGAATTTAACAAAATTCTTATATGTTCTACCTAATACGTACGCCATCAAATACACTTAGAAGATTCATAGAAGACTATTTTAGTGTCTGACTTATATGGGTGGGTAACATTGTATTATATAAAAAACATACACAACGTCATTGACGCAGGCAATGTGACACTTATTGAAAAAATAAGGAAAGTCCGCCAGTGAGGAGGAGGAGAAGGGGGGGAACGCAGAAGGAGGAGGGAGGAGGAGGAAGGAGGACAGGAAGAGGATGATGAGAAGGAGAGGAGGAAGGGGAGGAGGAGAGAAGAGGAAGAACAGGAGAGAAGGAGGAAGAGGGGGAGGAGGATGTGAGGAGGAAGAGGAGGTTGAGGAATGACTGATAGCAGCAGTGGATCTATTTAGTGGAGATCTCTCAACAATCATTCTCACGATATGGCTGACCCTGTAAAACAACACGTCACTGCGCCTATTCAGTGACATTAATAAAACATTGTATTATATCATTTGTATTATAAACTTGGTGGTTCGAGCTCTGAACGCTGATTGGCTGACAGACGTGGTGTATCAGACCGTATACCACGGGTATGACAAAACGTTCATTTTTACAGCTCTAATTACATTTATAATAGCAATAAGGCACCTCATGGGGTTGTGATATATGGTGTGGCAGACCAGGGGGTTTGGTCAAGACGTTTACACAGATCAGACACGGACAGAGTATGATTAGCTCGGTTTCAAGGGTGTTTATTTAAATAATAAATCAAAAAGAAAAGGATAGATCTCCCCTATGAGACCCTCTCCAGGATACCGTCTACTGGGCTCYGGGTCTTGCTGTATCCTGTCAGGATCAAAACTGCACTCACCCCTGTTACCTCTGTAACCGTCCCCAACTATACGGGAGTCCTTTCTTCCCCCCCACTCTCCCGTGATGCTGCCCTTCTGGCAGCTTTATGGGCCTTGCACAGCTGGTGAGCAATCAGCCCTTGATTACTCACAAACTCCCAATCAGCCCCAATTAGTCCTGGCCGGAGAACCTGTCGAGACCTGGCACGTCCAGCAGATGGAGCCATCGCCTCGTGATGTATACACCGTCTGTCACSAGGCCTCGACGAGTCTCCCTCTGGTGGCTGACCTGCTGTACGCGACAATGGCCAATATAGCATGTTTAAGGGCTGTGTCCAGGCACAGGCTGGGCTTGGTTAAAACCCTGGATGGGAGACAAAGCCATAGCTGTAGATTAATCAACTGTTCATTAGGAGGAGCTGCCCAGCCTTAACCATGGAAACTCATACCTGAATATGAAAATGCACACTGAGTATACAAAACATTAAGAACACCAGCTCTTTCCATGACATAGACTGACCAGGTGAATCTAGGTGAAAGCTATGATCCCTTACTGATGTTAAATCCACTTCTATCATTATAGATGAAGGGGAAGAGACAGGTTAAAGAAGGATGTGTAAGCCTTGAGACAATTGAGACATGGATTGTGTATTGTGCCATTCAGAGGGTGAATGGGCAAGACAAAATATTTAAGTGCTTTTGAACATGGTGCCAGGCGCACATGATTGTGTCAAAAACTGCAATGCTGCTGGGTTTTTCATGCTCAACAGTTTCCTGTGTGTAACAAGAATGGTCCACCACCCAAAGGACATCCAGCCAACTTGACACAACTGTGGGAAGCATTGGAGCCAACATGGGCCAGCATCCATGTGCAGCGCTTTTGACACCTTGTAGTGCCCATGCCACAACAAATTGAGTGGGGTGGGGGGGATGCAACTCAATATTAGGAAAGTATTCTTAATGTTTGGTACACTCGGTGTATACAGTGCCTTCGGAAAGTATTCAGACCCCTTGACTTTTTCCACATTTTGTTACGTTACAAACTTATTATAAAATGTATTAAATCGTTTTTTCCCCTCATCAATCTACACACAATACCCCATAATGACAAAACAAAAACAGACATTTAAATAAGTATTCAGACCCGTTACGCAGTACTTTGTTGAAGCACCTTTGGCAGCAATTACAGCATCGMGTCTTCTTGGGTATGACGCTACAAGCTTGGCAAACCTGTATTTGGGGAGTTTCTCTAATTCTTCTCTGCAGATCCTTTCAAACTCTGTCAGGTTGGATGGGGAGCGTTGCTGCACAGCTATTTTCAGGTCTCTCCAGAGATGTTTGATCGGGTTCAAATCCGGGCTCTGGCTGGGCCACTCAAGGACATTCAGAGACTTATCCCGAAGCCACTCCGGCTGTGTGCTCAGGGTCGTTGCCCTATTGGAAGGTGAAACTTCACCCCAATCTGAGGTCCTGAGCGCTCTGGAGCAGGTTTTCATCAAGTATCTCTCTGTACTTTGCACTGTTCATCTTTGCCTCGATCCTGACTAGTCTCCCAGTCCCTGCTGCTGAAAAACATCCCCACAGCATGAGGCTGCCACCATGCTTCACCGTAGGGATGATGCCAAGTTTCCTACAGACGTGACACTTGGTTTTCAGATCAAAGAGTTCAATCTTTGTTTCATCAGACGAGAGAATCTTGTTTCTCATGGTCTGAGAGTCATTTAGGTGCCTTTTGGCAAACTCCAAATGGCTGTCATGTGCCTTTTACTGAGGAGTAGCTTCAGTCTGGCCACTCTACCATAAAAGCCTGATTGGTGGAGTGCTGCAGAGATGGTTGTCATTCTGGAAGGTTCTCCCATTTCCACAGAGGAACTCTAGAGCTGTCAGTGTGACCATTGAGTTCTTGGTTACCTCCCTGACCAAGGCCCTTTTCCCCCGATTGCTCAGTTTGGCAGGGCGGCTAGCTCTAGGAAGAGTCTTGGTGGTTCCAAACTTCTTCCATTTAAGTATGATGGAGGCCACTGTGTTCTTGGGGACCTTCAATGCTGCAGACCTTCAATGCTGTACCCTTCCACAGATCTGTGCCTCGACACAATCCTGTCTCAGAGCTCTACGGACAATTCCTTTGACCTCATGGCTTGGTTTTTGCTCTGGCATGCACTGTCAACTGTGGGACCTTATATAGACAAGTGTGTGCCTTTACAAATCATGTCCAATCAATTGATTTTGCCGCGGGTGGACTCCAATCAAGTTGTAGAAACATCTCAAGGATGGTAAATGGAAACAATGTGCACCTGAGCTCAATTTCGAGTCTCATAGCAAAGGGTCTGAATACTTATGGTAATAAGGTATTTCTGTTTTTTTTATCTTTAATACACTTGCAACAATTTCTAAAAACCTATTTTCGCTTCGTCATTATGCGGTATTGTGTGTAGATTGCTGAGAATTTTATTTTATTATATTTCTTATTAATGAATTTTACATTAAGTCTGTAACGTAACAGAATGTGAAAAAAGTCAAGAGGTCTGAATACTTTCCGAAGGCACTGCATACAAATATTGTATTTTTCTTACAGTATACAAATACACCCCTGACATTTAATGAAAAACATACAAAATCTTACCAGATCCTTATTAGATTTTTGTCCAAATCTTCTTCTGTCATACAAGATTCATATTTGATTTTCATGATTCTTTTCCATGTGGGTAATGGTGATGTATTTACAATTTTGCATAAGGCTAACTCAATAATATTATAGTCTATGGAGTCAAGTAATGACATCAGAGTGTAATGAATGAAATTCCAATCACTTTAAGGCTCTCATGATTTTTTTGTTCTGGGTCAATCTCACGTAGTCAATCAGTACTATAGCGGTCTGATCTCATTATTGACCCATTTGGAAAGAAAGGGCACATGAGTCACAGGCCACGGCATGTCTCTAAGAGTGGGGGTGAAAAACGCTCATCCAGCTAGCCCATCTAGTCCACATGCTGTGTTTTCTCACACGTGTTATGATGTCATAGGCAGAAACTTCCTGAATACAGGGTGCATTTACAGAATCCTCCTCCAGCGAGTCCTGCCACCAAAATTAGGCTCCAAACATGCTGTCTCCTGGCAACGGGGCTTACATGGCTATAGTGAACCCCTTTGTTGTTATTTGTTTGAGGGAAGGGTGGGGTTGTAAGTGTGTGTGTGTGTGTTTGTGTACGTTTTTAACTATAGTTGTGGGAATAGTAAACAAACCAAAATTTAACCAGGTCAAATGCTATTTCTAGGGGGTTTAGGGTTAAGGTTAGAATGAATGTTAGGGTTAGAATTACATGGAACCCAAACCGTCTGCGCTCGTGCGCCATCGTGCGCAAATGTATTTTGTCGTTCACGACACGCAGGTTAAAATATCAAAACAAACTCTGAACCAATTATATTAATTTTGGGATAGGTCGAAAAGCATTAAATATTTATGCCAATTTAGCTAGCTAGCTTGCACTTGCTAGCTAATTTGTCTTATTTAGCTAGCTTGCTGTTGCTAGCTAATTTGTCCTGGGATATAAACATTGAGTTGTTATTTTACCTGAGATGCACAAGGTCCTCTACTCCACCAATTAATCCACACATAAAACGGTCAACCGAATCGTTTCTAGTCATCTCTCATCCTTCCATGCTTTTTCTTCTATTGACTTTATATTGCGATTGGCAACTTTAATAAATTAGGTGCATTACCGCCACTGACCTCGTTCGTCTTCCAGTCACCCACGTGGGGATATGAGGAGATGGCACGTGGGTACCTGCTTCTATAAACCAATGAGGAGATGGGAGAGGCAGGACTTGCAGCGCGATCTGCATCAGAAATAGAACTGACTTCTATTTTAGCCCTTGGCAACGCAGACGCTCGTTAGCGTGTACCAGCAGTGTGGGTGCAATAATAGAATAATATAGATTTCTAAAATTATTTTTGCGATGCGAGCAGTGTAGTCAGCCTGTTAGGCTTAAGGTTAGGTTTTCGGGTTAAGGGTTAGGGAAAATAGGATTTTGAATGAGACTGAATTGTGTGGCCCCACAAGGTTAGTTAAACAAGAATGTGTGTGCGTGTGTGTGAGGTGTCACTGAGTTTATCTGTAATAGGTGAAGCTGTGGTAAAAATGTTCACGAAGAAAGGATAACAGAAATGGTCACCTCATTGATGAGTTAGGCAGGAGGAGAGGGGGGAGGAGTGAGAGAGGGTTGGGGTACTGTAGCCTAGGTTAAGATATTTCTTTAACCTACTGTCGTATGAGTCACGGACTCTTAGGGTCTGCTGATTTCTATTTTCCCATCACAGTCTAAAGAGAGGCATCAGTGACTATTACCTACTGTAGCTAGCCAACAACCAATAGTGGAAGCAACATAATAAAAATCATAAAACTGATTTAAACTGATGTTCTGGATAAGGATGACTGAGGTACTGAAATGTACGTCAAATAAATTGCAGAAAAACTGTACACAAAAATGACAATAACTGTAGAATTCTTTGTTTATGATTCATTGCTAGTTTAAAAATACAAGTTTTGCCTGGAAAAATAGAGATGAAAATGCGACAGTTTTAAGGAAACATACATCTGATATAGAACAGAAAACGTACAATACGGATCGTCAAGCAGCATAAAGACTATGGGGAATATGACTGCGTTCATTCAAGATGCACAGCTTTGTTTATAAACCTTGTAAGACATCTGAAACTAAAATATAATCTGTTTCTCTAAAGCAAACTTTATTTCAACATCACTTTTAATATAAACGTTTTGACAGCTATATATGGCTTATTACTAAGACACTGAATTAACAAAAATAATGAGAAAGCCAGAAAACAACTGATGCAGTTCATAAAACATACTTTTCTACTATACGCTATAACTACCAATAAAAAAAGAGGACTACCAGAACCATTTATACAGTTGTAAGCAATTATCTATTTACAGTTATGGGGGAAAAAGCTGTAAAGTTTACATTCAGGATATTTCAAACATACTGTTTGCTGTACATTGAGAGAATGGCTCAATTAAAAAGTCAGATATATTAGCTATTAACTATTACTATCTATATCTTTTCATAGCACATAAAAACTAATATAAAATATATCATATGAAATTAGTCAAAATGACATATTGAACAGGCAGATTCAGTCTGGATCATTAACTTTTAAATCTTTGTACAATCATAGCAATGGCATATGACTTGGCAATGGTCAGGCATACACTTTTTAAACAATTTGTAAAGCGTTGCTTTTGGGGGGGGGGGGGGGGGGTCTTCTTAAAACATTGAACATCTTTTATTTGATATGTAACAAAACACCTACTTTCTGCACCAATCTCAGCTATCCCTTCTTATAATATAAAAGCACTTTGAGCACTTGCTAGTCTATATACATGCAGTAAATCATATAGATTATTATGCAACACCAATCATTTTGCTCCACAAAGCCTTTTCGTGTTTGAATGTACATCAAATACACGTATAATGACAGTGACACTGAACAAGGAAAGCATAGCTCATCTTAGAAATGTGGGATGATCTTGGAAATGTAAGGCACAGTATGTACAGTGCAGGTAAGAATACCTGGGATGTTATTGTATAGGCAGACACTTATTAGCACTGCATATATAGCATGTTGTTCATTGTCATTACGGAAAAACTCAAAATTATGTTAATTACACAAAATAGAAATAGGTAGGCTATAATATATGTTATACACATATTATTAACATTTTCCTCTGTTGCAACCAAACATGCAACAGATTTGGATAAATGTTACAATCATATAGGCTACTAATAAATTGGGCACCCATTAGCAAGCAGAGAAAGACTATCCCTTTAAGACCTGAATGTAGTCAGATGCATTGTAGACATGCAACACTCAAAACATTGCCTGCTTAGACATCTTCAGGACCTGCTAATTTTGTAATTGCATTTCCCCCTGATCTTTACCTGTGTAAGGATTTAGCATATCATTCTTTGAATATAAGCCTTTTCAGACTAATTCAATATCCAATAATTAATTGAGAACGGTGAAATACTTTTCTCTAAGCAGTATCATCACTGGCCCAGATGAGGCATCTGGCAAATCCACTGCTTATACTGTAATAAACATTTTAGTTACATTAAGTTCATCACATGACCCAAACACAATGAGGAAAACATATAAACTATAGAATAAAGACAACACACCATGTAAGAATACACATACACAAATATTCCCCTACTAAACAGTGCATATAACGTTCAAATTATTTCCTGGGAGGGAACTTCATGTGTTGTGCCGAATTGGTACATAACAACATAGAACACAAAAACATGTAGGCAAGAAAATAAAAAATATGGAGAGGTGAAATTACAAGCCAATATTTATTTGGTTATTAGCATGGCAGTGTTCGTCTCCTTTAGAGTAGCGAGATGAGATGATCAAAGTAAGCTCAAATTGTATAACACAATACACATATCACAGTGAAAGGTTGACATGTTGGCATATTTTATGAATGGTGCCATTGGTAGAATTGTCAACAAGATGGGTAAGAGAGTTACAATTATTTTAAAGGTTTGCATATAGGCAGCGGTGCGAAGTACTTAAGTAAACATACTTTAAAGTACTACTTAAGGGGGTATCTGTACTTTACTTTTTATATTTTTGACAACTGTCTTTTACTTCACTACATTTCTAAAGAAAATAATGTACTTTTAATTACATACATTACCAAGACACCCAAAAGTACTCGTTACATTTTGAATGCTTAACAGGACAGGAAAACGGTCCAATTCACATACTTATAAAGAGACTCACTAAATACACATGCTTCTTTTGTAAATTATGTCTGGATATCCGTAAATAAAATAAAAAACAAGAAAATTGTTACGTCTAGATTGCTTAACATAAGGATTTTTAAATTATTATTTATACTTTTATTTTATTTTTTGATACTGAAGTATATTTTAGCAATTACAATTACTTTTGATACTGTATTTAAAACCAAATAATTTTTACTTTTACTCAAGTAGTATTTTACTGGGTGACTTTCACTTAAGTCATTTTCTATTAACGTACAGTATCTTTACTTTTACTCAAGTATGACAATTGGGTACTTTTTCCACCACTGCATATTGGTTTAACAACCAGTAATGTTACAGCGACTGCCATGATTGTGACTTGTTTAGGAATTTTCACCCTCTTATTTATTGTACAGAAAAACATCCATTTGAATCCGATAAACCTAACTAGTAATAAAACAAGGCACAATCTAGTTTCTTTTGGGCCTGAAAACTAAGAAAATTGTCTTTGGCAGAACATTCTTTGGCGTTGGGTAAAAGGCAGAGAATATTTTAGCTGAGAAACAGTTATTTGAAGGAAACGGGCAGAGCAGCCAAACTGCTGGTGGCTGGTGTTGATATACTGTAGGGTTGATATGGAGATGGGCACACAGGGAAGAAGAAGAGGTTCTCATGGCGACGAAGAGTGAGCTGCAGCTGTCCACTTCCTGTTTTCTGTCGTCTATGTCTGACCTCTGGCCTGCACGCCGGTCAGATCCTTCCTTATGATCTCGTTTACTGCAGGGAGGAGAAGAGAAACAAATACAGGCTGTTAGTTAGTCAGAGCATCCAAGGTGTTTGATGTAATACTGTGTTTGATGTGTACTGTCATCTGTTCTTCCCAGGCAGCATTTCACAGCTCCAGGGAGGGCAATTTTCATTCCTGGCCTTTTCATATCTTCCTTTCTCTTTCAACAAACACTTACAAAAGGTACAGTATATTACACAGTAGAAAAGGGCATAACATCTTGACAAAAACATACTGATCCTACAGTAAAACATCACCAAGGGAAACATGACACTAAGTACTACTGATTACTCTGTGTGCAAGTTGGCTGTGGTAGCGATACCAGAAGATGTCACTACAGTGAGCTGCATTGGCACAGAGTGTCCACTAGGAGGACCATAGTGTTCCATTCTACCGCTCTTTTTTATTCCCCATCACTTCCTGTTGTTCTGCTGACAGCCAGGTGACACAGCACAGCAGTATATGGAAACTTCAGCGTTCTAAAAATAGACTCAGTCAAGTTGTGTGGAGTGCTTACACAGTGTACACACCACGCCATGTATAAGGTGGGGGAAACACATTTTACACACATTGCGACGAGATTAAACCTGTCCAAAGTTCAAATGTCAAGGAGTTCTTGTCTGGGAGGTCCGTGATAAGGCTAAATATAGACATCTGTATTAAATTCAAATTGCCATCATGAGGTCATTCAGATATTTTACTATTTGAAAAGTCTACATACATTGAATGTAGGATATCCTTTTTAGCTTGCCATGTGTGTTTTAATGTATAGGGACTATAACAACATATTTATAGGCCTATTGTGAATGACAAAAAAATATGCCTATACCATGGCTATAATGGCAAGGTGTCAAACGGAATAATGTGTCTCATTCATAACTAGAGCTAGATGTTCACATGAAAATGAAGAGTGATTATATGACATCACAAAAGCAATTAGAGTGCTACTGTAGCCGTAACTTACACTGCAGCAGTTTTTGGTTCACATTGACAATGGGGGAAACCTGCAGTAAAGTTAAAGGACTGTCCAGTATGTTGAACATGTACTGTAGTGGAGTCTGTCCAGATAGGCCACATCTTCCGTACTGCAGTCGGTCTGTCATTATCAGTAACTAACAGCTCCAACAGTTCTGGAAGCACACTGTGTATACTGGCACTACGACATAAGAGACCGACGCCATGGCTTCTTGTTTTGACTTAGGGAACACATACATTTTAAGACATGCCCAAAATGGAGGGGAAAAAGTGTGAGTATGACAGTGACATCATTTGAGTCAAAATGCATTTTATTCATTGATGTAGTATATAAAAGCTAACCATATTCATGTTTACCTGCTGTATACTATATTAGCATGTTTTAAACATTCACAGAGAGGTTGTGTCTCACTTAATACAATAGTTTAATAGAGCAAACTCTGCTAATATGAAGCGTCATAAAATATATAAAAACATGATCAATCTTTTTCACTTCAAAGGGATGAATGAGATAATATAGAGTGAGTAAGATAGTAAGCAGCAGTGCGTTGTTTTAGAGTCGGTGTCACGTTCTGACCTTAGTTTTTTTGTTATTTCTTTGTTTTATTATGGTCAGGGCGTGAGTTGGGTGGGTCTCTCTGTCTCTGATTGAGAATCATACTTTAGGTAGCCTTTTTCCACCTGTGTGGTGTGGGTGTTTATTTTCCCTATCAGTGTTTGTTCCATACGGGACTGTGGTCGGTTTTCATTTATTCTCTTGTTCCTTTTGTTTTTCTGTGTCCAGTGATATTTCATAAAAATATATTATGGACACATACCACGCTGCGCATTGGTCCGACATTTCTTACTCCTCGTCAGAGGAGGACGAAGAGAACCGTTACAGTCGGGTTTAGGGCAACTCAATATCCAACAGGCTTTTAGAAGGCCTATTTAAAGATTGTTTTAAATTAAAATGGTTAAAAAAATATTTTTTAAATAGCTTCTTTTTCTTAAACAAGAATTTGGCAAGGACAGTACGGGAGTGGTGTGACTGGGGGGGGCAAAACTGAAAACTTGCTATTTTATAATTATTTAACTAACAAGGCAAGTCAGTTAAGAACAAATTCTTATTTTCAATGACGGTCTGGGAACAGTGGGTTAACTACCTTGTTCAGGGGCAAAATGACAGATTTTTACCTTGTTAGCTCCGGGATTTGATCTTGCAACCTTTCGGTTACTAGTCCAACACTCTAACCACTAGGCTACCTGCCGCCCAGCTATTATTGGCAGAGAGGTTTGGAACTCTTTCTTATCGGTCTATTAACTAATTTATTTCACCAGGCAGCCCAAAACTCCATCCCACCAAAACAAGCCAAAATTTCAGGCAGTCTTTTCAAACAGTTCTTACACTAAAAGGGCATTATCATAATTTTCACAATTTCACAGTATTATTCAAACCTCATAGTGTGGACATATATATAAAACACAGGAACATCAAGTTTTTGACTGCACTGGGCCTTTAAAGCAGTGATCTATATAGTGGGACAAGGGAAATGGTGTCGCCTTTAAACAGCAAGTTAAGCGAACAGACACACTGATCCCTGGCTGAGCATTAGTGTGTACCAAAGTAACCCCCTCAAAGATAAACATAACTGCACTCACTCCAAACAACTCCAGTTCAACAGATACCACGATGCTGAGGGGTACTCAGTGAAACTGGTATCCACTAATACTGGCACCCTGTTTTTTATGTGCAGTTGGAATGAGATAAAACATTCTAAGTTATTGCAAGTCACTGAGTTATTTATCAGATGTGGGAGTTAGAAAGTATTTTGCCTGACAAACAACCCATAAGCTGAGCTAAACCATTGGCAGCTCAGCAAGCTGCATACCTTCTAATATCATTAAGAGTAGCAGCAAGTCTATCTTCCTCCTCCTTTTGACTCCCTCTGTCTCTGACCATCTGCAGATGTGAAAGAGAAATAAACCTTGGCCTTTTATAACAGCTCAACACTAAGCACACTTTATAGAGCAGAGCAGAGCAGAGCAGAGCTGCATCTGAAACAGGGAGGGAGGCAAACCAACTAGTGGCCAAACCGGCCCGGGTGCTCCAGCTCTCTCTGCTGTCATCACAACCACAACCTAAACGTCCATGTTTATTTTAGTCTCTAGTGGAATTCCCTTTGACACCTAATGCCTTAAATAAACTTTCATCTCCCCAATGGGGCCACAGGATTTTCCTGAGTATAAAAAAGGGGTTTAGAGAGGCGAGTGGTGCACCAGAGAAGTTACACAGTAGAGAGCTTTAACGGAGCCTCATGAAGGGTTGGCATGGCCATTTGAGGCTGGCCCAGGGAACACTCAGACTTAACCATACAATAGGTGAGTGTCTGGCTTTAGTGTCCTGCGCCAATGAACGTGTTTGTTTACCAACCAAAGGTGGGAGAGAGAGACACACACTCATACACACACAGTACATTACTGTAGCTGACTCAGTCACTTCACATTGCCTACTGTGAGGTGTGTGTGTGTGTGTGTGTGTGTCTGAGAGGGTTGCCTGGGGGACTTTGTTGGCAACATGAGAAGAATCAACCCACAGAACAAGTGGCATGGGTAGACAGACAGACACCAGACCTGCCCACCAGAACTTCTACCTTCAACTGCCAGAGAGCAAATAAGGTGTATGATGTTACACAAGTTTCCATTACACTTGAGTATCAATCATCGCCATTCAAAAGTAAAATTCTCAGAATACAGTATGCTATAACACAGTTTAGTTTCTTAACTATGGTTCTCTGTATTAGTGTGGGTATGTTGCTATTGTTGTCTTTCCTCTGCTCGCTGGTAAGTGGGACATCAGTGACCTGAAACTAATGTGTGTTCGCCAAGCTGTTTTCCTGTGTGCTTTATCTCTGAATGGTAGCTCTCTCTCTCCTTCTGCACGCTGGAATAATTTCACCTGCTCCACTGCCTTCACCTGCTCCACTGCCTCTGGGGTTAATTCCAGTCAGATTCACTACAACTACAACATGGAAAGCTGCAGGTACTAGAGTGTGTCCCAACTCCCATCCTTCACAAGGAAATCACTTTCTAGGTTGTGGACAGCATCCTTACAGTATAAGAACATTGTAGGCCTATATACACACACAAAGCCCCTAGCTTCTGATAAAGGCCTTTTGAGTACAGTATGAACTGTGAAGTTCATTCCATGTTTTGATTTTACTCATAGTGAAATACATGACTTTCTTCTGTTGTCCTTGACCTCTGTGACACCACAGAGAGCAGCGCTACCCCAATGACACAGTTCTAGAATCTAAACCACTGAGTCATGATGCTCCAGAGTTGAACACTTTCAAAATGAGCAAGGTGTGAAAGACACTCAAGAGTGACTCATTTGAAAATTGTATTTCTCAGAAAACGTCTTTGTGATGTTCAAATAAATGAATGTTTTGGGCATAAAACACAACTTGACATCTTAATAGAGAAAGACCAACGGGGCTTTCTGCATTGCCCTGTCTTCCTGTGCTGTGTTTGAACTTTGAAGGGAAGGTTTGAAGGTGAGGCGAGGGAGGCACATGTCCTATTCCATTTCTACAGCTACTGTACATAACTACCACTTGTATTGGGTGGGTGGATTCATACCCTATACAACATAACTGACGGATGTTTCTGAGTAAAAAGATTCTTCTGATGCTCTGTCTCAAAGTGCACCTATAGTTGTACCTTTTTGAAATATTATATAAAGGTGTCCTCCCACTCTGCCTAGAGCGGGTGAAAATGTGCTACGGTGAGAAAATGTCACTACCTTATGTTATAAAATACATTGTACCAAGACACATATGATTCTTCATGTTCTGAATCATTCAGTGGGGTCTTTCTCTAACACATCAACATTATATCCAAAAAGTCAGATTTCGTAACCTAATACATCTGATAATAACCACCGAGCTCGGTTGACATAACAGTGTAGGTTTCTCATAACAATGTTTGAGGATTTTACATTTGGTGGTCGTAGTCTTCAAATTTGTTTCCGCGGGTCGCAAAAAGCTACATTAGCATGACACGAGCTGAATTAAATGTAAAAGGTTTTGAAAATATACGCTCAGTGCTCCGTTGACATTTCACAGGGATACGCTTGTTTTTGAGAGAAATCTTATAAAAAGAACAGGAATTTCAAATGAATCCAAAAACCGTATACTAAAATACAACATGTCTCAAAATCAATATCCATCTTAACTTTAGATTGTTTTATGTCCTGCGGATTTGAGAAGAAAGAGGACGAGTTCAACGGGAAAGTAATCCTGTCAGGTAGCCAGTAGCCTTAATTCTAGCACAGAATCCAGCCTAACTGACCCGAGAATCCAGCCTAACTGACCCGATGCAATTTTCCAGATTTTTGATCCCTCTTTTTCTCTGGCCTGCATTGATTTAGTCACCCTAATTCTGTCCATCCTACAAGGGTAAACACTCCAATAACTTTTGAACCGATTATGATAGAGACATGAGGGTTGGACCATTGGTTTTCTTAGAGTATTGTCTAAACAATTACATTACCCATTGGTCAAAATATACATTTTTGATTAGACACCCTATATTATATCAATGATTCAAATAAAAATCACATTTTATTCGTCACACGCGGCGAATACACCTTACCGTGAAACGCTTACTTACAAGCCCTTATCCAACAATGCAGTTAAGAAAAATAAGAGTTAAGAAAGGTATTATGTACATGTAGGTAAGGGTAAAGTGACTATGCATCGATAATAGATATTAAACAGCGAGTAGCAGCCGTGTAGAAAAAGGGGGGGTTCAATGCAAATTGTCCGGGAGGCCATTTGATTAGCTGTTCAGCAATCTTATGGCTTGGGAGTAGAAGCTGGTCAGAAGCCTTTTGCTGTGTGGTAGCAGAGAAAACAGTCTATGACTGTAGTGGCTAGAGTCTTTGGCAATTTTTAGGGCCTTCCTCTGACACCGCCTGGTATAGATGTCCTGGATGGCAGGAAGCTTGGCCCCAGTGATGTACTGGGCCATACGCACTACCCTCTGTAGCGCCTTGCGGTCGGAGGCGGAGCAGTAGCCATACCAGGTGGTGATGCAACCACTCAGAATGCTCTTGATGGTGCCGCTTTAGAACTTTTTGAGGATCTGAGGACCCATGCCAAATCTTTTCAGTCTCCTGTGAAGGGAATAGGCTTTGTCGTGCCCTCTTCACGACTGTTGTTGGTGATGTGGAAGCCAAGGAACTTGAAGCTCTCAACCTGCTCCACTACAGCCCCATCGATGAGAATGGGGGTGTGCTCGGCCTTCCTTTTCCTGTAGTCCAGGATCATCTCCTTTGTCTTGATCACGTTGAGGGACAGGTTGTTGTCCTGGCACCACACTTCCAGGTCTCTAACCTCCTCCCTATAGGCTGTCTCATTGTTGTCAGTGATCAGGCCTACCACTGTTATGTCATTGGCAAACTTAATGGGTGAACAGAGAGTACAGGAGGGGACTAAGCACACACCCCTGAAGGGACCCCGTGGTAGATGTGCTGTTGCCTACCCTACCACCTGGGAGCGGTCCGTCAGGAAGTCCAGGATCCAGTTGCAGAGGGAGGTGTTTAGTCCCAGGGTCCTTAGCTTAGTGATGATCTTTGAGGGCACTATGGTGTTGAACACTGAGCTGTAATCAATGAACAGCATTCTCACGTAGGTGTTCCTTTTGTCCAGGTGGGAAAAGGCAGTGTTGAGTGCAATAGAGATTGGCGTCATCTGTGCATCTGTTGGGGCGGCATGCAGATTGGATTGGGTCTAAGGTTTCTGGAATGATGGTGTTGTGAGCCATGACCAGCCTTTCAAAGAAAGTCAGTTAGGCAGGTTACCTTGGTGTTCTTGGGCACAGGGACTTTGATGGTCTGCTTGAAACATATAGGTATTACAGCCTTGGCCAGGGACAGGTTGAAAATGTCAGTGAAGACACTTGCCAGTTGGTCAGTGCATGCTCGGAGTACACGTCCTGGTAATCCGTCTGGCCCTGCGGCCTTCTGAATGTTGACCTTTTTTAAAGGGCTTACTCACATTGGCTACGGCGAACGTGATAACACAGTTGTCCGGAACAGCTGGTGCTCTCATGCATGCTTCAGTGTTGCTTGCCTCGAAGTGTGCTTAGAAGTCATTTAGCTCATCTGGTAGGCTTGTGTCACTGGATAGGATTCAATCTTAGTCCTGTATTTACGCTTTGCCTGTTTGATGGTTCAACTGAGGGCATAGAGGGCTTTCTAATAAGTTTCCGGGTTTGAGTCCCACTCCTTGAAAGCGGCAGCTTTACCTTTTAGCTCATTGCGGATGTTACCTGTAATCCGTGGCATGTACGTACGGTCACTGTGGGGACAACGTCATCGATGCACTTATTGATGAAGCCAGTGACTGATGTGGTATACTCCTCAATGCCATCGGATGAGTCCCGGAACATATTCCAGTCTATGCTAGCAAAACAGTCCTGTAGCGTCCGCGTAATCTGACCACTTCCGTATTGAGCGAGTCACTGGTACTTCCTGCTTTAGTTTTTGCTTGTGAGCAGGAATCAGGAGGATAGAATTATGGTCAGATTTGCCAAATGGAGGGCGAGGGAGAGCTTTGTACGCATCTCTGTGTGTGGAGTAAAGGTGGTCTAGAGTTATTCCCCCTCTTGTTGCACATGTAACATGCTGGTAGAACGGATTTAAGTTTCCTTGCATTAAAGTCCCCAGCCACTAGGAGCACCCCCTCTGGATGAGCATTTTCTTGTTTGCTTATGGCGTTATACAGCTCGTTGAGTGCGGAATTAGTGCCAGCATCGGTTTGTGGTGTTAAATAGACAGCTACGAAAAATATAGATGAAAACTCTCTTAGTAAATAGTGTGGTCTTCAGCTTATCATGAGATACTCGACCTCAGGCGAGCAAAACCTTGATACTTACTTAATATTCGATTTAATTCGACTTAATATTCGATAACAGCACCAGCTGTTATAAACAAATAGACACAGACTGCCACCCCTTGTCTTACCGGAAGCAGCTGTTCTGTCTTGCCGATGCATAGAAAAATCAGCCAACTGTATGTTGTCCATGTCGTCGTTCAGCCACGACTCGGTGAAACATAAGATACTACAGTTTTTAATGTCCCATTGGTAGGATAGTCTTGAACGGAGCTCATCCAGTTTATTCCCCAATGATTGGACAATGGCCAATAAGAAGGATGGTAGAGGTGGGTTACCCACTCACCGAAGAATTCTCACAGGGCACCCAGACCTGCGTCCCCTGTATCTGTGTCTTCTCTTCACGCGAATGACAGGGATTTGGGCATGGTCGGGTATCTGGAGTAAGTCCAGTTTGAGGTGAGTAATCGATGTTCTGATATCCAGAAGCTCTTTTCGGTCATAAGAGACGGTGGCAGAAACATTATGTACAAAATAAGTTAAATAACGCAGAAAAAAACACAAAAAAGCACAATTGGTTAGGAGCCATTATTTTGTTGTCTTTATTGCTTTATAAGCTTTACATAGTGTTTTCTGAATTTATTATTTACAATGCTATGGGATTAAAGAGGGCACTTAAATGTAGTACTTGTGAATTTCCCAATTAATATTTTTTATGAGATTTCCAGGAAGATGGTGAATTGTTCAAGTAGCTAACAGAATAGAGGGAAGGCATTATATGGAGGGGTCTTGCTAGGGAGCTCTGAGATCAACACATTGATGTTAGGGAGGAGGATCAAACAGTCCAACCAGTATGACTCTCCCAGTTACTCTGTGTTAATTCAGAAACAGTAAATGCTGTTGCTGTTTACTGAGGGAAACACTATTAGGCCATCCAAAACTAAATTCCACTCGTCCACTCCTGTACCCTTTATTTCMGTTTCATTTTTTCCATCCGAACTCGGTCCCTTCCCTCTTCCTGCTGCTGCCTTTCTCCCGACTCCCACACTTAGAGCTATCTTACGGAGAGCAGGCTGGATTTTCTGGAAGAGAGCAGCTGCAAATAGGAATTTATTGTGCCAGATTGGCAGAATCCCGGGCAGGAGATGGAAAAAAGCAAATCCTCCAGTGGGTTCCCCCACAGAATTGAGGGGTGTGGGGCCAAGGAGAAACCCTGGCCAAGTACAACAAACAAAGAGGCTTTCCCCGGATCTCCGAGGCAGCCCGTTCCACTGTTTGACAATGGTTGCCATGGAACTTGTTTTTCAGATCATAACAGTGTCAACATCTCCAGGCGATTGGTCAGGAGAACTGGCTGCTGCCTTTTCCCCTTTTTATTTAAGAGAATGAAATAAAAAAGAGAAGTGTAATTTGACAGTTGTGGCTGCTTTGTGTGATATGTTGTCTCTACCTTGCCCTTTGTGCTGTTGTCTGTGCCCAATAATGTTTGTACCATGTTGTGTTGCTACCATGTTGTTGTTATGTTGTGTTGCTACCATGCGGTGTTGTCATGTGTTGCTGCCTTGCTATGTTGTTGTCTTAGGTCTCTCTTTATGTTGTGTTGTGTTGTCTCTCTTGTCGTGATGTGTGTTTAGTCCTATATTAATAGTTGATTTATTTTTTTAATCCCAGGCCCCCGTCCCCACAGGAGGCCTTTTGCCTTTTGGTAGACCGTCATTGTAAATAGGAATTTGTTCTTAACTGACTTGCCTAGTTAAATAAAATAAATAAATGTAATGATATGTGGCAATGCCAGAGAAACCCATCTCTCTCTCTGACAGGGTTGTGGTGAACTGAACCACAGGGTTGTCAGGTCCTTCAGACCACAGATCACCAGGGTTACAACCCTTCAACATGGTCTGGGAGCTGCCCTGAGACTGACGAGGACTAGCTACCTACCTCTCCATCCCAACCAGAGAGGACTAGCTACCTACCTCTCCATCCCAACCAGAGAGGACTAGCTACCTACCTCTCCATCCCAACCAGAGRKGACTAGCTACCTACCTCTCCATCCCAACCAGAGGTTTAAAAGGTCAACATCATCATCAGGTCTGGCGATCACACTGTAACAACATGTCGTTTGTATTGGAAGGGGCACAACATAATGAATGGGTGTAAGACCATGACTTCTGGATGTGGTCTGTTATTCTGATCTCACAGGGTAATAATATTAATAATGAGGCTGACACGGGTTAAGTATAAATATATGACTCATAATCCATGTTATTTCCACCTTGAGGAACATACGTAGCTACATTTCCTGGCCATTTCCTATTGGGGGGGCGGGGCTGATTTTTTTTTTTGCCTTTATAATAAAACATTTGCAGGTTAACAATAAGATACATTTCCTAATGTGATGAGCAGCCAAGATTCGGGACAAGATTAGGTAACGTTAGTCACTGCAGCCTAAGTTAATTTAACTCATGACTGTTTACAAAACAAAATAGACTGTTGTGGACAGAGCAGCGCACATTTCTTTGTAGGTTACTGCATAACAATGTGTGTGTGAGAAAGAGAGAAAATGAGAGGGGTGTTGTAATTTAATTAGTAAACACAAGATAGTGCCTATTAAAACTGCGCACAAATGGACAGCTATGCGATCCATCGCAAAGAAAAGATCTCAAACCAGCACCAGTAGGTAGAAAGCGCATCTGCCACTCGCTGGGCCGCACCCAATACTGTGTTGCTTGCTAGATAGTGGGCTAGTATGCATACATGTTTGGCATGGGCAGGAGCAGACCTGCGAGTCAAAGGCGAGAGAATGCCATGTTCCTTATTGTTTTCATTCCCTTTGACATCTTTAGAACTGTAAATTAATAGAAAATAGAAGTGGAAGACTATTTGAGAGCACTTCTCCAGATCATTTGATATTCACCACATTAGTCAAAACAGGAACATTTTACATATGGCTAGAAATTAATAAGGTAATTATCGCAGAGAAAAATGTCCTCATGTCTCCTACATATATCCCCCCAACAGAATCCCCATACTTTAACGATGACAGCTTCTCCATCCTAGAGGGGGAGATCAACCATTTCCAGGCCCAGGGACATGTACTAGTCTGAGACGACCTAAATGCCAGAACCTGACACTCTGTACACAGGGGGCACAAACACCTACTTGGAGGTTACAGTATTCCCTCCCTAATATGCCCCCCTAGACACAACTATGACAAAACAACCAACCAAAACGGGTCACAAGTCCTGCAGCTCAGTCACACTCTGGGTCTGTACATAGTCCACAGCTCATCCCTTGGCAGTAGTACTGTAGATTACTTTATCATGAACCTCAACCGAGTCTCTCAGAGCGTTCACAGTCAGCCACTGACACCCCTATCAGTCTACTTGAACAGAGCAATATTCAACTATGAGGCGGCAAAGTAACTGAACAATACTAAGACATGCTACAGGTGGAAGGAAAGTAGTGTAGAAACCTTCCCAAAAAACAATTCAATCCCTTTTAGACAACTTCCTGGACAAAACATGTCACTGTAATAGTGAAGGTGTAAACTTGTCAGTGGAAAACCTAAACAGTATATTTAACCTTTCAGCTTCCCTATCAAATCAAAAAAAAATCTCAAGCAGACAACCTAAGAACATTTTAAACAATGACAAATGGTTTGATGAAAAATTCAAAAACCTAAGAAGAAATTGAGAAACCAAAAACATAGACACCTTCACTATTGTGAATCACTAAAATAATACACTATGGAAAAAGAAAGAATAGCATTTCAGAAATCAGCTCAATGTAATTTAATAATCCATAGAATCTAACCACTTCTGGGAAAATTGGAACACACTAAACAAACATGAAGAGTTATCTATCAAAAACAGAGATGTATGGATAAACCACTTCTCCATTCTTTTTGGCTCAATAACAAAAAAAGTACGGCAAAAACATATACATGATCAATAACAAGTCTTAAAATCAGCTATCAAGGACTTCCAGAACCCACTGGATTATCCAATTGTATTGAATGAACTACAGGACAATACAAACCCTCCAATCCAAAAAGGCCTGTGGTGTTGATGTTATCCTAAATGAAATGATAAAATATACAGACCACAAATTCCAATTGGCTACACTTAAACATCATCCTTAGCTCTGGCATCTCCCCCAATATTTGGAACCAAGGACTAATCCCTCCAATTCACAAAAGTAGAGACAAATTTAACCCCAATAACTTCGGTGGGATATGTGTCAACAGCAACCTTGGGAAAATCCTCTGCATTATCATTGACAGCAAACTTGCATATTTTTTTATTAACTTAGTAATTAACTTAATAATATACCTTTATTATTATTCCCCGCAAAACCTACCACCGATCCCCCAATTGGAGTAAACTAATAAACACTTCTGCTTTTACCTTCAATTGATACATCTTATACACATTTTACAAAGACACAGTCTACTTTACAATAGTTCTCGTTTGTTCTTAGTCCTTCCTCTATTTCTGATGTCTATCCAGTTTGCTTTCTATTTGTAACTGTGCTATTTCACAAAAGTTCCGAACCTATATACATTTTACAGATCCCGTATGTTTTACGTTGTTTATCTTGTTATTAGTCCCACCCTTCAGCTCCATTCAACCCCTCCCATCTATCTCTCAACATCATCCATTTCAGATTTCTATTTGCCATATATTTTTCAACTGTGCTGTGATGCTTCACAAAATAATTGAACCTTCCTATTCTCATAGCTTCTACAGATTGTAAATTAAAAATAAAATGTTTTGCTAAAATAATTATTATATTATTGATTGATTGACTATGGCTTTTCAAGACACCCAGTATTGCTATCTGTAGCGTTAGTCCTAGGCAAATATTGCAATTCTTCAGCCATTCCTGGACCTGTGACCAAAAACAAGCTACATATGGACAATACCAAAATAAATGATCTAAAGACTCTGCCTCGTCACAGCAGAATCTGCAGAGCTGGGAAGATTGTATCCCCCATATATATAACATTCTATTAGTTGCAAGAATTTTGTATAGTAATTTAAATTACTATACAAAAGTATAGTTTTGAATCCGGCGTTGTTTTGCGTATCAATTCATAAACCATGTGCCATGGAATGGGTACATCGAAAATCTCTTCCCAACTATTTTGCAATTTATTAGCCACAGCTGTCAGTTTTTTGGTCCTTAAATGAAATTGGTATATGTTTTTATTTATCACACTTTTCTTTAACCATTTATGTTCTTTAATACAGGGCCGACATACAAGTTCCTTACATTTTTCCCCTTCTACTTGCCTCTTCCATTTTTGTGGTAATGCTGCAATTAATTGGTTGTAATTTTGGGTAGAGCAGACATTTCCATATTTCTGCATGTGTGACATAACTCCACCAGTCCTATTTATGATATCATTCACAAAAATTATACCTTTTTGAAACATTTCTTCAATAAAGTTTTTTATCAATTAGTATATTTGAATTTAACCACAATATTTGTTGTACTATTTGTTCCCTCCTTTCAGGTGGATTAAACTGAAATTGCAAACAACTTTCTAAGGCTTGTWAAAAAAAAAGAAGATATTTTGGAGATTATTTCCTTTTCAAACAACCGAAAGTGAGCAGGTGTAATCTGAATAAAGGGAAAAAGGCCCTTCTTGAACATAGGATGAGACATTCGTACCAATTTACTAGAGAACCAGTTTGGATTTAAGTATAACTTTTGTATGACTGATGCCTTTAGTGAGAGGTCTAATGCTTTAATATTTAATAATTTCTGCCCTCCTAATTCATATTCGTTATATAAATAGGCCCTTTTAATTTTATCTGGCTTGCCGTTCCAAATAAAATTGAATATTTTTTGTTCATATAATTTAAAAAGCAGGTCACTAGGTGTAGGCAAAACCATAAGCAAATAGGTCAACTGTGATATGACTAAAGAGATAATCAGGGTGATTTTTCCACAAATAGACAGGTATTTTCCTTTCCATGGTAGCAAGCTCTTATCTATTTTTGCTAACTTTCTATAAAAAATTTATTGGAGTGAGAATTTCTTTCTTTTGGGATTTGTATACCGAGTATGTCCACATAATTGGTAAACTACATGGTAACGTAAAATTTGAWTTTTTTTTGTGATCCAATACATAATATAGTACACTTATCATAATTTGGTTTTAATCCAGAGAGGATAGCAAAATTATCTAGATCCTCTATGAGGCCGTGGAGAGACTCTAATTGTGGTTTTAAAAGAAAACACGAATCATCAGCGTACAATGACACCTTAGTTTTTAAGCCACGGATTTCTAATCCCTTAATATTATTGTTTGATCTAATCTTAACAGCTAACATTTCGATGGCAATAATAAATAGATATKCCGATAGTGGACAACCTTGTTTTACTCCTCTAGATAGTTTTAAACTTTCTGAGATGTAGCCATTATTTACTATTTTACACCTAGGGTTACCATACATAACTTTAACCCATTTTAAGAGATTCCCCAAAATTGAAATATTCTAGGCATTTATATATAAACTCCAGTCGTACTTTATCAAAAGCCTTTTCAAAATCAGCTATGAAAACCAGGCCTGATGTCCCTGATATTTCATAGTATTCTATTGTTTCCAGTACTTGTCTTATATTATCTCCAATGTATCGTCCATGTAAAAAACCTATCTGATTAGGATGAATAATATCTGACAATACTTTTTTAATTCTATGCGTCAAGCATTTTGCTAGGATTTTTGCATCACAACACTGAAGTGTAAGAGGTCTCCAATTTTTTTAATGGACTGGATCTTTATATATACCACTTGGGTCCTGGTTCAGTAATAATGATATCAGACCTTCTTGTTGCGTGTCTGATAATCTACCATTTATATAGGAGTGGTTAAAACAAGCTAATAATGGTCCTTTGAGTATATCAAAAAAAGTTTTGTATACTTCCACTGGTATGCCATCCAGCCCTGGAGTTTTCCCATCCTTAAAGGCCCCAATT